>NC_086448.1:744901709-745238376 GCF_028390025.1 Pseudophryne corroboree | reverse complement strand
TAGATACCATTCCGCATCAGCGTATTTAACTTAACCTGTAACATAAACATATTCTTTCTACAAGGTACGGCATAATACATGTCTGTGCCCACTACCCGTTAACATTTCCTTTAAAAATCTGCTGTCAACCACACTGCGACTTATACATTTTCATGTGACACAAGGATGAAACGAGGTTGCTGTGTGTTGGTGTCGAGTCATAAACTCACCAGGAAAGTGAATACATGTAATACACAATAAAAACACTAGGGGCAATATGTAATATTCTGCGAGGTGCCTGTAATTTTAAAGCGGCAATCATTTACAAGGAAAAACCACTTACTCTGATTAAAAAGTGCAGCGATGCAGCTATTGTAAATGCCAAATAAAAATACATTATCTTCATAAGTTTTGCCCTGAACGTGCCCCTTTTCACACTGATCTGAGAAAACAGGAAGTGGACGTTAATGGATAAACAAAAAAAAAAAAAAAGGTTATTCTTCTACATAAGGATTATTTAGCAATCAATGGGCTTAATTCAATTCAGCGTGGATTGAATAGCGCCTGCCCGGAGCCCCCGAAGCTATTCAATTCACTTCGCTGTCATCCCCAACTAAAGAATTTCTTCTTGCACCCCTCAGGGGGTGCGAGCAGAAATCAGACAAAACTTAGGTCCACAATGCTGTTTTGTGAAGCAGCAAGGCCAAAACAGCATCGCGGTGGCCACTTTTATAGATGGAGAATGCCCATTCTCACGCCTTAACACCCTGTTTAGTCCATGAGTATGGGCATGCTCCGACATGACAGCACGCTGAATTGAATAGCACCGGGAGCTAACTCCCTGCGATATTCAATACGTGATGAATTGAATCGAGCCCAATGTGACAAAAAGAGGATTTTGGTACTTACCGATAAATCCATTTCTCTGAATCCTCTAGGGGACACTGGAACAGTCTTATACAATAGGGGTGTGAACCTTGCAACCGGAGGTGTGGCACAATCTAAAATTAGCATTGTCTGCACAGCCGGCTCCTCCCCCTTCACAGCCCTCCTCCCTCAGTTTGAAAAATTTGACTGAGAGAATAGGACATGATACTATAGCACCTAGCGAGGAACCGACCCGTACAACAGATCGAACAGCATCCAAGAACTCTTCACCAAAAACGAACGCTGTTTGCATGACCTGTTCTAACAAGAACTTTGAACACAGCAGGTTGACAGCACCGAGGCGGGCGTCCAGTGTCCCCTAGAGGATTCAGAGAAATGGATTTATTGGTAAGTACCAAAATCCTCTTTTCTCTTTCATCCACTAGGGGACACTGGAACAGTCTTATACAATAGGGGACGTCCCAAAGTTATCCCCCAGGGAGGGAGTGCTGTCGGTGGCCTGCAAAACCAAACGTCCGAACTTAGAGTCTCCAGACGCAAAAGGTATTAAACTTGTAAAGTTACGCGAACATGTGGGCTGAAGACCACGTCGCCGCCCTGCAAAGTTGAGTAGTGTAAGCACCTCTGCCAGCCGCCCATGAGGCACCCACTGATCGGGTGGTATGAGCACCCGTCTGAACCAGAACCTGTTTACCACAGGAAAGATAAGCTTGCCGAATGGCAAGGCTAATCCACCTAGACAAAGACTGCTTAGATGTTGGCCAACCCTTCTCTTGCAAACAAATGGTCCGACTTTCTGAAGGACGACGTAACTTGTACGCATACTCGTAAAGCTCGGACACCATCCAAGGACACGTCCCCATCAGTGAAACCCTGGAAAGATGGGACCACAACTGGCTAGTTAACGTGAGACCCCAAAACCGCCAGACCTTGTTTAGCTGCTGGCCAACCCTTCTTTGGACTATCACAATGAACAAATGGTCCTACTCTCTGTAGAACGACGTACCCTGCACGTATATCCGTAAAGTGCTGACAACGTCCAAAGACACCATCTCTATATCCTTGAAAAGACTGAACTATAATTGGCTGGTTTACGTGAAACCCAGAAAATACACTTGGGAGAATCTCTGCCTCCGTACGGAGGACTGCCCTACTTTCCTGGAAAATTAGAAAAAAAAAAAGGACTCTTACACAATAAGACTCCCCAATCAGAGACCCATCAGGTCGAAACTAAGGTAAGGACCAGCGTGACTTTCCTGGAGATATATTTCAATCCTGCTCTCTCTAAAGGCTCAAAGGTAGTTGAATTTAAATATTTCAACATCAACTTTAGGTCCCAAGACTCTGTGGGAGGACGGAAAAGGAGGTTGTATCCTCAGAACTTCCCGTAAGAAAGTCTGAACTGCCTGTAAGGATGCTAAGCGCTGCTGACAGAGGATGGAGAGAGACGAAATCTGTACCTTCAAGGAGACTACACTTAGGCTTCTATGTAAAACGGCCTGGAGAAAACGTAAAAACCTAGACAGGTGGAAGCTCCTGGAATCCAACCTCCGTTCCAGACACTAGTCCATGTTTTCTTCCATATTCTTTAGTAGTGCATGGCCGTGACCGGCTTTCTAGCCGCTTTCATTGTATGAATAGCCGCCTATGGTATCCCTCTCCTTCTCACGATCCTGGTCTGAGTAGCCACGCAGTCAAACAAAACCTGTTCAGGTCTGGGAGGCGGAACTGCCCCTGTGATCACAGGCAGTCTCTCTGAAAAGTGGCCACTAGGGATCTTTCGCAACGAGCCCACTCAAGTCCGAGTGCCTATTTCTGTGGGACCAGGCTGGTGCAATGAGAATTGCCCACACACTGTTCCGTTTTGCCTTCTTTAGTACCCAGGGTATGAGAGGAAACGGCGGTAAAATGAAACACTTCTGTAAGACCAAGGAAGTGTCAATGCGTCCACTCCGTTCGCTGCTGTATCGCTCGTGCTTGCCACTACCTAGACAGCTGAATCTCTTTTTTTTTTTATTTCTTTTTTTTTAAAAAGCCATCAGGTCTACTTGAGGTCGGCCCCATCTCCTTACCACCATCTCCATTCCCGTATGCATGTCCTGGCGACTGAGATAATTTGCTTCTCAGTTTTCCAGTCTTGGAATGAACTACACCGAAAAGGACGAACTTTTAATGTTATCTTGCCCCTACTTGACGGTCTATGCATAATGTCCTAGCGATATTCTCCAACTGCATCATCACGTGTTGGCCCATTACTAGGTCTTCGGCTAAGAGAAGTTGTATTGTAACTACACTCCGCTCGAGAATGTTTATTGGTATACTGTTCTATCGTGACGTCCGTCTTTCCTCGAGGACGGCACTCCAACCTCTGAGACTGGCATCCGTTGTGAGGATCCCCCAATTCCAAATGCCGAATAGATGTACACCGAGGTGTAGAGAAACAGTCTGTGCCTGTAGTACCTGAGTCACCAGCCTCTGTATGTCTCTAGTAGGACTATCCTCAATTGTACAGTGTCGAAGAGGAGACCTGGAAATGGAATCCCTTGAATTGGCATTAGGTTGGATTTCTGGAATCACAATTCACCCATGTTGAGTGTGACCGTCTGTGGGCAGGACGAAAAAGGATTCGAAAAGAACCCCATTTCTCCTGAAGAGTAGGGCTATGCGTATCAATTTCCGAATTGTCGTCAGTAATGTCTACGCCTTAGAACGGAATGACAGCTTAGGCATTGTCAACATCTATATTCAATATAGGGAGAGAAACCCTGTTGATCTAAAATTCTCAAGTCTCGGACCCGGTCTCTCTAGACCTTTCCAACCCTTACCCCACTTAGGAGGTCCACGGTAAGTCTGTGTAGAGACCCGATTAGTGGCTATTGGGAATAGTCTGTTACCCGAGACTCCCCCGGTACGAGACTGAGAACCAAACTAGTTGGATAATGGACCAGAGTAACGGCTACTGCCTATTGGTCTAGTTCTATAATACCAGGTAGGCAGAAGATGCGTGAGAATTTGAGGAGTTGTTCTCTTCGATCAGCTGTTCCTGGAAGGTGGCCTAGATCAGCAGATCATTAATATAAGGCATGATCGTGACCCTTAACAGTCTCAAACTGGTGACCCTTATCTTTGTATAAAATTCTCGTGGCTGATGATATACGGAATGGTAAGGTCCCAACTGGTACTGATCTTTGACCAGTATGAATTCAAAGTATGCTCGATGAGGAGTCCAAATCGGGTTATGAAGGAATGTATCCCTTATGTCCCAAGACACTATGAACTTCCCCGGGTCTAGGCCTGCAGTGACCGGTCGGATTGATGCCTCTTGAATCTTTAGGCCGGTAGAAACTGGGTCAAACACTTCAAATTGATTACCATCTTTAAATTTATTGGACCAAGGAGGCTGTTCCTCCCAGGGAAATAGCCCTCCAACCCGGTAACGGCTCTTTAATGACACAAGAACCGCCCATGTCCGTTTGAGATGGTCTTGTCACTAGAGGTTTGGACTTCCCTGTCAATTCCAACCTACATGTGACCCCTGTTTTGCAGTGGGACTGTAATAAGTAAGAATGTTCTTTAACAGACTAGGCAGGGGTGAGCCTCTGTGGGATCCGAGATTCTGTTGTCACAGAAAACATTGAGAGATATAGTTGAGATCTGGAAGCTAACTTCCACAGCAGCCTGATAAAACATGTGGTTAACTCTCGGCTATGCCCCGTTAGTCAAAATTTTCATTTGGGAATTTGGAAGTATGTAATGATCACTTCTAGGTAGTTACGCCTCTAACGGTTCGCCACCGTTTCGAGAGTCAGCATCAGGGATCACATTTCCGTTTAAGGCCATTATGTTATACTCTTGTGGATGGAGAAATTTTAACTATGAATTTCTCCCTATTTCGGATGGGTTTGCAGCCCATACTCAATTGTTGAAATATATGTCAGGTTATGCCTTCCGAACCTTGACAGACACTGTCCCCTGGTAGTGTGCCCGTTCTCGAACAGTCGCACACCCCAGGGTTGTTGACCTTAGTGCCCATTTATTTGAGCAACCATTTACCTTAGATAAATATGTACATACCACTCAGCCGGACTTTCACCTATTAGCATAGAAGGAAAAAGGCCGTAGACATATTTGGAGCTCTGAAGAGTATTTTCAAATAGCTGGAAATCTTTCTTTCTAGAAGAAAGGTGATTTTTGTTACTTACCGTAAAATCTCTTTCTCTGATTCCATCTGGGGGACGCTGCGCCATTACTTGTGGGTTAGAGGTGTGTGGTTGTGGAGTTTGGCACAGAACTATTAAAACCTGACTCCTCCCCCCTCTAACCCCTCCCATCTCCTTCCTGCCTAGCCAGTACCTCAGTTAACGTTTAGCCAAGCCAAAGGAGATAGATCAAAGAAAATTAACTGGTTAAACTAGACAAACATCTGGGAGGGATCGCAGCGTCCCCCAGATGGAATCAGAGAAAGAGATTTTACGGTAAGTAACAAAAATCACCTTTTCTCTTTCATCCATCTGGGGGACGCTGCGCCATTACTTGTGGGATTTCCCAAAGCAAGCTAATAAGAGGAGGGAGACAGGGACGGCATAGCCGTCTTTAATATACGACGCCCAACAGCGGCAGTCTCCAAACCAAAAGTATGAAAACGGTGAAAGTATGTGTGAAAGTATGAACTGACGACCAGGATGCCGCCCTGCACAGTTGCTTAACAGATGCACCACCGCGAACAGCCCCAAGAGGCTCCAACAGCTCTAGTAGAATGAGCCCTAATTGAGTCAGGAACCGAAACATTAGCAGACACGTAAGCCTGTCTTATGGCCGAAGTTATCCAACGGGCCACAGTATTTTTGGAGGCCGGCCAACCTCGTTTCGGAGCATCAATCAAAACCAGCAAGTTATCCGTACGCCGGAATGACTCGGTGCGAGACAAATAGACACGTAAAGCTCGAACCACATCCAGGAGAGCTAAATGAGAGTCCTCCCCAGGAGAAGATGTCGGAGTAAAGGCCGGAAGGACAATGTCCTGATTTAAATGGAATTTTGAAACAACCTTTGGAAGGAAAGAAGGCTTAGTCCGTAGAACCACCCGGTTCTCATGAAACACTAACAAGGGGGGTCTGCAAGAAAGAGCCGCCAACTCAGATACTCGTCTAGCTGAGGCAATAGCCAACAGAAAAACAACTTTCTGTGTCAGATAACGGAGTTCAACCGATTCTAAGGGTTCAAATGGAGAGGTCTGAAGAGTCGTAAGGACCAAGTTTAAATCCCAGGGAGGAACCGGAGGGACAAAAGGTGGTTGAATCCGAAGTACTCCCTGCAGGAATGTTTGAACCTCTGGAATATTTGCTAGTTTCTTCTGAAAAAGAACCGATAAAGCTGAAACCTGACCTTTTAGTGAAGAAAGCTTTAGGCCCTTGTCGAGACCCTCCTGAAGGAAAGAGAGTAGGCGAGGTAGCCTAAACAAATGCGGAGTTAGTCTCTGTTTTTCGCACCCTGCAATGTAAATACGCCATATCCTATGGTAAATGCCAGAGGTCACCGGTTTCCTTGCCCGAATCATCATCTGAACAACCGATCGAGAAAGACCTTTTGCCTTCAAAATCTTGGATTCAAGAGCCAAGCCGTCAAAGCCATCCTATGTAAATCTGGGTGGCGACAAGGTCCTTGAATAAGAAGATCTGGTCGCAGAGGTAGGCGAAAGGAGTCTGACGACCATACTTGCGCAGTAGAGCGTACCACTGTCGACGCGGCCAATCTGGAGCCACTAGAATCACTGCGAGACCCTGTCGCCGAATGCGTTGAAGTAGACGCGGGATCAGTGGAATTGGCGGAAACACATATCCCAGTTGAAACTGCCATGGAGCAGTTAGAGCATCGATCAGGAATGCCTGTGGATCCTGAGTCCTTGCGCCGTAGTGAGGAAGTTCTGCGTTGAGGCGAGACGCCATCAGGTCTATGTCTGGCATTCTCCATCGGTCCACTAGAGAGAGGAACACCTCCTGATGAAGTTCCCATTCTCCCAGATGAATCGTGTGATGACTCAAAAAGTCTGCTTCCCTCCTGGAATGTGGATCGCGGAGATCACCGGAACCCAACGTTCCGCCCACGTGAGGATCTGAGCGACTTCTCTCATTGCGGACCAGCTGCGAGTTCCTCCCTGTTTGTTGATGTAAGCCACTGCGGTGGCATTGTCGGACTGCACACGAACTGGTTGACCCTGTACCATGGTTTGAATGTGAAGGAGTGCATACCGAATCGCCCTTAGTTCCAGAATGTTGATTTGCAATTTTGACTCCTGATTGCTCCAGCGTCCCTGGAAGTGATGAGTCTGGAACACTGCCCCCCCAACCACTGAGGTTTGCATCCGTGGTGACCATCATCCAAGACCAGATCGTGAAAGGTGTACCCTTTTTCAAATTCCGACTGTGAAGCCACCATTGAAGAGACTGACGAGTCTTTACCGACAAGCGGATCAACTGTAATTCGAGACGCGGTTCTGTCCGAGTCCAACAGTTGAGAATCTGAGTCTGGAGAGGTCGGGCATGAAATCTGGCATATGGAACTGCCTCGAAAGAGGATACCATCTTGCCCAACACCTGCATACATCTGAGGACCGACACTACTGGTAAGTGTAACAGGGTTCGGATTCTGGACTGTAGTCCCTGAATCTTGTCCGCCGGAAGAAACACCTTCTGGCTGTTGGTGTCGAATAGAAGTCCTAGAAAAATCATTGTCTGAGAAGGAAGTAGAGATGACTTTGGAAAGTTGATTATCCACCCGAACGATTGTAGCGTCTCCATCGTGAGATGCAGGTTCTGAGTGAGAATCTCCGCTGATGGTGCCTTGACCAACAGGTCGTCCAAATATGGAGTGATGTTGACCCCTTGACAACGGAGAACTGCGACTACATGACCTATGACCTTTGTAAAAAACCCAGGGAGCCGTAGAGAGACCAAAGGGAAGAGCCTGAAACTGAAAGTGCTCCGGGCCCACTGCAAATCTCAGTAGAGATTGATGTCCTACCCAAATCGGGACATGTAAGTAAGCGTCTTTTATGTTCTTGAATTTTTGGGTTAAGGGATACGGGTTGAGAGCCTTCAGATTCAGAATGGTTCGAAACGAACCATCCGGCTTGTCTACGAGAAAAAGACCTGAGTAAAAACCCCGACCCCTCTGATGAGAGGGAACCGGAATGATTACTCCATTTTGTAAGAGGGTTGTTATTGCCTGAAGGAGAGCTTGACGTCTGGAGGGATCGTCTGGGAGAGGTGTTATAAATAGTCGGGTTGGGACTGTTTCTTCGAAATCCAACATATATCCTCTGGATATGACTCCCATTATCCACCGATCCGGTTTCGATAGGAGCCACACATCCTTGAACTGAAGTAACCGGGCCCCAACCTTCTTTGATCCCTCCAGGAGACCTGAGGCGTCATGGCTCAGGTTTGTCGGCAGGCTTACTGGCCGGCCTGCGAATAGCCTGGGATCCTCTTCCTCTGAAAGACCCCCGTCTTGGAAATCTGTAGGAAGCACGAAAGGATTGGAAACTACCTCTGCCCTGTGTACGAAAGGACCGAAACCTTGTAGGTTTTGGTTTGTGAGGTGCAGATGGAAGGAAAGGGCTCTTTCCTCCAGTAGTGTCTGAAATAATCTTCTTTAACTCTGATCCAAAAAGAAACTCACCTTCAAAAGGCACTGCCGTCAAGGTTTGCTTTGAGTCAGAATCAGCATTCCAAACTCTAAGCCACAAAGAGCGTCTTGCGGATACTGTCAAGGCTGAAACCCGAGACTGTAGCGCAACTGAATCCAACCAGGTCTCACCCACATAAGTGAGGGCCTCCGAAATCTGCTCTGCTAATTGGATGGCTTCTGACGGATCGTCCGACTGCATTCCCGATACCACCTGTGCAAGCCATTCATCCACGGCCTTAAGTACCCAGGCACTCGCCAGTACTGGACGGAGGGAAACACCTGATAAAGAAAACATAGATTTTAGTAATGCTTCTATCTTCCTATCGGTAGTGTCTTTTAAGGTCACAGACTGTACCGACGGAATCACCGTAGCTTTTGCCAGATGTGAAATAGGAGCGTCTACCTTTGGGTCCGTCTCCCAAAATTTAGTATCTTCCTCCGTAAAGGGATATAGAAACTTTAACTTTTTAGGCGCCTGAAAACGAGAATCCGGCTTAAGCCAGGGTTCTTTTAAAATATCTGCAAAGTGAGAATAAGAAGGGAAGGCAGTAACCTGTCTCTTCTGTCGTTTGAAGAAGGGGGAAGGAGTCTCCTCCACCGCCGCGTCCGGAATATTAAGAGTCTGACGAATGGCTTCTATTAGCAATCTAACTTCCCATTCAGGATCTACCTCCCCCTCCTCCAAAGGAGATGACAGAGTGTCCGCCTCCTTACCTGGAAACGCTATAGCTGGTAACGGCTGCGATCGCTTAGTAGCAGTCGAACTGCTGGCCGCATTTACAAACTTATTTAAGGACTGAGTTAAATCAGTGATACTCCTGCCCATATTCTGGGCCCACAAGGGCTCCACCTGAGTCCGAGCAGATTCAGTCTCTCTAGACTGACGCAAATCTGAAATTGCACCAGAACATGCTGTACATAGAGTACCCGCGTCAGTACTACCTTTTGCTAGCTTTGAGCCACACTGAGAGCAGGAAAATTAAACCACTGAGGCCGTTTTTCCCTTTGAAGGTTTGTCCGGTTTACTAGTCATTTTCTCTATTCTGAATGTACTAAAGAAAGTAGCATACAATTGTGACTAGTGACCTTTCAATAGGAAATTTATAGCTTGAAGAGATCTCTGGGACTGTAACCCAGTATGCTGGCTCTCTTTGCCAAGTAATAAACAGCCTTAGCCCATTAGCTTGATTGTAATCTCCCCCTATGAATAGCCCCTCTATACTTGCGGTTTTGTAAATAAAGTCTCCCCCTGAGAGGCTCTCCTGTACTGCACAGCGTCCCCTCCGGAAGATGGCGTCAGGCAAAGTGACGCGCGCGCGGGCAGAGCAGGGCGGGAAGCCGTCCCTGCACTCCTGTTACTACGCGATCAACCGGAAGTTCGGGCTGCCGCGCGTTGCTAAGTATAGCGACTTACGCGGCGGCTTCTCCGGGATCCCCGTCCGTCCCCACAGCCCCTCAGACACTACTGCGGGTGTAGGGATACAGGTCTCCGGCATAGCTCCCGCTGGCGGGCTTGCGCCGGGGGAGAGGGGGTCGGGGGGGGTGAAATATTAATAATCAATAAAATAAATCAAATAAATAAATATTAAATAAAATAATAATAATAATAATAAAATAATAATAAAAGCAGTTAGGGACAGCCCAATACTGTCAGTGACAGATTGTGGCTGTCCAGTACCTTTTTGATCTGTCGTTTTAGTGAATAAAAAGGCCCCAGTGACCAAGGTATGGTGGCCCTTTCTGACAGCATCCTTGTTCCATTTATACCTGTCACCTGTAGACAGGGACTAGGTATAGAAAAATAAGAAAGGAAAAAAATCTAAGGAGAAAGAAAAAACTGTGTCTGTACTCCACAGGCACAAAACTAAAACTGGGGTACTGGCTAGGCAGGAAGGAGATGGGAGGGGTTAGAGGGGGGAGGAGTCAGGTTTTAATAGTTCTGTGCCAAACTCCACAACCACACACCTCTAACCCACAAGTAATGGCGCAGCGTCCCCCAGATGGATGAAAGAGAAAAATATATAATTAATATAAATACTCCTTCTACCAACACCACCAGACCACCACCTGTTGACACAGATAGAAGTTAATTGGGTGACCATATCTGATGCTCCCTCCTCCGCAGACCTGTCAGCAGCGTCTGTTGGAGGCATTATGCGTATATAAATATATAAGTAGATGTACACTGGAGTTAACGTGCTGGTAATAAGTCCTAGTATTCTTGGCTTGTGCATGTGATGATGAAAATGCACCCCCACAGAATACATTCTTTATAATAAACAACGGAATACCGTAGCTGATGACGGGAACAAATGTACACTGGATTCACTGATAAAAAATACAAAAAAAAAATTAAAATAAATATATTCTTCTAAACAACAGCCTTCTGCAACCCTCGCAACGCCTCACTGTGATTCAGTTCTGAGGTCGGGGTTGATATCCAGGCGTTCCCTTTATTTTCACAGGATCTTTGTATTAGATGTCCTTTTGAAAATATAAAGCGTACATCTACTATGTTTAATAACACATGGAAAATCCTCTGCATCAGAGATCTACAAGCAACCAGCAGAGGGAGTATACTCTACACTAAAACACCTCCCCCTGTTCTAACTGGTCAGGACTTATGGCTCCACTCTAGGGGGCGTATAGTTTCCCCTGAACAGCATCTTGGCGCCTCTTGTATCTTAAAGATGACCGCCACTGAATATTTTTGTAAACTTCATTAATGTTCCCCTAGCGCCTCAGTCAGCGCTCCAGCTCCCTTATATTAGGCAGCCCTCCTAACTAGTTTATTTTAAACTTTTACATTTCCCCCGCGCGCCGGGTCCCCCTGCCGCTTCCCTCGCTACTGTCTGGTGCTGTGATAGGAGCCGTGTACTATGTAAGAGCGGCTCAGGTCTCCCACTAGCAAAGGCGCTGTTGCTATTAAGTAACCCAGCGGTCCAGGGAGTGCAGGGACGCTGCGGCTGTTAGCCGCGGAAACACGGAGCCAGCGGCGGGGGGAGCGGGAGATGCTGCGGCTGTCAGCCGCGAATGCAGAATTACAAACCCGGTGTGGGGGAGGGCTTGGAAGGACTCTGCCGCTGTTATAACCTAGTGGCTCAGGGAGTGCAGAGGCGCTGAGGCTGTCAGCCGCGGAGACACGGAGCCAGCGAATGCAGTGCTTACAAAGTAGGTGGAGGGAGGGAGAGCGGGTCTGCCCGGACACCAGTGTCAAATGGAGAGGTGACACTACAACCAGTACTCACAGTTGCCCTGATGTTTCGGATTCTCCTGGAGAGAGAGATGTAGATCCCTTTAGTTGGGATCCTTGTCTCTCTCTATTCTGAAGACATTTGTCCCCCTTTTATTGGGTTGAACTTGTCTTCATGTAGTAACGCCTGCACCCTCCTTTCATTTAGGAGGGATTGGGCACCATCTTCCTTTTAAAGAAAAAACCTGCACCCTCCTTTTAGTTAGGAGGGATTGGGCCGGTCATAAATGACAAAACAAAAAATATAAATACATTTCTTTATGGAGCAGAGCTCCCATATTGTGCTTCTTTCCTCCTAGCACAATTTTTCAAACTGAGGGAGGAGGGCTGTGAAGGGGGAGGAGCCGGCTGTGCAGACAATGCTAATTTTAGATTGTGCCACACCTCCGGTTGCAAGGTTCACACCCCTATTGTATAAGACTGTTCCAGTGTCCCCTAGTGGATGAAAGAGAAAATAAGATGCCACCTCATCTGCTTTACAAAAATGGAATTGCAGCAAGTATAGGCTTGTTGTGTCTCTATAAGATCTCATTCACCAGCTCATATACATTCTTGGTGGTAGATTTACTAAAGAGTCTAAAAATTGAAAGTGTTGGTGTTGCCCACAGCAACCTGATTCTAGCTAGCAATTCTCTGGATTCCGGATGATAGGTCGACAGTCAATAGGTCAACCCTATATGGTCGACATGATAAAAAGGACGACAGGTTCATATGGACTACACGCAAGCTTTTTTTTTGTTCTTTTTCAACTTTTTCATCATTTACCATCCACGTAGGCTACGACTGGGAATGGTAACCTTGCCAGAAGCGCGGAGAGCTAATCATGCCACGCAAGTGGACGCGATACACTAACTGGGGTCACCATTTCCATGTTGACCTGTTGTACCTGTCAACCTTTTTCAAGTGTCTGCCTTTTACATGGTGACCTAATGACCCTGTTGACCATATGGGGTTGACACACTGACTGTTGACCTAATTCTGGTCGACCTAATGATCCACACCCCATTTCTCTACTGCATCCTAGAAAATGATAGACAGAATCTGATTGGTTGCTATGGGCAACACCATCACTTTAAATTTTTAGAAGCTTTACTAAATCTACTCCTTGGAATCTGCGAGAGACTCTGCAAGCTATGGGCAACACTACAGCCTGTAACCTAATGGGTGTTATATAGCGGTCTACTGCCTGTAACCTAATGGGTGTTATATAGCGGTCTATAGCCTGTAACCTAATGGGTATTATATAGCTGTCTACAGCCTGTAACCGAATGGGTGTTATATAGCGGTCTACAGCCTGTAACCTAATGAGTAACATATAGCGGTGTAAAGAGTTTTTATGTAACCTAATGAGTAACATATAGCGGTGTAAAGAGTTTTTAGCACGGTGAGACATTGGCGTATCTATAATGGATGCAGTGTGTGCGGGGTCCAGGGGTGCCCACTCCGCACCCATTTGTTTAATACTTACCTCTCTGGAGTCTCCCGTCGGAGCCATCCCTTCTCGGCAGTGCAACAGAGTCTGAACACTAGGGGGAACAACTCCGGAAACGTGGCACGGCGGCCATTTTTCCAGAGTTTCGCACATGCGCATTGGGAAAATCTTCAAGAAAATGGCCGACGCGCCGTGTTACCGGAGGTTTGCGCATGCGCAACAGTCTGTGCACAGACTCTATTGTCGCTGCGGAGAAGGATGGCACCGCAGGGGAACTCCGGAGAGGTAAGTATTGAAACCTTGTGCATCGGTCTGAGAGGAGGGGGCTCCTGATGCAGAAGGCTGCACACGGACCTCCTCCTCTCTTAAAACGCCCCTGCGGTGAAACTCTGGAGGTGGGGGGTGGGACTGGGAGGGTCACAGCAATATATTCTGCAGCTCTATTCCATAGATAAAACTAAACTGCAGATGTCTCTGCAAAGCTGTACCTACAGGATCTCTTACAACTGTGTCCTTCTTAAGTATATAAGCATAAATTATATATTATAATGAGCCTTTATTATAAAGATAGTACAAAGGTGATATATACACACATAACAACTACATTTTTTCCATCTATTACCTGGAGGCTTTTGGCAATCCTTGAACCTACTACAAGGCACAACAGGGGTGAGGTCAGCAGAGCCAAATTCTCAAACTGGAGTAAATATCCCAAAAACACAGAGAATAAGTACATTTTATGTACGTCATGCACCTAAGAAACAAAACAACAGTCATGTGATCAGCAATGGACATTGTATAAAACCACATTCTGCCTGGCTGAGCGCAACGACACTGTTCACAATCATCTAAGGTCATTGTGGTAAAATCTGCAAGAGTCAACCTTAGGAAGATGGGCTTTATTTTATTCTGTATTGCAATGGGGTTTTTTTTTCAACCTGCAAATTCCATGGAATTAGGAAATTTATGTAACGGGTTTTTTTTTTTTTTTTGCAAACCACAGAAGATTTAGCATCGGCCCTTTAAATTTAAACGAAAACAAAAAAAGGGCTTTGATAAATGAAATGCAAAACCCTTACTTGTGACTAATGACTGTTGGTGCTAATAAAGACCAGTCAGTGGGTGGATGGATGGAGTGGAGCAGAGGTTGAAAAAAAGAAATGAAAAGAAGAAAAAAAAAAAGGTCATACATAAAACGACTTCTGAAAATGAATTCACATTATATGACATCACAGAGCTATCTGCCACTGCATGAGCCTGATTCACAGATGTACGTTAATGCATTCGCAGCTGCGATCCCATATGCAAATGACACAGACGCCTGGATTTCTATTGACGCCCGCTGGCAGCTTCACTAATCCAGAAAACTGCGTCCAAATACACAGCGGAGGTCACACATCCCTTGAAAACCGACTGAGTAACCTTACTTATGCCCTGATTGGCCACGGGAATTGAGATGCTGGCGCTGTGTTTTCTGCATACGGGATCGCAGCTGTAGATGGAGTCAAGCCCCGGAAATGGTTGCGACACATCTGCATTTACGCCACCACTCCCTGTTACCTTTACCAAATGGTCCCTGACTGTCAATCACTTTACAAAATAATCCTCACTGCAAGCGGCATCGCTAAGGTACCTTGGTGCATACGCAGTGCAACCGTGATGCTTGCACAGCCGGACGATTATCACTCAACTCCGTAAATATTGGCATTAAGTATATCTGGGAATCAGGCCCTAGGTGTGGTCATTTGTTTCCAGCAAATTGCAGTGGCTTCTGTGATGTTGATGGCATAAAAGGAATGGAAAGCCTGCAGCCTGCTAATATACCTACTGTTCAGGTTTGGGGTTTGTATCAGACAGTTTTACCTTTTCTTTCTTGACGAGTGACAGGCCATCAAGCAGACACAGAGACAAGGCCTGTATGAAAAGCAGGTAGTGGCTGTACTCCCACATCATTATAAAAGTGTAGGTAGATGCACTCATCAGCAGGTAACAGAACCTCTGCAAAAGGAATGCAAGAGTGACAGATAATCAACCACCGATCCACAACCCCGCCAGAAGAGCAGGACGAGAGATCATTGAGAAAGTCCTAAGCTAAGGGGTCTATTTACTAAGCCTTGGATGGACATAAAGGCAACAGAGATAAAGTACCAGCCAACCAGCTCTAACTGTCATTTTTCAAACCCAGCCTGTGAAATGACAGTTAGGAGCTGATTGGCTGGTACTTTATCTCCGTCCAAGGCTTAGTAAATAGACCCACCCCTAAGTATCACCCCCTTAAGCCGGTTATAACGGACACATTTTTCATCACATCAAACTAACTCAACAATTGTCTGACCATGAAGTTGACTCCATACACTGACAGATATATCATCAGATAAGCCAGATATACTGTCCCTAGCAGTCGTATCACAAATCCTTTCTCCTTACACATTAATCAGTTTATGATTTGACTCCTAGACAAAATAAAATAAAGATCTGGACAGTAGGGGCCTGCAATGAACGAATGTGCAAAGATCCCCACTAAACTCTAAGCAGAACTAGCACTTTCAGCCAATTGCCGGTTACTGCAAAATCAGGATGAAACCCCACAAAAGGGTTCCCCCGATTTTAGACTGAACAGCACTAGGCCTTGCCAGCCTGGACTAGTGGTACAAGAGACTAGACACCAATACAAGGCTAGTTGGAATCCTTAAGGGGGCTGGTCTTGCTAAAATTGTAAAGTTTTTATTTTGCTTTTTAAAAGGTCTGAAATGTTGACTTTATAAAAAATATTATAATTTTTTTTGTTTAATCATCAATTGTGGAGACTTACTTCTATTTACTCTAATGTTCATCATTCTTCTGGCACCCACCTGCATGACCCTCGTGGTACAGAGCGCCCACCTCCAAGCTACGGTAATATTGATAGAATAGTGGGCACTCCCAAGGTGATAGTAATCCAATTTAAGGTTTGGTGCCAGAACATAAATAAAATAGTAAATGCAAAAATGCATAAATACTCTGGTTTATTTAGCAATCATTATCAATGTTTCGGACCTACGTACGCCTTTTCCATATACAGAAAATATCCGTTCTTGGCAAATAAAGCACAATAGACAACCGACAATCTATGTGCACTGCAAATGTTGCTGGCACAATTATTCAACTTACGTTAATAGCCAACATACAGAAATGCTGTCCTAATTGGAATTGGTAATTTGCATGTAGGGTTGTGCATCACGTTTGGCTGGATTGGCCACATCCTCTGCTCTATAGCGCATCATGTGGTAGGGGAGGAACTCCAGGGGCAGCAGAAGGATAAGTGATGAGATGTTCTGCAGCAGAACTCTGGCTAAGGCCCATACACACTGTGAGATTCGGGCTATGCCCGATTCTCACTATGCGACAGGGGCCAGGTCGGCACATAGTCAGTATCGCAAGCACACTCATTATGTGCTTGCGATAGTGACTATGTGCGATTTTGGCTAAATGTAAATTTTGACTCTCTCTTCTATAGAGAGAGTCAAAATTGACTTGCCTGCACAGTCTATCTATTCTTGAGATGCCGACCGTGCAGGACCACGCATCGGCATCACAAGGTGACTTTCACCTTGCGATCTGCACTAACTTTTTTTTACAATTTTGACTATATAGTCAAAATCGTAAGAAAAAATCTCACCGTGTGTACACACCATTACTCTTACCTCTACAGACAAATTGCTGTTGTTCCTTAGAAAGCCTGTGAGCGCAGCAACCTGACACGCAAAGTACGGGAGAGCCCAGTTTTCTCTCAGTGGAATGGAGTCTTCCATTCGCGTAGTATCTGTCCTGGAAGGAAACGCAGGAGGCAGCAATACAGAAACATATATTAATTCATCTGCTATCTACTGTGGAAGTACAAATAGGCAAAAAAAGGTCTAGCATCGGGCTAATTAACTGAATGAGGCATACTAGCAAAACCGTTAATGAGGACCTATACTTGTCCATCAAACTAGATGCAACAGACTGTTCTTTACGTAATGAATGACCTGTTGCATCTAGTTTGATGGCCAAGTACAGGTGCAAAAAAAAATCCACTTACAATCAGCATATATTTGCTTACTTCTAGCTCAGAATTACAGATATTTTGTCGAGTACGCCCTTGCTAAACTTTGCTTGCCCTGTCCCAATCCAGTTCTGCCTTTTAAGTTGAGCGAGGGCAGATGTGATTGAAGGGTGCCGTCTGTATTGGAGATACCAGACACATTGTTAATTTGACCAGACCCATTACAGAACCCATCTGTCCCAATCCATAATGCTGGCAGTTAAAATGCTTCTCAACAGGTTTCCTTATTTAAATAAAATTTATATTATGCCCGTAGGTTTAATAGCTAATGTCAGTACACGTGGGGGAACTTTAGGGGGACATGTACTAAGCAGTGATAAAAGCGGAGAAGTGAGCCAGTGGAGAAGTTGCCCATGGCAACCAATCAGCTGCTCTGTATACTTTTATAGTATGCAAATTATAAATGTTACGTCAATGCTGTGTGGTTGCCATGGACAACTTCTCCACTGGCTCACTTCTATACTTTTATCACTGCTTAGTACATCTCCCCGCTATCTCACTGATCAAGTGGAGAAGCGCAAGAAACTAGGCCAATGTCTGAAAATACTCTCTGAGCATAAGAGAAGAACAGTGAAGCCCACAGCATGTACTACCAAGTACTAACATAGGTGGGAATTAACATCAATGGGCTTGTGGATATGTGTTTATCTACAGCCAGCATTTTGTGCTTAGAAATGTGCATAAACACACATATGTTACACGGCAGTGACTGTTTAGTGGTCTAATTGCTGAAAAATAATAAAGGTAAAAATAAGAATTTACTCACCGGTAATTCTATTTCTCGTAGTCCGTAGTGGATGCTGGGAACTCCGAAAGGACCATGGGGAATAGCGGCTCCGCAGGAGACTGGGCACAACTAAAAGAAAGCTTTTAGACTACCTGGTGTGCACTGGCTCCTCCCACTATGACCATCCTCCAAGCCTCAGTTAGGATACTGTGCCCGGAAGAGCTGACACAATAAGGAAGGATTTTGAATCCCGGGTAAGACTCATACCAGCCACACCAATCACACCGTATAACTCATGATACCATATCCAGTTAACAGTATGAAACATAACTGAGCCTTTCAACAGATGGCTCATAACAATAACCCTTTAGTTAACAATAACTATATACAAGTATTGCAGACAATCCGCACTTGGGACGGGCGCCCAACATCCACTACGGACTACGAGAAATAGATTTACCGGTGAGTAAAATCTTATTTTCTCTAACGTCCTAGTGGATGCTGGGAACTCCGAAAGGACCATGGGGATTATACCAAAGCTCTCAAACGGGCTGGAGAGTGCGGATGACTCTGCAGCACCGAATGAGAGAACTCAAGGTCCTCCTCAGCCAGGGTATCAAATTTGTAGTATTTAGCAAACGTGTTTGCCCCTGACCAAGTTGCAGCTCGGCAAAGTTGTAAAGCAGAGACCCCTCGGGCAGCCGCCCAAGATGAGCCCACTTTCCTCGTGGAATGGGCTTTTACTGATTTAGGATGCGGCAATCCAGCCGCAGAATGCTCCAGCTGAATTGTGCTACAAATTCAGCGAGCAATAGTCTGCTTAGAAGCAGGAGCACCTATTTTGTTGGGTGCCTACAGGATAAAAAGCGAGTCAGTTTTCCTGACTCCAGCCGTCCTGGAAATATAATTTTTTTAAGGCCCTGACTACGTCCAGTAACTTGGAATCTTCCAAGTCCCTAGTAGCCGCAGGCACTACAATAGGTTGGTTCAAGTGAAAAGCTGATACCACCTTAGGGAGAAACTGGGGACGAGTCCTCAATTCTGCCCTATCCATATGGAAAATCAGATAAGGGCTTTTACATGACAAAGCCGCCCATTCTGACACACGCCTGGCCGAAGCCAAGGCCAATAACATGACCACTTTCCACGTGAGATATTTCAAATCCACAGTTTTAAGTGGCTCAAACCAATGTGATTTTAGGAAACTCAACACCACGTTGAGATCCCAAGGTGCCACAGGAGGCACAAAAGGGGGCTGAATATGTAGCACTCCCTTTACAAATGTCTGAACTCCAGGCAGTGAAGCCAGTTCTTTCTGGAAGAAAATCGACAGAGCCGAAATCTGGACCTTAATGGAACCCAAGTTTAGGCCCATAGTCACTCCTGACTGTAGGAAGTGCAGAAAACAACCCAGCTGAAATTCCTCTGTTGGGGCCTTCCTGGCCTCACACCACGCAACATATTTTCGCCAAATACGGTGATAATGGTTTGCGGTTACTTCTTTCCTGGCTTTTATCAGCGTAGGAATGACTTCCTCCGGAATGCCCTTTTCCTTTAGGATCCGGAATTCAACCGCCATGCCGTCAAACGCAGCCGCGGTAAGTCTTGGAACAGACAGGGCCCCTGCTGTAGCAGATCCTGTCTGAGCGGTAGAGGCCATGGGTCCTCTGATATCATTTCTTGAAGTTCTGGGTACCAAGCTCTTCTTGGCCCATCCGGAACCACGAGTATCGTTCTTACTCCTCGTTTTATTATTCTCAGTACCTTTGGTATGAGAGGCAGAGGAGGGAATACATAAACCGACTGGTACACCCACGGTGTCACTAGAACGTCCACAGCTATTGCCTGAGGGTCCCTTGACCTGGCGCAATATCTAGTTTTTTGTTTAGGCGGGACGCCATCATGTCCACCTGTGGCCTTTCCCAACGGTTTACCAACAGTTGGCAGGCTTCTGGATGAAGTCCCCACTCTCCCGGGTGTAGGTCGTGTCTGCTGAGGAAGTCTGCTTCCCAGTTGTCCACTCCCGGAATGAACACTGCTGACAGTGCTAAGACGTGATTTTCCGCCCATCGGAGAATCCTTGTGGCTTCTGCCATCGCCATCCTGCTTCTTGTGCCGCCCTGTCGGTTTACATGGGCGACTGCCGTGATGTTGTCTGATTGGATCAGTACCGGCTGTTTTGAAGCAGAGGCCTTGCCAGACTTAGGGCATTGTAAATGGCCCTCGGTTCCAGAATATTTATGTGTAGGGACGACTCCTGACTTGACCAAAGTCATTGGAAATTTCTTCCCTGTGTGACTGCCCCCCAGCCTCGAAGGCTGGCATCCGTGGTTACCAGGACCCAGTCCTGTATGCCGAATCTGCGGGCCCTCTTGAAGATGAGCACTCTGCAGCCACCACAGTAGAGATACCCTGGTCCTTGGAGACAGGGTTATCAGCCGATGCATCTGAAGATGCGATCCCGACCACTTGTCCAAGAGGTCCCACTGAAAGGTTCTTGCATGGAACCTGCCGAATGGAATTTTGCTTTGTAAGAAGCTACCATTTTCCCAGGACTCGTGTGCAGTGATGCACCGATACCTGTTTTGGTTTCAGGAGGTCTCTGACTAGAGATGACAGCTCCTTGGCTTTCTCCTGCGGGAGAAACACTTTTTTCTGTTCTGTGTCCAGAACCATCCCCAGGAACAGCAGGTGTGTGGTAGGAACCAGCTGTGACTTTGGAATGTATAGAATCCATCCGTGCTGTTGTAGCACTTCCCGAGATAGTGCTACTCCGACCAACAACTGCTCCATGGACCTCGCCTTTATAAGGAGATCGTCCAAGTACGGGATAATTAAAACTCCCTTTTTTCGAAGGAGTATCATCATTTCTGCCATTACCTTGGTAAAGACCCTCGGTGCCGTGGACAGTCCAAACGGCAGTGTTTGGAATTGGTAATGGCAATCCTGTACCACAAATCTGAGGTACTCCCGGTGAGGATGGTAAATGGGGACATGTAGGTAAGCCTCCTTGATGTCCAGGGATACCATGTAATCCCCCTCCTCCAGGCTTGCAATAACCGCCCTGAGCGATTCCATCTTGAACTTGAATTTTTTTATGTATGTGTTCAAGGATTTCAAATTTAAAATGGGTCTCACCCAACCGTCCGGTTTCGGTACCACAAACAGTGTGGAATAGTAACCCCGTCCTTGTTGAAGTAGGGTCACCTTGACTATCACCTGCTGGGAATACAGCTTGTGAATTGCCTCTAGCACAGCCTCCCTGCCTGAGGGAGTTGTCGGCAAGGCAGATTTGAGGAAACGGCGGGGGGGAGACGCCTCGAATTCCAGCTTGTACCCCTGAGATACTACTTGAAGGATCCAGGGATCCACCTGTGAGCGAGCCCACTGATCGCTGAAATTTTTGAGGCGGCCCCCCACCGTACCTGGCTACGCCTGTGGAGCCCCCGCGTCATGCGGTGGACTCAGAGGAAGCGGGGGAAGAATTTTGATTCTGGGAACTGGCTGACTGGTGCAGCTTTTTCCCTCTTCCCTCGTCTCTGTGCAGAAAGGAAGCGCCTTTTACCCGCTTGCTTTTTTGAAGCCAAAAGGACTGTACCTGATAATACAGTGCTTTCTTAGGCTGTGAGGAAACCTGAGGTAAAAAATTTTTCTTCCCAGCTGTTGCTGTGGATACGAGGTCCCAGAGACCATCCCCAAACAATTCCTCACCCTTATAAGGCTCTATGTGCCTTTTAAAGTCAGCATCACCTGTCCAGTGTCGGGTCTCTAATACCCTCCTGACAGAATGGACATTGCATTAATTCTGGATGCCAGCCGGCAAAATATCCCTCTGTGCATCCCTCATATATAAGACGACGTCTTATGTTCGCAAAAGTAGGATTTTGGTACTTACCAGGTAAATCCTTTTCTTTGAATCCATAGGGGGCACTGGAGTACTCTTGGGATATGGACGGCTTCCACCGGAAGAAGGCACTGAATAAATTAATTTTTTTTTAAATTGCGTATTTTTTATTGAAAGTTTTAAATGAACATCCCAAAAAGAATAATATGAAAAAAAATAAAAAAAAGTATACATATAAAACAAACAATACCGGCAGGTATAGTAAAGTATGCAGGATGCAATCAGAAGTACGGTCAGACAGGAGACACAGAATACAATTGCAGTACATGTCTAATAGTACAGGATATACATTACGCCCCACATTATAGCAATAAGCAGTAAGAGTAAGAGCCCACAGGCGCCATGTGAGCTCACACATTGAGGATAAAATGATAAAATAAAAAAATAAAAAAGACTGACCCATGAGGCGTAGAAAAATACAAAAGTATTGGCACTGCAAATTATAGATAAAACACCTGCCTGAGTATACAGAAAAAAAAAGATAAATAATTAAAATCCTAAGACCTCTGCTGCTCCTAGAGATAAAACAAAAATCCCTACAATACAGAACAAATAACAAAACCCCCCAAAACAAACCACCTCAAAACCCCCCACCCTGTATAGCCTATCCCCAACCTAGGTATACCTGGATCCCCAACCCCCCCGCCCCCCATTAAACTACGTGACCTAACTGTCTAACACCCCCCTCCCTCCCTTCCCTAATACCAGGATAAATAAAAAATAAGTGACTGGGGCAAAAAAAAAAAAAAAAAGAAGAAATATCGCCGAACAGTAAATAGAGTAGATCTCCCTCATATGAGAATAAAAAATAAAAATAAAAAATGAAAATGCAAATATAGAGATATGATAACCGACCCGGAAATATAAGGAATAGTGCTGGTAGCACCCTACAGGAACAACAGTATATAGAGATATGTAACCCTTAAATAAGCGATGGTCAAATAAAACGTATCTTAAAACCATCAAATAACGAAATTATATCAATGGTAAGACATACAAAAAACAATAGAACATAGTATTTAAGAAAGTATCAACAATAAAATAGAACACAGCCAAGGACCCGGTTACCAGTGAGGTATTATACAGACTTGGAAAGAAAGAAAATCAGTCCGGAGGATAAGCCCACTCTGGAATCAAGTCATTTAGCGGTACACGAGCAGTAGTCAGGAAGGTAGTGGAGCCAGCAACCATCCCGCACAGCATTAGCCAGATAGATAAGAGGATAGGCCACAGTTCCACGGTAAATGTAGAATGGAGAACCATCCCTCTCCCAAACATCACAATTAACTGCGAAATGATACAATACCGTTCTCCCCCATTATCAAGGAGGTCACACTGCGGACCCTCAAAGAAAATTGCAATGGAGGTCCATACGGTCACCAACGATGAGACGGAGGCAGTCACCGACATCCCACGCGCCATCACCCACTGCAAATAACGGTGAATATGCGCAGGAAGAATCCGCAACTCCCCCATTTTGTTCACAATGCGTTCGTCGGAGGAACCTCCAGCATTAAGCATAGACTGTAGCGGAGCGGCAGGCATCACAGATACAAGCTCCCCCAAAGGTTCAGAGGGTAGCAGCACTGGTGGGCAGGTGGACCCCACAGGAGAACCAGTTACTGCAACAGTCTCTACTCCAAACATATTAAGAACCCTTTGCTCGGATTCCGCGATAGCCTTCAGGATGATTGAGACCGAATGTTCAGAAGTATGAACAGGATTAAACATGGCTGCAGGGGGGAGAAGCAATATACTGTAGGAGCAAGAGGAAGATCCACTGGTAGAAAGGGAGCAGAGTTATACACACAGGAGCTCGGCTCATCCAAAGAACATAGGCGTGTGAGTCCAGCAAATGTGTTCTAGAGGTGAGAGGGAGCCAGGCATACAGTGCTCTTCCCTGCACTACGGTTATAGTTAAAGCTCTGTCCCAAATTCACAGGGAGTGTTGTCTCTGTAATACTATGTGCTCAGTAATATCCGCACCAGGGGAGAAGAAGGGGACAGGCAGTGGAATGTGTGCTGTGTATAATACAAGCTCACCAGCCCTGAGCACATTGGCCCCAGCAGCTGAGTGAGGGCAGAGCTGCAGCAGGAGAAACAGCCACACTGAGAGCAGAGTCTGCCTCAGGATCCAGTCACAGACTGCACCAGCCAGTAAGTTAGGACTCTTGGCACAGAGGATCCCCAAATTCACACTGCAGGAGCAGAGGGGGGTACTGCACTCTTGCAGAAATTTTCAGCCACAGAACACCAGGGAAACAGGAGATAGATCAGGATATTAGCAGGAGCTCTGACAGGAAGCTGCCTACACAATGCTGTGTCAAGCCACGCCCCGAATAAATTAATTTTTGAGACTACTCCTCCCCTCCATATCCTCGAGCACTTCAGTGTTTTTTACTGAGCCGAACAGGATCGATAGAGAGATTGACAAAAGGAGAATTACCTATAATCTCACGGACAACAATAAAGTTGACACAAAACGTAACAGACAACTAAACAGTTGACACCCTAACTGATTAACCTTTGTTAAATTTAAACCAGTCGTGAAAGTGTGTTACCATAAGAACCACTGAACTTCCTAAAACAGATAAACTGCTCTGGGTGGGCGTCCAGTGCCCCCTATGGATTCAAAGAAAAGGATTTACCTGGTAAGTACCAAAATCCTACTTTCTTTTTCATCCACTAGGGGTCACTGGAGTACTCTTGGGATGTACCAAAGTTTCCTCCGTGGCGGGAGAGCTGTTTGGCACTTGTAACACTAAACGGCCAAAGCTAGATGCTGATGCCGCGAACGTATCAAACTTGTAAAAGCGCACAAACGTGTGCACTGAAGACCAAGTAGCCGCACGGCAAAGCTGTGTCGTAGAAGCCCCACGACTCGCTGCCCATGACGTTCCCACAGAACGTGTGGAATGAGCTGTTACTGATGTAGGTGGCTGTAACCTAGCATGAAGGTAAGCCTGACGTATGGTCAGTTTGATCCATCTGGATAAGGTCTGCTTAGAGGCTGGCCAACCCCTCTTAGCCGCATCATAGAGAACAAACAACGTATCCGTCTTACGAACCGTAGACGTTCGGGATACATAGACGCGTAATGCGCGAACCACATCCAACGTTTCAGCATTCTCTGTTAATACCGGAACTACTATTGGTTGATTGATGTGAAAAGACGACACTACCTTTGGTAGAAAAGCGGGATTCGTCCGAAGTTCCGCTCTGTCATCATGAAAAACTAAATACGGTGACTTGCACGACAAGGCACCCAGATCTGAAACTCGCCTAGCCGAAGCTAAGGCTAAAAGAAAAATCGTTTTCCAAGTGAGAAATTTAATATCCACTTGTTGTAAGGGTTCAAAGTAATCGGACTGTAAGAAATCTAAAACCAGATTCAAGTCCCATGGTGCTGTAGGTGGAATGAAAGGAGGCTGTATCCTCATTACACCCTGTAGAAACGTATGTATTGACGGCAACGAGGCCAATTTCCTTTGAAAGTAAATTGACAACGCAGATACCTGCCCCTTTAGTGTGGAAAGACGTAGTCCTCCATCTAACCCCATCTGTAAAAATAACAAAAGACGGGATAAATTAAAAGATGATGTCGGAAACTTCCGAGCTTCACACCAACCTATATAAGTACGCCAGATTCTGTAATAATGAGCTGCCGTAAACGGCTTCCTAGCTCGTACCATGGTTGGTATAACAGACTCCGGAATGCCCTCTCTTCTCAAGATGGCCTTTTCAACAGCCACCCCGTCAAACGCAGCCGCGCTAAATCGGGGTAAAGGAACGGACCCTGTTGTAACAGGTCCGGACGTAGTGGGAGTGGCCACGGATCGTCTGCGAGTAAACCGAGGAGATCCGAGAACCAAGTTCTCCGAGGCCAATGAGGCGCTATTAGTATGACTGTGACGGACCCTCTCTTGATCCGTTTTAGCAACAGCGGGAGCAGCGGAAACGGTGGAAACAGATACACGAGGCTGTACGGCCACGCGGCTGTGAGAGCATCCACCGCCACTGCCCCTGGATCTCTTGTTCTGGACACATATCGTGACACCTGATGATTGTGGCGGGATGCCATCAGATCCACCTGAGGGTAACCCCACCTCTGGATCAACATCTGAAACACTTCTGGATTTAATGCCCACTCTCCTGGATGAAAATCCAGACGACTGAGAAAATCTGCCTCCCAGTTGTCCACTCCCGGAATGAACACTGCCGACAATATCACCTGGTGATATTCGGCCCATCTGAGGATCCGAGCTACTTCCCGCATTGCCATGCGGCTTCTCGTTCCTCCTTGTTTGTTTATGTATGCGACTGCCGTCGCATTGTCTGACTGCACCTGAACAGTCTGAAAACGAAACATGTACACTGCTTGTCTTAGAGCATTGTAAATCGCCCTGAGTTCCAGAACATTTATGGATAGCGATCTTTCGTGATCTGCCCAGAGGCCCTGGAGCCGATAACTCTGAACTACAGCTCCCCAACCTCTGAGACTTGCGTCTGTTGACAGAATTATCCAATTCACGACGCCGAATCGTCTCCCTGCAGATAGATTGTGTATTTTTAACCACCAGAGAAGAGACACCCTGACTTGTGGCGACAATCTCACCCTGTGGTGCATCTGCAGATGTGATCCCGACCATTGCGCTAACACCTCCAGTTGAAACGGACGTGAGTGAAATCTTCCGAACTGAAGTGCTTCGAAAGCCGCCACCATTGTGCCTAAAAGGCGAATGCACAAATGTACTGAGACTGTGCGTGGCTTGAGCACTAATTGCACCAGATGACGAATGACCTGTACTTTCTGTTGTGGCAGGTAAACCTTTTGATTTACTGTATCGAGAATCATCCCTAGGAATTGAAGTCGTTGACACGGAATTAGATGTGATTTCTTTAAACTGACTATCCAACCGTGCTGAACTAGTACATTGTACGTTAGCAAAGCATGCTGGAGAAGCAATTGTTGAGACGGAGCCTTTATGAGTAGATCGTCCAAATACGGAACAATTATTACTCCTAGGGACCTGAGATGAGCTATCATCACGGACATTACCTTGGTGAATACCCGAGGCGCTGATGAGAGGCCAAACGGCAGAGCCTGAAACTGGTAATGGTCTCGCCTTATTGCAAACCTTAAGAAACTCTGGTGAGGTGGCCAAATCGGAATGTGTAAGTACGCATCTTTGAGATCCAGTGCAATCATGAATTCCTGTGGCTCTAACCCTGCAATTACTGACCTGAGAGATTCCATCTTGAATCTGTGGTAAGTGACGTAATGATTGAGACCTTTTAGGTTCAATATTGGCCTGACTGAGCCATCTGGTTTTGGTACCAGAAACAGACTGGAATAATAACCCTGCCCCTGTTCCTGCACGGGGACCGGAATTACAACTGCAGCATTCAGCAGAGACTGAATGGCAACCTGCAGAACTGCTTTCTTGTCGTCCGACACAGGCAGTCCTGTCGTGAAAAATCTTCCTGTCGGAAGATAATCGAACTCTATTTTGTAACCCTCTAATACTAAATTGCGGATCCACCCATCTGTGGACGTCTGCAGCCACGCCCCCTGAAAGCTCTGAAGGCGTGCTCCCACAATTGGAGATCCGAGATGGGCTGGGAGCCCGTCATGCCACTGGTTTGTTAGGTGTCTTAGTGTCTTGACGACGTGCATTGGATTGTCGGGCACTACGTCCCCGACCTCTTCTACCAGGCGTGACTGCTCCTGTGCCCTGCCCACGAAAGGGCTGAGTTCTAAAGGATTTGAACGCCGGACCAGAATATTTCCGTTTAGGTATAGTTGTAGGCGATGGAAGAAACACAGACTTTCCTCCAGTAGCCTCAGAAATCCATTTGTCCAATTCAGGACCGAAAAAGCTTCTCGCCATCATAAGGCAATGCCTCTATACCTTTTTTAACCTCCGTCTCCGCCTGCCAAGAACGCAGCCAAAGTGCTCGTCGTACTATGACTAGCGATGAGGACAGGCGAGAAGTAAGCTGACAGACGTCAGTAGAAGCTGTACATAGATATTCAGCAGCTTCCCAGATTTGATCCGCGAGAAGTATAAGATGGTCATCTTGCAGAGCCGACTTGAGCTCTTTTATCCATACCATTAATGCTTTAGTAACCCAAATGCCAACCAACCCAGGTCTCAGCAGCACTCCAGCTGCTGTATACATGGACCTTAGCATAGCCTCTATTTTACGATCTGCAGGGTCTCTAAGCATAGTAGCAGTTGGTACTGGTATGGTTAACTTCCTTGTAAGTTTAGATACGGATGAATCCACCGATGGTGGGTTCTCCCATGTAGCTGTCATGGACTCTGGAAACGGGTAACTCGATTTAAATCTACGAGGTATAGAAAACCGTTTATCCGGATTCTTCCGTGTTTCCAGTAACATTTTATTAAGAGATTCCGAAATAGGGAAACACATCGGAGATCTCTGTCGTTTAGTAAAGACTACCTCATCATTCGTCAGGGGCTCCTCAGTTTCCGTAAACTCCAGCGACTGACGTACTGCTCTGATGAGATTATCAATACCTGGGCTGTCAAAATCGTCACTATCTGACTGTTGGTCTATTTCGCCCTCCTCATACTCATGTTCAGTGAGGTCTAGTATCCCAGAGACTGGAAAATTATTAGGAAAAGGAAACTTATCTTTTCCACTCAAGGTGGACCTCTGACCAGATTGAGACTCCCCTGGTAACTCAAATGGTCTCATTTTAAACTCAGATCTTGCCGCCTCTCTTTCTTCACGAGAGGCGGCCAGCTCTGATTGTAAACCAACTAATACATCTGCAAGTAAAGCCCATGGAGGGTCCAGAGATGCTGGCTTTACTTCTGTGGAAATCGTATTTGTGGCTGTATTAACAACACATGCTGTACATGTGGTGGATCCATCAGGCAACACACTCTTACAGACATGACATGAAAAATGTTTCTTAGATTTTGCTGGTGTCTTACTCATTATAAAGACAGACAATACAAACTACACACAGACAGTCTGCACGACTCAGTAATAACACCAAAGTTCCTTGTATATATCAGGCAAGTGCAGTGCCTGCCAGCAATAAGAAAACTGACCCCCAAATTCCCCTAGTACCACTCTTAAGCCGAGATGTAATATAGGAATCCTGGAACAGACAGGAGAACATTAAACATGTTAAGTACCAAGTTTTTCTACAAAGCTTAACACTGCCAATACTGCTAATGTCTCCCCCCACCCCCACGACCTCCGTGTACAGCACCGGGTCGGGGCCTGTGGAACTTTGCATAGGGCCGTGTGAGCGGCCTGTACCTGTATGCCAAGGCAGCGGGGAACTCCTCGGCTGATGCGGGCGGTCAGCGGGAGCAGAGAGCGTACTGCATAGAGCCGTGGAGCGGCCTATGCACACGCGCTCCCGGCCCGCCACACACAGCATAGAGTGGAGTGGCCTCCTGTGTAGCCAGGCAGCGGGGAACATATCGGCTGCTGCGGCGCAGGGAGCAGCGGTCTGCTAGGTAACTTAAGATGCTGGGAGCGGCGGAGAGTGAGAGCGCGCTGCATAGAGCCGTGAAGCGGCCTATGCACACGCGCTCCGGGCAGCGGTCGTTAGTGAGTAAAACATGCCCAATACAATCCCCAATAGTGGGGCGGCAGCATAAGCTGACCGCCCCTACCCAACATACCTGGACCGTAACAAAAGTCTATGACGGGGCTTCTCATCCAAGCTCCGTCCAGCTTTTTGCAGGCAGCCTGCAGGTGGAGTGAGGGAGCTCTTTACAGAGAGGTCCGACACTCACGGCTGTTCTCAGCCGCTTCCACTGTCCCTGACCCACGCCTGTTAGAAGGGGGGAAAGGACGTGGAAATCCTTGAAAGGAAAAAAAAAAAAACTTAGAAAAAATTCCAATACTTTGTGGACGAGCTCCACTATGCCTTCTAACTGTGTCGAGCACAGAAAAAACACTGGAGTGCTCGAGGATATGGAGGGGAGGAGTAGTCTCAAAAATTAATTTATTCAGTGCCTTCTTCCGGTGGAAGCCGTCCATATCCCAAGAGTACTCCAGTGACCCCTAGTGGATGAAAAAGAAATAGTATCCCTGTTTGACAGGGTTACAGACCACGCTGCAGCAGCACTATCTGCAGGTCTCAGTCTAGTACCTGAGTGTGTAAATACAGACTTCAGGATAGCCTCCTGCTTTTTATCAGCAGGTACCTTCAAAGTGGCCGTATCCTAAGACGGCAGTGCCACCTTTTTTGACAAACGTGTGAGCGCCTTATCCACCCTATAGGGATATCTCCCAGCGTAACTTATCCTCTGGCGGGAAAGGGTACGCCATCAGTAACTTTTTAGAAATTACCAGTTTCTTATCGGGGGAACCCACGCTTTTTCACACTTCATTCACTCATTTGATGGGGGAACAAAACACTGCCTGCTTTTTCTCCCCAAACATAAAACCCTTTTTTAGTGGTACTTGGGTTAATGTCAGAAATGTGTAACACATTTTTTATTGCCGGGATCATGTAACGGATGTTCCTAGTGGATTGTGTATATGTCTCAACCTCGTCGACACTGGAGTCAGACTCCGTGTCGACATCTGTGTCTGCCATCTGAGGGAGCGGGCGTTTTTGAGCCCCTGATGGCCTTTGAGACGCCTGGGCAGGCGCGGGCTGAGAAGCCGGCTGTCCCATAGCTGTTACGTCATCCAGCCTTTTATGTAAGGAGTTGACACTGTCGGTTTATACCTTCCACCTATCCATCCACTCTGGTGTCGGCCCCACAGGGGGCGACATCACATTTATCGGCATCTGCTCTGCCATCACATAAGCCTCCGTATCAAACGTGTCGACACAGCCGTACCGACACACCGCACACACACAGGGAATGCTCTGACTGAGGACAGGACCCCACACAGCCCTTTGGGGAGACAGAGAGAGAGTATGCCAGCACACACCAGAGCGCTATATAATTTAGGGATTAACACTATATTGAGTGAATTTTTCCCAATAGCTGCTTGTATATACAATATTGCGCCTAAATTTAGTGCCCCCCCTCTCTTTTTAACCCTTTGAGCCTGCAAACTACAGGGGAGAGCCTGGGGAGCTGTCTTCCAGCTGCACTGTGAAGAGAAAATGGCGCCAGTGTGCTGAGGGAGATAGCTCCGCCCCTTTTTCGCTGACTTTTCTCCCGCTTTTTTATGGATTCTGGCAGGGGTATTTATCACATATATAGCCTCTGGGGCTATATATTGTGATATATTTGCCAGCCAAGGTGTTTTTATTGCTGCTCAGGGCGCCCCCCCCCCAGCGCCCTGCACCCTCAGTGACCGGAGTGTGAAGTGTGCATGAGGAGCAATGGCGCACAGCTGCAGTGCTGTGCGCTACCTTGGTGAAGACTGATGTCTTCTGCCGCCGATTTTCCGGACCTCTTCTTGCTTCTGGCTCTGTAAGGGGGACGGCGGCGCGGCTCCGGGACCGAACACCAAGGCCAGTTCCATGCGGTCGATCCCTCTGGAGCTAATGGTGTCCAGTAGCCTAAGAAGCCCAAGCTAGCTGCTAGCAGGTAGGTTCGCTTCTTCTCCCCTTAGTCCCTCGATGCAGTGAGCCTGTTGCCAGCAGGTCTCACTGTAAAATAAAAAACCTAAAATAAACTTTCTTTCTAGGAGCTCAGGAGAGCCCCTAGTGTGCATCCAGCTCGGCCGGGCACAGAAATCTAACTGAGGCTTGGAGGAGGGTCATAGTGGGAGGAGCCAGTGCACACCAGGTAGTCTAAAAGCTTTTAGTTGTGCCCAGTCTCCTGCGGAGCCGCTATTCCCCATGGTCCTTTCGGAGTTCCCAGCATCCACTAGGACGTTAGAGAAATGGGCAGACAGAGAATAGAGTGTGTGTGTGTGTGTGTGTGTGTGTGTGTGTGTGTGTGTGTGTGTGTGTATATATGTGTATGTGTGACCTGGAAGTGTCGCTTCCTGCAAAAGGTCAGCGCTTACAGCACCTCATTACTTCTCATACCTGTTAATAATAAACCAGGCTGCGGTCAGCATCCCAGCCAGCCAGGTCCCACTCATTATCCAGCTGGTCACAAACAAGGCACTGATATAAATCCCCTGCAGGCCAAATATGATCCCAATGTAGAAATAAACGGGGTCCACAACACCCTGCGATGGACACAGATACAGCAGTCAGGTAATTTGCACTTGGTATGGAATAAAATATAAGCACGGACTAAATGTATCCCAAAAAAGCTGGGTTTTGAATGGAGGAACCTTAGAGGTTAATACAATGAATCACTGGTGGTAGTGTTCCTTGTGTAGTGAAACACTGTAGGTGTCTTCCTTTACAGGGAATATAGAACAATAATAAGTAAAGGAATATATGGTGCTCACCTGACTTCCAGACATCTGATACAGAGCACTGGCTATAAGCTCTGGGTACAGCGTCATCTGCTGTACAGCATTAATGGTCTTCATTGGCACAGTCCTATTGTTATAGGCCAGCTCAAATACACCTGGAAGGAACAGAAAAGCAAAGTAATCCAAACACAGGTAATGGCTGGCAGGGACCTCACACCTTGCCTCAAATCATTCACTTTTACAGAAGATGGTCTGGTTTCATTTGATTTATCCACCTGTTATTATTATGAATATGTTTAATATTGAAAGACCCTAGTTAGTGTAATAACATTATTGTAACAGTAGTAAGTGCTTTCAACATTAGAAGCACAATAACGGTAATACAAATAAATGACTTAATTAAATACATTGTCATTTCTACTGATGTAGTAAACAAAACAAAAATGAAAACTAAAATAGAAAAAACAGAATCAGTAAGATTCAGTGGGGGGTACAAATGTTAAAGCATTAAATAACTAGCCCACCTGGTTTATAATGGGAAAGTACACACAGAGCTTTCCCTATTCATTTCACTGGGTCCATTCAGTATAAAACTTGTACATACATTTATGCATACAAAGTCACAAATACTGAATTTATCTCAACTGACTGAACCAGTGAAAACACTGTCAGTCATTTCCAATAAATTGACCTTTCATACTGTATATTACTCTCGATTTATCATTGACAAAATAGATGTGCTTTAAGTAAGAGGCACAATCGTCCTAGGGGTGGCAGCAGTGGGTTCCTTGAAGATTCCCAGATAATTAGGAAGAGTAAATGTATTTATTTATTTATTTATTACCAGTTACTTATATAGCGCACACATATTCCACAGAGCTTTACAGAGAGAATATTTGTCCATTCACATCAGTCCCTGCCCCAGTGGAGCTTACAATCTATATTCCCTACCACATGTACACACACACACATTCACACTGGGTTAATTTTTGTTGGGAACCAATTAACCTACCAGTATATTTTTGGATTGTGGGAGGAAACTAGAGTACCCGGAGGAAACCCACGCAAGTATGGGGAGAATATACAAACTCCACACAGTTAGGGCCATGGTGGGAATTGAACCCAGGACCTCAGTGCTGTGAGGCAGTAATGCTAACCATTACACCATACGTACTTAATGCATCCATTATATTGTAAGCAGGGCTCTCTGACCTCTGTCTGTCTGGTAACAGTCATACTTTAGAACAGTGTTTGTTCCTATTTATTAAATGCTACGGAATATGTTGGCGCTATATAAGTACATTTTAATATCTATAGAATAACTCCAAACATTCTCCCTCCAGGAGTAGCAGAATGCGGTTCCTGGGGTACTAGTGTGATTCTGCTCTCATCCTTTACTGCCTTATTTTGGAAGCAACTCCTGACCAAACAGGTGTAAAGCAAGCAGATCAGTTGTTTGTAAGTAACTGCTGTAGTTGTAACAGGATTGTGGCCTAAGGAGGGATACAATAATCAGTTTCCTCTGATTAGCTAATCTCTTTGTACTGCAAGCATATAACTTTCCATGAACATCCATCTCCCTCTGCTTGAGAAAAGTAAATTACGTTTCATCCGATATACAACTGAAGTCTTAGATGTTCTCTTTCCCACGATCAGGCCTGCTAACATTTTGTTTATACACCCCTTATTTATTGTAAAGCCCTAATTATGACATTGACGACTTCAAAATTGTAGACTATTAATAATTTCAAAATCATATTGTTTCCCAATGAGTCGCAGTATTGCGGCTAATCGCGAGTCTTCCGGTCTATGGCGTTCTTAGTATCTGAAGACCTCTTGTACCTCTTTCAAATGAGGGCGCCCTCAGCATGTCCTTATAAAAGGAATAATAAATGGCTCCATCCCCCTGAAATGTGATTTCTCGTTCAAGGTCCTAAAAGAAGAGAAAACAACACAGAAGGGAGGGGTATTTACCACTCAGTCACATGCACGCAATATGTGTCTGAATCATGTCAATTCTTTACACGTTAAAAGGAGTGTGAGAAATATTTTCGAAACAGACATAAAATGTACAGTCCTGCTAATACACCACAGTAGAATAAAATAATGACAACAAATAATTCATAAAGACCCCAATTCTCTCATAACACAACAAAACTAGATGTACTGAAGAGGACGTGAAATATAAAGAGCTATTTTTCATGTATGCAAACCAGCCCAGAAAATTATTTGGAAGTTATGCAATGCACGATTCCATTTTTCTGCCACATTCCATCACATATGCCAATTAATTGACTAAGGTGGGTCACTGCCAGCAGAAACTTGTATACACATAGAATACAGTAGTAAAGCCGCGATTATAGCACAATGGGCCTAATTCAGACCTGATCACTGGGCTGCTAAAATTGTTGTCCTGCGATCAGCTAATCGCCGCCCAAGGGGAGTGTATATTCTCTGTGCAGGACTTACTACTACAGTGCGATGAGAACAGGCTGATCGGGTCCGAAGTCGACGTCACACACCCGCCCTGAAAACTCTTGGGAACGCCTCAGTTTACCTTGATGCTCACAGAAAACGGTCAGTTACCGCCCACAAATGGCCTCCTCCTGTCAATCGGCATGGGAATGGCTGTGCGATTAGAGTTTTCGCACCAGCCTTTCGCTGACCGGTGATGCCTGTTGTTGTTTGCCGACGCGCATGCGCAGTTAATTGCTGATCATCCGCTGTGCGAAAATGCACAGCAGCAATCAGATCTAATTCAACCCCCAATGCACCTTATGAGAAGGTCACTGTAGAACCCACTTAGCAAAGGCCGAGAGACAGCGGGATCATTGTAAATTAATAACCTAAACATTTCTGATCCATCACTTTACCTTTTTATTTTATTTATTTGTATTTATTTGCCTACATGAGGCTTCTTAGTTAAAGAGGTAGTTAAAGCTCTGCATATTACCAATGGACTGACTCCCGGGTGCGTGTACTTATCAAGCAGAAGAGTAAAGTATCACTGCACTGTCAGCAGGGCTTCTGTGACTAGATCCACATACGTGCCCTGTTGGCAATACATGAGGATGTAATAGTCACGTGCGGCCATCCTCTAGAGTGTCTCTCTGCACTGGGCAGCCCGTTACATTATCCCCTGTATAACACATATAAAGTCAGTGTACCAACTACCAAGCAGTACGCTCACCCTGCGGCTGGAGAACCAGAACTTGCGCTCGTGGTAGGTGGAGAGGTAGACTGCATACATCATGCCACTTGTAACCGTTACCAGGCAACCAACAAATATCTTTACAAACTGCTGCACTGCAAGACCTGGAAAAGAAGAGGGATGGAAACAATGGGGTACAGTTATAAAATTGGTGACAGAAATAATAAAATGCAGGTAAGCGAGCCATAAACTGTCCTGGAAGCAGCCAGGAAGAAGCGCCACGTTTGGGTTATACAGGTAAGAGTGTATAGTGCTTATAGGTCTGGATGACAGTGGCAGGGGGAAGTGATGGTGGAGGATACAGCAAGTACAGATACATTGGAAGGGTGCGGAGATAGTGTACACGCTAGACATTATTGGTAGGGCACCGCGCCATGCCCATTTTGTATATGTTGAGATGCACCCTGCCTATTTTGCTAGTGCCAATTTGCTCCGTGCACTTCCCTGGGTGCATGGCACTGCCACGCAGGGAGTCTGGGTCCTGCAGGATGTGCTGCAGCCAATAGGATCGGTCTGTCTTTCTCAACTAATAGATGACAGTCAGTGCTGTGTAGAGCTCACCAAATCAGCCTGTTTGCTAACCGGCATGTGGGTACATGTGGCGTGATGGTGTGAATATGAATTTACACTAAGTGACCACAGGTCACAGCGAATGACAACACAGTGGACACTGCAGCATACAGAAAATAAGAATTTACTCACCGGTAATTCTATTTCTCGTAGTCCGTAGTGGATGCTGGGAACTCCGTAAGGACCATGGGGAATAGCGGCTCCGCAGGAGACTGGGCACAACTAAGAAAGATTTAGGACTACCTGGTGTGCACTGGCTCCTCCCTCTATGCCCCTCCTCCAGACCTCAGTTAGGAAACTGTGCCCGGAAGAGCTGACACAATAAGGAAAGGATTTGGAATCCCGGGTAAGACTCATACCAGCCACACCGTACAACTTGTGATACTATACCCAGTGAACAGTATGAATAACAACTGAGCCTCTCAACAGATGGCTCCAAACAATAACCCTTTAGTTAGGCAATAACTATATACAAGTATTGCAGACAATCCGCACTTGGGATGGGCGCCCAGCATCCACTACGGACTACGAGAAAATAAGATTTTACTCACCGGTAAATCTATTTCTCGTAGTCCGTAGTGGATGCTGGGAACTCCGAAAGGACCATGGGGAATAGCGGGCTCCGAAGGAGGCTGGGCACTCTAGAAAGATTTATGACTACCTGGTGTGCACTGGCTCCTCCCACTATGACCCTCCTCCAAGCCTCAGTTAGGACACCGTGCCCGGACGAGCAGACATAATAAGGAAGGATTTTGAATCCCGGGTAAGACTCATACCAGCCACACCAATCACACCGTACAACTCGTGATACTATATCCAGTTTGACAGTATGAAAACAACTGAGCCTCTCAACAGATGGCTCAACAATAACCCTTTAGTTAGCAATAACTATTTACAAGTATTGCAGACAATCCGCACTTGGGATGGGCGCCCAGCATCCACTACGGACTACGAGAAATAGATTTACCGGTGAGTAAAATCTTATTTTCTCTGACGTCCTAGTGGATGCTGGGAACTCCGAAAGGACCATGGGGATTATACCAAAGCTCCCAAACGGGCGGGAGAGTGCGGATGACTCTGCAGCACCGAATGAGAGAACTCAAGGTCCTCCTCAGCCAGGGTATCAAATTTGTAGAATTTTGCAAACGTGTTTGCCCCTGACCAAGAAACAGCTCGGCAAAGTTGTAAAGCCGAGACCCCTCGGGCAGCCGCCCAAGATGAGCCCACCTTCCCTGTGGAATGGGCTTTCACTGATTTAAGATGCGGCAGTCCAGCCGCAGAATGCGCCTGCTGAATCGTGTCACAGATCCAGCGAGCGATAGTCTGCTTAGAAGCAGGAGCACCCAGCCTGTTGGGTGCATACAGGATAAATAGCGAGTCAATTTTCTTGACTCTAGCCGTCCTGGAAACATAATTTTTTCAAGGCCCTGACTACGTCCAGTAACTTGGAATCCTCCAAGTCCCTAGTAGCCGCAGGCACCACAATAGGTTGGTTCAAGTGAAAAACTGATACCACCTTAGGGAGAAACTGGGGACGAGTCCTCAATTCTGCCCTATCCATATGGAAAATCAGATAAGGACTTTTATATGACAAAGCCGCCCATTCTGACACACGCCTGGCCGAAGCCAAGGCCAATAACATGACCACTTTCCGCGTGAGATATTTTAGATCCACGGTTTTTAGTGGTTCAAACCAATGTGATTTTAAGAAACTCAACACCACGTTGAGATCCCAAGGTGCCACTGGAGGCACAACCGGGGGCTGAATATGCAGCACTCCTTTCACAATGTCTGAACTTCAGGTACTGAAGCTAATTCTTTCTGGAAGAAAATCGACAAAGCCGAGATCTGTATCTTAATGGAGCCTAATTTTAGGCCCATAGACACTCCTGCTTGTAGGAAATGCAGAAATCGACCTAGTTGAAATTCCTCTGTTGGGGCCTTTTGTGGCCTCACACCAAGCAACATATTTCCGCCATATGCGGTGATAATGTTTTGCAGTTACATCTTTCCTAGCTTGAATCAGCGTAGGAATGACTTCCTCCGGAATGCCCTTTTCCTTTAGGATCCGGCGTTCAACCGCCATGCCATCAAAACGTAGCCGCGGTAAGTCTTGGAACAGACAGGGCCCCTGCTGCAGCAGGTCCTGTCTGAGCGGCAGAGGCCATGGGTCCTCTGATATAATTTCTTGAAGTTCTGGGTACCAGGCTCTTCTTGGCCAATCCGGAACCACGAGTATCGTTCTTACTCCTCGCCTTCTTATTATTCTCAGTACCTTTGGTATGAGAGGCAGAGGGGGGAACACATAAACCGACTGGTACACCCACGGTGTTACCAGAGCGTCCACAGCTATCGCCTGAAGGTCCCTTGACCTGGCGCAATATCTTTTATAGCTTTTTGTGTCTGCTGAGAAGATCTGCTTCCCAGTTGTCCACTCCGGGAATGAACACTGCTGACAGTGCTAACACATGATTTTCCGCCCATCGGAGAATCCTTGTGGCTTCTGCCATCGCCATCCTGCTTCTTGTGCCGCCCTGACGGTTTACATGGGCGACCACCGTGATGTTGTCTGACTGGATCAGCACCGGCTGGTGTTGAAGCAGGGGTCTTGCCTGACTTAGGGCATTGTAAATGGCCCTTAGTTCCAGAATATTTATGTGTAGGGAAGTCTCCTGACTCGTCCATAGTCCTTGGAAGTTTCTTCCCTGTGTGACTGCCCCCCAACCTCGAAGGCTGGCATCCGTGGTCACCAGGACCCAGTCCTGTATGCCGAATCTGCGGCCCTCTAGAAGATGAGCACCCTGCAGCCACCACAACAGCGACACCCTGGTCCTTGGAGACAGGGTTATCAGCCGATGCATCTGAAGATGCGATCCGGACCACTTGTCCAACAGATCCCACTGAAAGATCCTTGCATGGAACCTTCCGAATGGAATTGCTTCGTAAGAAGCCACCATCTTTCCCAGGACTCGCGTGCAGTGGTGCACCGACACCTGTTTTGGTTTTAGGAGGTCTCTGACTAGAGATGACAACTCCTTGGCCTTCTCCTCCGGGAGAAACACTTTTTTCTGTTCTGTGTCCAGAACCATCCCCAGGAACAGTAGACGCGTTGTAGGAACCAGCTGCGACTTTGGAATATTCAGGATCCAGCCGTGTTGTTGTAGCACTTCCCGAGCTAGTGCTACTCCGATCAACAACTGTTCCCTGGACCTCGCCTTTATAAGGAGATCGTCCAAGTACGGGATAATTAAAACTCCCTTTTTCCGAAGGAGTATCATCATTTCGGCCATTACCTTGGTAAATACCCTCGGTGCCGTGGACAGACCAAACGGCAACGTCTGGAATTGGTAATGACAGTCCTGTACCACAAATCTGAGGTACTCCTGGTGAGGAGGGTAAATGGGGACATGCAGGTAAGCATCCTTGATGTCCAGTGATACCATGTAATCCCCCTCGTCCAGGCTTGCAATCACCGCCCTGAGCGATTCCATCTTGAACTTGAACCTTCTTATATAAGTGTTCAAGGATTTTAAACTTAAAATGGGTCTCACCGAACCGTCCGGTTTCGGTACCACAAACATTGTGGAATAGTAACCCCGTCCTTGTTGAAGGAGGGGTACCTTGATTATCACCTGCTGAGAATACAGCTTGTGAATCACCTCCAGCACTGCCTCCCTGTCCGGGGGAGCTGTCGGCAAGGCAGATTTGAGGAAACGGTGAGGGGGAGACGTCTCGAATTCCAGCTTGTACCCCTGAGATACTACTTGTAGAATCCAGGGATCCACCCGTGAGCGAGCCCACTGGTCGCTGAAGTTCTTGAGACGGGCCCCCACCGTACCTGGCTCTGCCTGTGGAGCCCCAACGTCATGCGGTGGACTTAGAGGAAGCGGGGGAGGACTTTTGTTCCTGGGAACTGGCTGTATGTTGCAGCTTTTTCCCTCTACCTCTGCCTCTTGGCAGAAAGGACGCGCCTCTAACCCGCTTGCCTTTCTGGGGCCGAAAGGACTGTACCTGATAATATGGTGCTTTCTTTGGCTGTGAGGGAACATGGGGTAAAAATGCTGACTTCCCAGCTGTCGCTGTGGAAACGAGGTCCGAGAGACCATCCCCAAACAACTCCTCACCCTTGTAAGGCAAAACTTCCATGTGCCTTTTAGAATCTGCATCTCCTGTCCACTGCCGATTCCACAATCCTCTCCTGGCAGAAATGGACATTGCGTTTATTTTAGATGCCAGCCGGCAAATATCCCTCTGTGCATCTCTCATGTATAAGACAGCGTCTTTAATATGCTCTACGGTTAGCAATATAGTGTCCCTGTCTAGGGTATCAATGTTTTCCGACAGGGAATCTGACCACGCAGCTGCAGCACTGCACATCCATGCTGAAGCAATAGCCGGTCTCAGTATAATTCCTGTGTGTATATACAGACTTCAGGATAGCCTCCTGCTTTCTATCCGCAGGCTCCTTTAGGGCGGCCGTGTCCGGAGACTGTAGTGCCACCTTTTTTGACAGACGTGTGAGCGCTTTATCCACCCTAGGGGATGTCTCCCAACGTGACCTGTCCTCTGGCGGGAAAGGGTACGCCATTAGTAACTTTTTAGAAATTACCAGTTTCTTATCGGGGAAAGCCCACGCTTCTTCACACACTTCATTTAATTCATCAGATGGGGGGAAAAACCACTGGTAGCTTTTTCTCCCCAAACATAATACCCTTTTTTGTGGTACCTGGGGTAATATCAGAGATGTGCAACACATTTTTCATTGCCGTAATCATATAACGAGTGGCTCTATTGGAATGTACACTAGTCTCATCGTCGTCGACACTGGAGTCAGTATCCGTGTCGACATCTGTGTCTGCCATCTGAGGTAGTGGGCGTTTTAGAGCCCCTGATGGCTTTTGAGACGCCTGGGCAGGCACGGGTTGAGAAACCGGCTGTCCCACATCTGCTATGTCGTCAAACCTTTTATGTAAGGAGTTGACACTGTCGCGTAATTCCTTCCACATGTCCATCCATTCAGGTGTCGACCCCGCAGGGGGTGACATCACATTTATCGGCACCTGCTCCGCCTCCACATAAGCCTCCTCATCAAACATGTCGACACAGCCGTACCGACACACCGCACACACACAGGGAATGCTCTGACTGAGGACAGGACCCCACAAAGTCCTTTGGGGAGACAGAGAGAGAGTATGCCAGCACACACCAGAGCGCTATATAATGCAGGGATACACACTACACACAGTGATATTTCCCCTATAGCTGCTATAATACACAGTTTGCGCCTAAATTTAGTGCCCCCCCTCTCTTTTTTACCCTATTGAGCCTGGAAACTGCAGGGGAGAGCCTTGGGAGCGTCCTTCCAGCGGAGCTGTGAGAGGAAATGGCGCCAGTGTGCTGAGGGAGATAGCCCCGCCCCCTTCACGGCGGACTTCTCACGCTTTTTTCAGGATATTTTTGGCAGGGGATTTTACACATATATAGTCTTACTGACTATATTATGTGTTCTTTTGCCAAGTTAAGGTACTCATATTGCAGGCCAGGGCGCCCCCCCCCAGCGCCCTGCACCCATCAGTGACCGGAGTGTGTGGTGTGCATGGGGAGCAATGGCGCACAGCTGCAGTGCTGTGCGCTACCTTAATGAAGACCGGAGTCTTCAGCCGCCGATTTCCTGGATGTTCTTCTTGCTTCTGGCTCTGAAAGGGGGACGGCGGCGCGGCTCCGGGACCGGACGACCGAGGCTGGGCTTGTGTTCGATCCCTCTGGAGCTAATGGTGTCCAGTAGCCTAAGAAGCCCAAGCTAGCTGCAAGCAGGTAGGTTCGCTTCTTCTCCCCTCAGTCCCTCGTAGCAGTGAGTCTGTTGCCAGCAGATCTCACTGAAAATAAAAAAACTAAAATATACTTTCTTTTCTAAGAGCTCAGGAGAGCCCCTAGTGTGCAACCAGCTCGGCCGGGCACAAAATTCTAACTGAGGTCTGGAGGAGGGGCATAGAGGGAGGAGCCAGTGCACACCAGGTAGTCCTAAATCTTTCTTAGTTGTGCCCAGTCTCCTGCGGAGCCGCTATTCCCCATGGTCCTTACGGAGTTCCCAGCATCCACTAGGACGTCAGAGAAATCTCCATAATCAGCTGGGGCTACAGTGCATGCTCCAGAAAGTCTCTTGCTGGGCGCCTGATGGACTGCAGAGCAGTGGGGAGTTGGTGCCTGACTGAATACCACTGGAATGTTTCACTGCTACATAGTCATCACACAGCCGTACCTTTATCACAGCCGTACCTTTATCACAGCCGTAGTTTTTCTAAGGGGCTAATTCAGACCCGAACGCTAGGCTGCGTTTTCATACAGCGGGCGATCAGGTCTAAACTGTGTATGCGTATGCACCGCAGTGTGCAGGCGCGTCGCACGGGTACAAAGCGGATCGTCGCTTAGCGATGGGTTTCTGCAAAGGATCCATTCGCATGAACGTTCGCAAGGAGACTGACAGGAAGAAGGCGTTTGTGGGTGGCAACTGACCATTTTCTGGGAGTGTTTGGAAAAACGCAGGCGTGTTCAAGCGTTTGCAGAGAGGGTTTCTGACGTCAATTTCGGTCCCGGACAGGCTGAAGTGTTCGCAGCGGCTGAGTAAGCCCTGAGCTACTCAGAGACTGCCCAAGATCTGTTTGTACCGCTCTGCTACACATGCGTTTACACACTTACACAGCTAAAATACCCCCCTGTAGGCGGCGACTATCTGATCACAGCAGTGCAAAAATCGCTTGCTAGCAATCAGGTCTGAATTAGGCCCAAAGTGCGGGAGAGAATGGATGGAATTCTGCAATAGCTTTACCAATCTTTGTCATTGTGCCAGTTGCAGAATTCAAGGTGCCGTTTTCTCTGCAAATTTATATTGCAATCCAATTGGAAACTCTAACTGAACCAGGCCGAGTAAACTCGCATTTTATTTTATTATCAGTTATTTATATAGCACACACATATGCCCCAGTGGAGCTTACAATCTATGGGTCTAATTCAGACTGGATCGCTGCAGCGGCAGCGATCACAGTCTGAATTCTTTAGTGGAGTGTGCATGCGTCCGGACCGGTGGTGGGGCAGGCCCCGGCAGCTGTGCGACGTCATACGACCCAAGATGCGGCGGGTTGCGGCCTGCCAGCGCGCAGGAGTTGCGCTGGCAGGGAGCTACTCGCCAGGTACAAAACCATCGCCGCCGTGCAATATTTTTGTACCTGTGCAGGGGGGGCAGGGCCTGACATGCGTGGCGGAATAGCTCTGTGCTGGGCGTCCCCCCACATGTCAGAGTAAATGATTGTAGATGTGCTAAATTTAGCACATATACAATCAGATCCGAATGAGCACCATATTCTCTACCACATGCACACACTTACACTTTTTGGGGTTTAAAAACAAATGGCTTCAAATGACACCAAAATCAACTTTTTGTTGTTGTTGATTTATGCACCCCTAATTTAATGAAAGTATTTTCTTATTTAATAATTGCTTTTTATAATTATTTTAAGTCACCTCAAAGTACCCCAAAGTCATCTTTTCTTTCTAATTTCTTTTTTGCATGAAAGTAAAAGTTTGCTTTTTAGAATTTATCAAAAAATAAACCCCCCCACAAATCAGCCATTTAGCACCGTTCAAAAACCTCCAGAACTTTCCTTATGACCACTAACAGCCTTCTATAGGATTCTGCAAACAAACTGGCCACTTTTTTGGGGTCTAGGAAGGTCACCCCATTTTTTCAGACAGGGCCATGGAAGCGCTGAGGCAGTAATGCTAACCATTACACCGTCTGCCTTGTCTGTAATCTTTGTATTTACCTGAAACTCTGCAGAAGCTGGTAATACCTGCATACATACCCACTTTCTGCACAAAACAAACAAAAGCCAGGGATCACACTGCCCAGAAGTTGACAATGAGGAATGTCTTTAAACAGCATAATCGCTCATTAGAATAAAACACAGCAGTAATTAGCAAGTGACAAGAAGTCTGCTTATTACCCTCTGTATGTGGTTGGTCCATCAATTCGCTGAAATGAGACACTGCTTTAAACAGCACGCAATGACGTGAAACTACGGTTGCTTAAACCAAACCAAAATATTAGACCCTTTAAATTGTCCCTACATGGCATAATGTAGCATTATTTGAACATTCCCTCCCAGAAGTTGCTGAATCTGATCAGACTGGATAAGTGCTGCTAAGCCTGTCCTGGGCACTCATACACCTGAGCACGCCATACAATTATTGGGGCAGATGTAATAACCTGGAGAAGACATAAGGAAGTGATAAACCAGTGATAAGTGCAAGGTGATAAACGCACCAGCCAATCAGTTCCTAACTGTTAATTTACATATTGGAGCCGATTGGCTGGTGCATTTATCACCTTGCACATATCACTGGTTTATCACTTCCTTATGCCTTCTCCAGGTTAACTCATCTGGGTGGCCTGTACATGAAAAGTGTAACAGGTTATTAAGCACTCTTACCAGCTCTACCTGTTACATGAGAGGACATAACATAAAAGATCATTTACCTCTTATGTACATATATTTTACCTCCTGTTTTGTTTTTCTTTTTCAGATTCAGGACATCAGTAACATCGTTATTTTTCCCTCACACCCCATAGGAGGTATGCAGGAAACTTAGCAATGTTTGGCTAACATGTGATTCTGCAATGACTGTCGCGGCATATTGCGCTGAACTGAATTCCCTATGACGGTGAAAGGGACTGCCCACTGTGAAACAGGCCCAAGAGGCTTAGGGGGATATCCTATTACAGCGGTAAATTACTGCTGCTAATAGATTCGCCGAAGGATACCCTATTAGCCCCAATGCGACGTACTGATCCCCCGATGATACCACTTATTGGTGATTTTGCTTCGTGTGCCTCAGATATAATCACGATATGCAGCCCCAGGAGACCTGTTTTTGTCATCTCGCCACCTCAAACTGACATTTCCAAAACAGAATAAATTATTTTCCCACCAGCCAGGAGTAGTTACCAACCTGATATCGCCATAACTGTTGACAATGCGACTTTCCACCCCACCCCACAAGCTCGCTGCCTAGGTGTCATCCTTGACTCTGATCTGTCCTTTGTTCCAAACATTCAATCTGTCTCTAAATCATGTTACATGCACCTAAAAATAATATCCAAAATACGTCCTTATCTTACACAAGACACTGCAAAAACTCTAATCCATGCTCTCATTCCGAGTTGATCGCTCACTGCCGTTTTTCGCAGCGCAGCAATCAGGTCACTACTGCGCATGCGTATGCACCGCAATGCGCATGCGGATCGTACGGGTACAAAGCGGATCGTTGCCGGGCGATGGATTTAACGAAGAATCCGTTCGCACAACCGATCGCAAGGAGATTGACAGGAAGAAAGCGTTTGGGGTGTCAACTGACTGTTTTCTGGGAGTGTTTGGGAAAACGCAGGCGTGTCCAAGCGTTTGTAGGGCGGGTGTCTGACGTCAATTCCGGCACCAAAAAGACTGAAGTGATCGCAGCGGCTGAGTAAGTCCAGAGCTACTCAGAAACTGCACAAAATGTTTTTGCCGAGCTCGGCTGCAAAGGTGTTTGCACACTTGCAAAGCGAAAATACACTCCCCTGTGGGCGGCGAATATGCGTTTGCACGGCTGCAAAAAATAGCGAGCGATCAACTCGGAACGAGGGCCATTATCTCCCGCATTGATTATTGTAATAGTCTCCTTACTGGTCTACCCAAACATAGGCTCTCACCACTACAATCCCTTTTAAATGCAGCTGCGAGGCCAATCTTCCTCGATAGACGTTCTTCGTCTGCTGATCCGCTCTGTCGGTCCCTCCATTGGTTACCGGTTTTCTACCGTGTCAAATATAAAATACTTTTACTTGCATACAAGGCTATTAACCAAACTGCACCATCATACATCTCCTCACTCATCTCAAAATATCTCCCTACCTGACCTCTCCGCTCTGCACAAGATCTGAGCCTCTCATTCACACATATTACATCCTCTCTGTACAGTCCAAATAACCTCACATATTTTGTCTTCCAACATTGCTGGGTGATCATATCATACAACCCATTAAGAACCTAGCAATCTGGTGGACCATTATACAATAGGTAGCATCTATCCTTGTGTATCTATGCCTATTTCCCTATAGAGTGTAAGCTTGCGAGCAGGGCCTTCCTACCTCTATGTCTGTCTGTTATTACCCATTTTGGTCTATAACTGTTGTTCTAATTGTAAAGCGCAACGGAATATGCTGTGCTATATAAGAAACTGCTAATAAATAAATAAATAAAATTGTGGCGATATCACATGGGTCCTGGAACTTATTCCGGAGATAGCGGGTAGTTTACCGCACAGCACAAATGGACTAAGGGTGTCATTCCGACCCGTTCGCACGCAGCGGTTTGTCGCTGCGGTGCAAACGGGTCTGGAATGCGCATGCGCGGCAGCAGCACTGCGCACGCGCGTCGTTGCCGGGTTACGTCGCAGACAACGAAGAAAGCGGTCGCAGAGGTGAACGCAAGAAGAATGACAAAAAGAAGGCGTTCCTGGGCGTCAGCAGACCGTTGCCTGCCGTTTTCAGGGAGTGGTGAAGAAAACGCAGGCGTGTCCAGGAGAACGGAGGGCGGATGTCTGACGTCAAAGCCGGCCCCAGCATCGCTGAGATCGTCGCACAGGGTAAGTATGTCCAAGGCCAGTCTTGTTCTGCAAGAATTTTTTTAGCTTAGCAGGACTGCACAAGCGATCGCAGCCCGGCTAAGCTAAAATACACTCCCCCATAGGCGTGGACTAGTTGATCGCAGCAGCAGCAAAAAGTTGCTGGCTGCGATCAACTCGGAATGACCACCTAAAATCACAATATTATCCTGTTTTTGCCGTGTGGCAAACTACCACCAGTAATAGTATACCCCCCTCCCCCCCCCTTAAAACGCTTGAAAAAAACAAAAAACAAACAATTGCGAGAATATGTAAAATTGCAGCTATAGCAAACGGAGTGTGACCAGTAGCATGTGTGCCCGGGTTACTTTAGACATGGGACACATTCAGTTGCACCCATGTTTTACTATTTTGCCTTCAACATATGCACTCAATATTAGGCCTTGGAGAGTGATAAATTGCACGGTGGTAAAGTACCAACCAATCAGCTCTGAGCTGCCATGTTACAGGCTGTGTTTAAAAAATGACAGTTAGGTGCTGATTGGTTGGTACTTTATCACCGTGCAATTAATCACTCTCCAAGGCTTCTTAAATCTGAGCCTTTGTCTTCTATAAATCGTAGGAAATCCCTCTAATACATTGAGATACAACTCTCCATTTTGTGTATTAAAACTAAAAATGATTAGCAAAACATTGAATTAAAACTCCTTTAACTTCCACAACAGTTAATGGCCCTGCTCTACAATATAACGTTATGCATGAGATTACTTCCAAGTTTCATTAGACAGAAGTCCTTCAGCTCCATAATTAAGAGGGTATCAGGTGTATAGATCTACAATAAAAAGGTCTACAGTCAATAGGTAGACAACTAATGGTCGACAGGGTCAAAAGGTCAACACTTTTTTTTTTTATGGCTTTTTTACATTTTTACAACTAGTGCTGCATTTACTATCCATGTCACAAACTATTACCTTTAGTAACCATGTGGCGAGCGGAGCGTGGCGAACGGACGCATTTCATAAAACTGAGTATCCATGTTATAAACTATCACCATTAGTAACCCTGTGGTGAGCGAAGGGACACCCGGGGTTTTTTGTGTCGACCTTTCGACCCAGTCGACCTAATGACTATCTTTTTAATGTTTATCTTCTGTATGAGAACCAATTAAGAGAAACACTGTTTTGACAACAGAAGTGCACGCCAACTTACATCGTGCAGATAGCCCCACTTTTCGATTGTCTTTGGGTTTTTCTATTTGTTCAGTGTCCCTTGTTTCTGAGGAAGAAGCCTTGTTTCTGAGCCTTATTTCTACTGCTGGTGAACCTAAAACAACAGGGAATAAAATAAGAATTTACTCACCGGTAATTCTATTTCTCGTAGTCCGTAGTGGATGCTGGGAACTCCGTAAGGACCATGGGGAATAGCGGGCTCCGAAGGAGGCTGGGCACTCTAGAAAGATCTTAGACTACCTGGTGTGCACTGGCTCCTCCCACTATGACCCTCCTCCAAGCCTCAGTTAGGTACTGTGCCCGGACGAGCGTACACAATAAGGAAGGATTTTGAATCCCGGGTAAGACTCATACCAGCCACACCAATCACACCGTACAACTCGTGATATGAAACACAGTTAACAGTATGAAACAATAGAGCCTCTCAACAGATGGCTCAACAATAACCCGATTTAGTTAACAATAACTATGTACAAGTATTGCAGATAAACCGCACTTGGGATGGGCGCCCAGCATCCACTACGGACTACGAGAAATAGAATTACCGGTGAGTAAATTCTTATTTTCTCTAACGTCCTAGTGGATGCTGGGAACTCCGTAAGGACCATGGGGATTATACCAAAGCTCCCAAACGGGCGGGAGAGTGCGGATGACTCTGCAGCACTGAATGAGAGAACTCCAGGTCCTCCTCAGCCAGGGTATCAAATTTGTAGAATTTTGCAAACGTGTTTGCCCCTGACCAAGTAGCTGCTCGGCAAAGTTGTAAAGCCGAGACCCCTCGGGCAGCCGCCCAAGATGAGCCCACCTTCCTTGTGGAATGGGCATTGACAGATTTTGGCTGTGGCAGGCCTGCCACAGTATGTGCAAGCTGAATTGTACTACAAATCCAACGAGCAATAGTCTGCTTAGAAGCAGGAGCACCCAGCTTGTTAGGTGCATATAGGATAAACAGCGAGTCAGATTTTCTGACTCTAGCCGTTCTGGAAACATATATTTTCAGTGCCCTGACAACGTCTAGCAACTTGGAGTCCTCCAAGTCCCTAGTAGCCTAGGCACCACAATAGGCTGGTTCAGGTGAAACGCTGACACCACCTTTGGGAGAAACTGGGGACGAGTCCTCAATTCTGCCCTATCCATATGGAAAATCAAATAAGGGCTTTTACAAGACAAAGCCGCCAACTTTGATACTCGCCTGGCAGAAGCCAAGGCCAATAACATAACCACCTTCCACGTGAGATATTTCAGATCCAGGGTTTTTAGTGGTTCAAACCAATGTGATTTTAAGAAACTCAACACCACGTTGAGATCCCAAGGTGCCACAGGAGGCACAAACGGGGGCTGACTCTGCAGCACTCCTTTTATAAATGTCTGAACTTCAGGTACTGAAGCTAGTTCTTTTTGAAAGAAAAATCGACAGAGCCGAGATCTGTACCTTAATGGAACCCAATTTAAGGCCCATAGTCACTCCTGCTTGCAGGAAATGCAGAAATTGACCTAGTTGAAATTCCTCTGTTGGGGCCCTTTCGGCCTCACACCATGCAACATATTTTCGCCATATGCGGTGATAATGAGTTGCTGTAACCTCTTTCCTGGCTTTAGTAAGCGTAGGAATGACTTCCTCCGGAATGCCCTTTTCCTTCAGGATCCGGCGTTCAACCGCCATGCCGACAAACGCAGCCGCGGTAAGTCTTGGAACAGACAGGGCCCCTGCTGCCGCAGGTCCTGTCTGAGTGGCAGAGGCCATGGGTCCTCTGATATAAATTCTTTAAGTTCTGGGTACCAAGCTCTTCTTGGCCATCCACGAGTATCGTTCTTACTCCTCGCCTTCTTATTATTCTCAGTACCTTTGGTATGAGAGGCAGAGGGGAGAACACATAAACCGACTGGTACACCCACGGTGTTACCAGAGCGTCCATAGCTATCGCCTGAGGGTCCCTTGACCCGGTGCAATATATTTTATAGCTTTTTGTTGAGGCGGGACGCCATCATGTCCACCTGTGGCCTTTCCCAATGGTGTACAATCCTATTGGAAGACTTCTGGAGGAAGTCCCCATTCTCCCGGGTGGAGGTCGTGTCTGTTGAGAAGATCTGCTTCCCAGTTGTCCACTCCGGGAATGAACACTGCTGACAGTGCTAACACAAGATTTTCCGCCTATCGGAGAATCCTTGTGGCTTCTGCCATCGCCATCCTGCTTCTTGTGCCGCCCTGTTGGTTTACATGGGCGACTGCCGTGATGTTGTCTGATTGGATCAGTACCGGCTGGTTTTGAAGCAGAGGCCTTGCCGGCCTCAGGGCATTGTAAATGGCCCTCAGGTCCAGAATATTTATGTGTAGGGAAATAACCTGACTTGACCAAAGTCCCTGGAAATTTCTTCCCTGTGTGACTGCCTCCCAGCCTCAAAGGCTGGAATCCATGGTCACTAGGACCTAGTCCTGTATGCCGAACCTGCGGCCCTCTTGAAGATGGGCACTCTGCAGCCACCACAGTAGAGATACCCTGGACCTTGGAGACAGGGTTATCAGCCTATGCATCGGAAGATGCGATCCGGACCACTTGTCCAACAGGTCCCTCTGAAAAGTTCTTGTATGGAACCTGCCTAATGGGATTGCTTCGTAGGAAGCTACCATTTTTCCCAGGACTCGCGTGCAATGATGCACCGCTACCTATTTTGGCTTCAGGAGGTCTCTGACTAGAGATGACAACTCCTTGGCTTTCTCCTCCGGGAGAAACACTATTTCTGGTTTATGTCCAGAACCATCCCCAGGAACAGTAGACGTGTCATAGGAACCAGCTGTGACTTTGGACTGTTTAGAATCCAACCATGCTGTTGTAGCACTTTCCAAAATAGTGCTACCCCGACTACCAACTGCTCCTTGGACCTCGCCCTTATAACGAGATTGTCCAAGTACGGGATAATTACAACTCCCTTTTTTTTGAAGGAGTATCAACATTTCGGCCATTACCTTGATAAAACACCCTCGGTGCCATGTACAGTCCAAACGGCAGTGTCTGGACTTGGTAATGGTAATCCTGTACCACAAATCTGAGGTACTCCTGGCGAGGATGGTAAATGGGGACATGCAGGTAAGCATCCTTGATGTCCCAGGATACCATGTAATCCCCCTCGTCCAGGCTTGGAATAACCGCCCTGAGCGATTCCATCTTGAACTTGAATTTTTGTGTTCAAGGATTTTAAATATAAAATGGGTCACACCGAACCATGCGGTTTCGGTACCCCAACCCGTGTGGAATAGTAACCCCGTCCTTGTTGAAGTAGGGGCACCTTGAGTATTACCTGCTGGGAATACCGCTTATTAATTGCCTCTAGCAAAGCCTCCCTGCCTGAGGGAGTTGTCAGCAAGGCATATTTTAGGAAACGGCTGGGGGGAGACATCTCGAATTCCAGCTTGTACCCCTGAAATACTACTTGAAAGAAACAGGGATCCACATGTGAGCGAGCCCACTAATTGCTGAAATTTTTGAGACGGCCCCCCACCGTACCTGGCTACACCTGTGGAGCACCCGCGTCATGGTGTGGCCTCACAGGAGGCGGGGGAAGAATCTTGATTCTGGGAACAGGCTGACTGGTGCAGCTTTTTTCCCTCTACCCTTGTCTCTGTACAGAAAGGAAGCGCCATTTGACCCGCTTGCTTTTCTGAAGCCGAAAGGACTGTACCTTTGTCTGTGAGGAAACCTGAGGTAAAATTATTTCTTCCCAGCAGTTGCTGTGGATACGAGGTCCCAGAGACCATCCCCAAATAATTCCTCACCCTTATAAGGCTCTCTATGCGCTTTTTAAGTCAGCATCACCTGTCCAGTGACAGGTCTCTAATACCCTCCTGACAGAATGGACATTACATTTATTTTGGATGCCAGCCGGCAAAATATCCCTCTGTGCATCCCCCATATATAAGACGACGTCTTTAATATGTTTTTATGTTTGCCAACTAGTATCCCTGTTTGACAGGGTCACCGACCACGCTGCAGCAGCACTATCTGCAGGTCTCAGTCTAGTACCTGAGTGTGTAAATACAGACTTCAGGATAGCCTCCTGTTTTTTATCAACAGGTACCTATTAAAGTGGCCGTATCCTAAGACGGCAGTGCCACCTTTTTTTGACAAACGTGTGAGCGCCTTATCCACCCTAGGGGATATCTCCCAGCGTAACTTATCCACCTGGCGGGAAAGGGTACGCCATCAGTAACTTTTTATAAATTACCAGTTTCTTAACGGGGGAACCCACGCTTTCACACACTTCATTTATTCATCTGATGGGGGAACAAAACACTGCCTGTTTTTTCTCCCCAAACCTAAAACCCATTTTTAGAGGTGCTTGGCTTAAAGTCAGAAATGTATAACACATTTTTATTGCCGGGATCACGTCACGGATGTTCCTAGTGGATTGTGTATATGTCTCCACCTTGTCGACACTGGAGTCAGACTCCGTGTCGACATCTGTGTCTGCCATCTGAGAGAGCGGGCGTTTTTGAGCCCCTGATGGCCTTTGAGACGCCTGGGCAGGCGCGGGCTGCGAAGCCGGCTGTCCCACAGCTGTTACGTCATCCACCCTTTTATGTAAGGAGTTGACACTGTCGGTTAATACCTTTCACCTATCCATCCACTCTGGTGTCGGCCCCACAGGGGGCGACATCACATATATCGGCCTCTGTTCTGTCACCATATAAGCCTCCTCATTCAACATGTCGACACAGACGTACCGACACACCGCAGACACACAGGGAATGCTCTAAACGGAGGACAGGACCCACAAAAGCCCTTTGGGGGGACAGAGTAAGAGTATGCCAGCACACACCAGAGCGCTATATATATATATACAGGGACTAACTGAGTTATGTCCCTAATAGCTGCTTTTTATATAATATACTGTATACAGTGCCAATTTTAATGCCCCCCCTCTCTTTTCCCTCTTACTGTACTGTAGAATTGCAGGGAAGAGCCAGGGAGCTTCCTTCCAGCCGAGCTGTGAGGGAAAAATGGCGCCAGTGTGCTGAGGAGATAGGCTCCGCCCCTTTTTCGCGGCCTATTCTCCCGTTTTTTATGGAATTCTGGCAGGGGTATTTACCTCATATATAGCCCCTGGGGCCATATATTGAGGTATTTTAGCCAGCCAAGGTGTTTTTATTGCTGCCTCAGGGCGCCCCCCCCAGCGCCCTGCACCCTCAGTGACCGGAGTGTGAAGTGTGTGAGAGGAGCAATGGCGCACAGCTGCAGTGCTGTGCGCTACCTTGGTGAAGACAGAGTCTTCATGCCGCCGATTTTCCGGACCATCTTCTTGCTTCTGGCTCTGTAAGGGGGACGGCGGCGCGGCTCCGGGACCGAACATCAAGGCTGGGCCTGCGGTCGATCCCTCTGGAGCTAATGGTGTCCAGTAGCCTAAGAAGCCCAATCCGGCTGCAAGCAGGCGAGTTCGCTTCTTCTCCCCTTAGTCCCTCGCTGCAGTGAGCCTGTTGCCAGCAGGTCTCACTGAAAATAACAAATTCTAAGACTATAACTTTCTAAGAGCTCAGGAGAGCCCCTAGTGTGCATCCAACCTCGGCCGGGCACGAAATCTAACAGAGGCTTGGAGGAGGGTCATAGTGGGAGGAGCCAGTGCACACCAGGTAGTCTAAGATCTTTCTAGAGTGCCCAGCCTCCTTCGGAGCCCGCTATTCCCCATGGTCCTTACGGAGTTCCCAGCATCCACTAGGACGTTAGAGAAATACATTTACAGCCTAAAACAATGAGACACGAAGCATGCAGGAAAACAAGACTCTTCATTGCTTATCCAATATTTGAGTGCAGAGGCAGCCATTTTGGGGGGGATGATAATACACCAGCCTATCAAATTAATGTTAACTAGTGACACAACTTATGCATTAGTCTCCACATGAGCCAGTAAGTTTATTTCTGTCAAATTTTAGTTTAGCACATACAATGGGAGATGCATCAAACCTTTGAGAGAGATAAAGTAAATCAGCTTCTAGCTATCATTTATCTAGCGCAGTCTATGAAATGACAGAAGCCGATTGGTTTCTATGGCAACTGTTCCACTTTAAGTCTGTCAAAGGTTTGCTACATTTCCCCCAAAATGTCTGCTGCTATCTTGTGCTTACCTTCAACCTCCATTTTGAAAATTCTGCGATGCTCCTGAAAAGCTCAGTCAGTGAGGGTCATACAGGCCATGCTATGTGCAGAATGTGGCTATGAACCACATCATCAGCAGGCAATGTTACAACATAAACAGATATTGGGTAGTGGGCAAACCAGTATATTGGTTACATACAGTCCTTGCAGACCTATAAAGAAAGAAAAATAAACTTGCATTAGGTGACTCACATTACTTACAGTGCCCACCAACCACAATATTTTTTTTTTTTCATTCACTAGTTTTACCGTTTTGGTGCAGAGCTGTAGGGGAGTGGGCTGTGCACTAGTGTGTTGGTGTAAATGGTCCAGGATTATCTGGGCCGCCATTGGCCTAAAGGGGCAGGCAACACCATTGCTGTGCTTTCCGGTGTGTGACTGCAAACTAGAGAATTCTTATAAATACTGTTTCCCGGGATCCTAAAACAGATATCCCCTCACCAGAGAATCACCCAAACAAAAGACCCAAGGCCAATTAATACCAGTTTTTAGTTTATTAACCCAGGTTTTAAATATGCACATTAAAAAGTTGTGCAGAGAGAACATTTGTATATCAGTGAGAAATGTCCAGAATATGATAATGGTAGATTAGATTTCTCCCTCACCTTAAGGTGTGAGCTCAAAAGGGAGAATCTTCACAAACTGGATTGATAACTCATGGCTGACAGACTCTAAGCGTTTCGTCTAATCCACTTCATCAGGGGTCGTTCTTTAAGGGGGAAAGAAAAGTAATTTCCTTAATATTTATGTAAAGGAATAAGTGTAGTTAACGAAGAGTGGATTTTATTCGACAGGTACCTACCGTAATGAAGGCAGGACCGAATAAGAGATTGAAATTGTATATACAAATGGTCATGCAACAACCTATTGAAAAATGGGAAACATACTATTTATTATGGGTCTATCTAAAAAAAAATAAGAATTTACTTACCGATAATTCTATTTCTCGGAGTCCGTAGTGGATGCTGGGGTTCCTGAAAGGACCATGGGGATAGCGGCTCCGCAGGAGACAGGGCACAAAAAGTAAAGCTTTAGGATCAGGTGGTGTGCACTGGCTCCTCCCCCTATGACCCTCCTCCAAGCCAGTTAGGTACTGTGCCCGGACGAGCGTACACAATAAGGGAGGAATTTTGAATCCCGGGTAAGACTCATACCAGCCACACCAATCACACCGTACAACTTGTGATCTAAACCCAGTTAACAGTATGATAACAGCGGAGCCTCCGAAAAGATGGCTCACAACAATAATAACCCGATTTTTGTAACTATGTACAAGTATTGCAGATAATCCGCACTTGGGATGGGCGCCCAGCATCCACTACGGACTCCGAGAAATAGAATTATCGGTAAGTAAATTCTTATTTTCTCTATCGTCCTAGTGGATGCTGGGGTTCCTGAAAGGACCATGGGGATTATACCAAAGCTCCCAAACGGGCGGGAGAGTGCGGATGACTCTGCAGCACCGAATGAGAGAACTCCAGGTCCTCTTTTGCCAGGATATCAAATTTGTAGAATTTTACAAACGTGTTCTCCCCTGACCACGTAGCTGCTCGGCAGAGTTGTAATGCCGAGACCTCTCGGGCAGCCGCCCAAGATGAGCCCACCTTCCTTGTGGAATGGGCCTTAACCGATTTAGACTGTGGCAGGCCTGCCTCAGAATGTGCAAGTTGAATTGTGTTACAAATCCAACGAGCAATCGCCTGCTTAGAAGCAGGCGCACCCAACTTGTTGGGTGCATACAGTATAAACAGCGAGTCAGATTTTCTGACTCCAGCTGTCCTGGAACATATATTTTCAGGGCCCTGACAACTCCTAGCAACTTGGAGTCCTCCAAGTCCCTAGTAGGTGCAAGGCACCACAATAAGCTGGTTCAGGTGAAACACTGACACCACCTTAGGGAGAGAACTGGGGACGAGTCCGCAGCTCTGCCCTGTCCGAATGGACAAACAGATATGGGCTTTTTTGAGAAAAAACCACCAATTTGACACTCGCCTGGTCCAGGCCAGGGCCAAGAGCATGGTCACTTTTTATGTGAGATGCTTCAAATCCACATATTTGACTGGTTTTAAACCAATGTGATTTGAGGAATCCCAGAACTACGTTGAGATCCCACAGTGCCACTGGAGGCACAAAAAAAGGGGTTTGTATATGCAATACTCCCTTGACAAACTTCTGGACTTCAGGAACTGAAGCCAATTCTTTCTGGAAGAAAATTTACAGGGCCGAATTTGAACCTTAATGGACCCCAATTTGAGGCCCATAGACACTCCTGTTTTCAGGAAATGCAGGAAACGACCGAGTTGAAATTTCTTTGTGGGCCTTCCTGGCCTCACACCACGCAACATATTTTCGCCACACGTGGTGATAATGTTGTGCGGTCACCTCCTTTCTGGCTTTGACCAGGGTAGGAATGACCTCTTCCGGAATGCCTTTTTTCCCTTAGGATCCGGCTTTCCATCGCCATGCCGACAAACGCAGCTGCGGTAAGTCTTGGAACAGACATGGTACTTGCTGAAGCAAGTCCCTTCTTAGCGGCAGAGGCCATAAGACCTCTGTAAGCATCTCTTGAAGTTCCGGGTACCAAGTCCTTCTTGGCCAATCCGGAGCCATGAGTATAGTTCTTACTCCTCTACGTCTTATAATTCTCAGCACCTTAGGTATGAGAAGCAGAGGAGGGAACACATACACCGACTGGTACACCCACGGTGTTACCAGAACGTCCACATCTATTGCCTGAGGGTCTCTTGACCTGGCGCAATACCTGTCCCGTTTTTTGTTCAGACGGGACGCCATCATGTCCACCTTTGGTATTTCCCAACGGTCTACAATCATGTGGAAAAAACTTCTCAATGAAGTTTCCACTCTCCCGGGTGGAGGTCGTGCTGAGGAAGTCTGCTTCCCAGTTTCCATTCCCGGGATGAAAAACTGCTGACAGTGTTATCACATGATTTTCCGCCCAGCGAAAAGTCCTTGCAGTTTCTGCCATTGCCCTCCTGCTTCTTGTGTCGCCCTGTCTGTTTACGTGGGCGACTGCCGTGATGTTTTTCCCACTGGATCAATACCGGCTGACCTTGAAGCAGAGGTCTTGCTAAGCTTAGAGCATTATAAATTTACCCTTAGCTCCAGTATATTTATGTGGAGAAAAGTCTCCATACTTGATCACACTCCCTGGAATTTTTTTCCTTGTGTGACTGCTCCCCAGCCTCTCAGGCTGGGCTCCGTGGTTACCAGCATCCAATCCTGAATGCCGAATCTGCTGCCCTCTAGAAGATGAGCACTCTATAACCACCACAGGAGAGACACCCTTGTCCTTGGATATTGGGTTATCCGCTGATGCATCTGAAGATGCGATCCGGACCATTTGTCCAGCAGATCCCACTGAAAAGTTCTTACGTGAAATCTGCCGAATGGAATTGCTTCGTAGGAAGCCACCATTTTTACCAGGACCCTTGTGCAATGATGCACTGTTTTTAGGAGGTTCCTGACTTGCTCGGATAACTCCCTGGCTTTCTCTTCCGGGAGAAACACCTTTTTCTGGACTGTGTCCAGAATCATCCCTAGGCACAGCAGACGTGTCGTCGGGATCAGCTGCGATTTTGGAATATTTAGAATCCACCCGTGCTGATTGTAGCAGTATCCGAGATAGTGCTACTCCGACCTCCAACTGTTCCCTGGACTATGCCCCTATCAGGAGATCGTCCAAGTAAGGGATAATTAAGACGCCTTTTCTTCGAAGAAGAATCATCAATTCGGCCATTACCTTGGTAAAGACCCCAGGGTGCCGTGGACAATCCAAACGGCAGCGTCTGAAACTGATAGTGACAGTTCTGCACCACGAACCTGAGGTACCCTTAGTGAGAAGGGCAAATTTTGGGACATAGAGGTAAGCATCCCTGATGTCCCGGGACACTATATAGTCCCCTTATTCCTGGTTCGTTATCACTGCTCTGAGTGACTTCATCTTAATTTGAACCTTTGTAAGTGTTCAAAAAAAAATTTTTAGAATAAGTCTCACCTAGCCTTCTGGCTTCAGTACCACAATATAGTGTGGAATAATACCCCTTTTCTGTAGTAGGAGGGGTAATTTAATTATCACCTGCTGGGAATACAGCTTGTGAATTTTTTCCCATACTACCTCCTTGTCGGAGGGAGACTTGGTAAAGCAGACTTCAGGAGCCTGCGAAGGGGAAACGTCTCGACATTCCCATCTGTACCCCCGGGATACTACTTGTAGGATCCAGGGGTCCTGTACGGTCTCAGCGCCATGCTGAGAACTTGTCAGACGCGGTGGAACGCTTCTGTTCCTGGGAATGGGCTGCCTGCTGCAGTCTTCTTCCCTTTCCTCTATCCCTGGGCAGATATGATCTTATAGGGACGAGAGGACTGAGGCTGAAAAGACGGTGTCTTTTTCTGCAGAGATGTGACTTAGGGTAAAAAACGGTGGATTTTCCAGCAGTTGCCGTGACCACCAGGTCCGATGGACCGACCCCAAACAAGTCCTCTTCCTGTATACGGCCATACTGTGCCGTTTGGAATCTGCATCACCTGACCACTGTCGTGTCCATAACATCTTCTGGCAGTTATGGACATCGCGTTTATTCATGATGCCAGAGTGCAAATATCCCTCTGTGCATCTCGCATATATAGAAATGCTCTATAGTCAATAAAATACTGTCCCTGTCAAGGGTATCAATATTTTTAGTCAGTGAATCCGACCAAGCCACCCTAGCTCTGCACATCCAGGCTGAGGCGATCGCTGGCCGCAGTATAACACCAGTATGTGTGTATATACTTTTTATTATATTTTCCAGCCTTGTCAGCTGGTCCTTGAGGACGGCCCTATCTATAGACGGTACCGCCACTTGTTTTGATAAGCGTGTGAGCGCCTTATCCACCTTAAAGGGTGTTTCCCAACGCGCCCTAACTTCTGGCGGGAAAGGGTATACCGCCCATAATTTTCTATCGGGGGGAACCCACGCATCATCACACACTTTATTTAATTTATCTGATTCAGGAAAAACTATGGTAGTTTTTTCACATCCCACATAATACCCTCTTTTGTGGTACTTGTAGTATCAGAAATACGTAACACCTCCTTCATTGCCTTTAACGTGTGGCCCTAATAAGGAATACGTTTGTTTATTCACCGTCGACACTGGATTCAGTGTCCCTGTCTGTGTCTGTGTCGACCGACTAAAGTAAACGGGCGTTTTAAAACCCTTGACGGTGTTTTTGAGACGTCTGGACCGTACTAATTGTTTGTCGGCCGTCTCATGTCGTCAACCGACCTTGCAGCGTGTTGACATTATCACGTAATTTCCTAAATAAGCCATCCATTCCGGTGTCGACTCCCTAGAGAGTGACATCACCATTACAGGCAATTGCTCCGCCTCCTCACCAACATCGTCCTCCTACCTGTCGACACACACGTACCGACACACAGCACACACACAGGGAATGCTCTGATAGAGGACAGGACCCACTAGCCCTTTGGAGAGACAGAGGGAGAGTTTGCCAGCACACACCAAAACGCTATAATTATATAGGGACAACCTTATATAAGTGTTTTCCCTTATAGCATCTTATATATATATATATATAAGCATATCGCCAAATTAGTGCCCCCCCTCTCTGTTTTAACCCTGTTTCTGTAGTGCAGTGCAGGGGAGAGCCTGGGAGCCTTCCCTCCAGCCTTTCTGTGAGGGAAAATGGCGCTGTGTGCTGAGGAGATAGGCCCCGCCCCTTTTTCGGCGGCCTCGTCTCCCGCTCTTAACGGATTCTGGCAGGGGTTAAATATCTCCATATAGCCTCCGGAGGCTATATGTGAGGTATTTTTAGCCAAATTAGGTATTCATTTGCCTCCCAGGGCGCCCCCCTCCCAGCGCCCTGCACCCTCAGTGACTGCCGTGTGAAGTGTGCTGAGAGGAAAATGGCGCACAGCTGCAGTGCTGTGCGCTACCTTTAGAAGACTGAGGAGTCTTCTGCCGCCGATTCTGGACCTCTTCTTACTTCAGCATCTGCAAGGGGGCCGGCGGCGCGGCTCCGGTGACCATCCAGGCTGTACCTGTGATCGTCCCTCTGGAGCTGATGTCCAGTAGCCAAGAAGCCAATCCATCCTGTACGCAGGTGAGTTCACTTCTTCTCCCCTAAGTCCCTCGTTGCAGTGATCCTGTTGCCAGCAGGACTCACTGTAAAATAAAAAACCTAAGCTAAACTTTCCTAAGCAGCTCTTTAGGAGAGCCACCTAGATTGCACCCTTCTCGGCCGGGCACAAAAATCTAACTGGCTTGGAGGAGGGTCATAGGGGGAGGAGCCAGTGCACACCACCTGATCCTAAAGCTTTACTTTTTGTGCCCTGTCTCCTGCGGAGCCGCTATCCCCATGGTCCTTTCAGGAACCCCAGCATCCACTAGGACGATAGAGAAAAAGGGGGGACTTTTCATAGATAGTCAGACTCCATGGACTCGTACCTGGATATGTTTAATTAAAAAAAAAAAAAACAATTAAGGTTTTTAAATCCCAATAGCTTTGGTGAAGCTCATCTAATCGGTAATGTAGTACCTATATACGTACATTGCCTATTAGTAGATGAGCTTCACCAAAGCTACTGTTAAGGTGAGGGAGAATATAATCTATTATCATCATATTCTGGACATTTCTCACTGATATACAAATGTTCTCTCTGCACAACTTTTTAATGTGCATATTTAAAACCTGTGTTAATAAACTAACAACTGGTATTAGTTGGCCTTGAGCCTTTTGTTTGGGTGATTCTCTGGTGAGGGGATATCTGTTTCAGAACCCCGGGAAACAGTATTTATAAGAATTCTCCAGTTTGCAGTCTATACCTATTGGGGTTATCTTGGAAGAATCTCTAAAAAAATATTCAACCAATAGAGCGCACTTGGGAATTGTGTTTTATTCTATGTTTACTTGAGACTTGTCAACAAAGATCTCTCCTGTAGTGCTGCTTCTGGTCCGGTGCAAGATAAGGATATTGGGGCAGATGTATTAACCTGTAGCAGGCATAAGGAAGTGATAAACCAGTGATAAGTGCAAGGTGATAAAGGCACCAGCCAATCAGTTCCAATATGTAAATTAACAGTTAGGATCTGATTGGCTGGTGCCTTTATCACCTTGCACATATCACTGGTTTATCACTTCCTTATGCCTTCTACAGGTTAATACATCTGCCCCATTGTTTGTATTATATATTTGTTTTCATGTGTAGTGCAGGGAGTACGACAGTGTGTCTGAAGCGACCTGAACTTGCCTAGGGAACCATGTATGAGGTACGTGCATCATGGGAAATAGACATTGCACTACAGATTACCTCACTATACAGCTGGCCGCTATATCTATCACTCAATTACATAGGGCCTTATTCAGAGTCAATCGTAACCGCTATTTGCAATTTCTTTTTTTTGTCTCAAGTTGCAATGTTTTGCACTGCGCATTTAGGCCCTCATTCCGAGTTGTTCGCTCGTTGCCGATTTTCGCTATGCTGCAATTTGCTGGTAAATGCGCATGCGCATGGTACGCAGCGCGCATGCGCTAAGTTATTTAACTAAAAATTTTGCAGTTTTGCTGGTGTTCGTACGACGCTTTTCAGTCGCACTGCTGATCGATGAATGATTGACAGGAAAGGGGCGTTTCTGGGAGGTAACTGAGCGTTTTCCGGGAGTGTGCTAAAAAACGCAGGCGTGTCAGTGAAAAACGCGGGAGTGCCTGGAGAAACGGGGGAGTGGCTGGCCGAACGCAGGGCGTGTTTGTGACGTCAAACCAGGAACTAAACGGACTGAGCTGATCGCAATCTGTGAGTAGGTCTGGAGCTACTCAGAAACTGCTAAGAATTATTTAGTAGCAGTTCTGCTAATCTTTCGTTCGCTATTCTGCTAAGCTAAGATACACTCCCAGAGGGCGGCGGCCTAGCGTGTGCAATGCTGCCAAAAGCAGCAAGCGAGCGAACAACTCGGAATGAGAGCCTTTATTTCAGTCTCAAATGTGAACAGAGACTGTCTACAATTAGGAAGCAGATATTGTATGTAGTATATGTGCTGGTTGCCTTATCTGAGGATCAGCCACTGCACAGGACACAGCACTTATACCCCCTTTCACATCGCACAAATAACCCAGTATCGACCCGGCATATTGCCGGGTTGACACGGGTTAGTGTGCGGTGTGAAAGGGCCATGTCCGAATTCCTGGGTCGCCTGACCCGGTAATTCAACCCGGGAATAAAGCAGTGTTATTCCCGGGTTGAATACCGGGTCAGTGGCAGCGAAAACGGATTCCCCGAGTCGCCTCCGTTTACTAGAAAGGGAGAAGCGGCGCGGAGATGAGCTCATCTCCCATGGCCAGCTCCGCCCCCGCCGCTATGGCAACCGACCCGGCAAATTTCCGGGTCGGGAAGACAGCAGATAGTCTTCAATGCCAGATCCCACCCGGGAAGGACCTGTTTCCAATTCCGGATTGTGGGATCTGGCATTGGAGATGTGAAAGGGGTATTAGATTACTTTCCTCTATATGCCCCCAGACTCCTATTGGCTAGTTTCACAGGAGCCTGGGGGCGGGCTTACAGAGGGGAGTGCTGTGTTCCGTACAGCGGCAGCTCAGTAAAACACAGCAGCACTGCTGATCACCGGTAAGGCAGCCAGCACACTCGTATATTACATACAACACTACATGAATGTTTGTGTGTTAACCAGTGCGCCCCCCCCCCACCTCCACCACCATCTCCCATGCACTGCAGCAGCCGCCACTGTTTAAAAGTGATTTTACAATGCACTACACATTTGTACACAATAAATGGCTGCTTCAGACTTTGCTAAGCATTGCAGATATACCAATACACTTGGGGGCTTTTTATCTGTCCTATCCGGCCATTATATGTAACGTGTGTTTCCTTGGTGCACTGCGATTTATCACATCTTGCGAATGCTTGCTGAAACCACGCCTTCAGTCGCAACTAAGTGCCATCTCACATAAGTATAAATAAGATTTTAATTACCTACCGGTAAATCCTTTTCTCGTAGTCCGTGGAGGATGCTTGGGTCCATTTAGTACCATGGGGTATAGATGGGCCCTTTGGGAGCCACTGGCAATTTAAGAGTTTAATAGTGTGGGCTGGCTCCTCCCTCTATGCCCCTCCTACCAGACTCAGTCTAGAAACTGTGCCCGAGGAGACGGACATACTTCGAGAGAAGGAAATATACACAGATAGTGGTGAGATTCATACCAGCTCACACATAACAAAAAGGAAAGCCAAGCTAACCAACTTGGAACAATTAAGCAATGGCTGAAACAATACTGAACCAAGTAACAATGCAGGAATACTAAGCACTGGGCGGGCGCCCAGCATCCTCTACGGACTACGAGAAAAGGATTTACCGGTAGGTAATTAAAATCCTATTTTCTCTTACATCCTAGAGGATGCTGGGGTCCATTTAGTACCATGGGGATGTACCAAAGCTCCCAGCTCCCAGTACGGGAGGGAGAGTGCTGAGGTTCCTGCAGAACAGATTGACCAAACTTTAGGTCCTCAGAGGCCAAAGAATCGAACTTGTAGAACTTAGCAAACGTGTTCGACCCAGACCGAGTAGCTGCTCGGCAAAGCTGTAAAGCCTTAACAGATTTTGGACACGGCAAGCCGGCCATAGAATAAGCATGCTGGATAGTAAACCTGATCCAACGACAAATCGTCTGCTTAGAAGCAGGACACCCAACCTTGTTGGGATCATAAAGGACGAATAAGGCATCAGACTTCCTGTGACGAGAAGTTCTCTTCACATAAATTTTCAAAGCCCTCACCACATCCAAGGACTTTGAGGTAATTGAGGAGTCAGTAGCCACTGGCACCACAATAGGTTGGTTGATATGAAAAGCTGAAACAACCTTTGGAAGAAACTGCTGACGCGTTTCTTCATAGAAAATCAAATAGGGACTCTTGCATGACAATGCCCCTAATTCTGACACGTCTTGCAGATGCCAACAGTGTGACCGCTTTCCAAGTAAGAAACTTGACGTCCACCTCCAACAAAGGTTTGAACCAATCCGATTGCAGGAACTGCAGCACAACATTAAGATTCCAAGGTGCCGTAGGAAGCACAAAGGGTGGTTGGATGTGCAGAACCCCTTTCAAGAATGTCTGAACCTCAGGGAGGGCAGCCAATTGTTTCTGGAAGAAAATGGACAAGGCCGAAATCTGGACTTTTATGGAGCCCAAGCGTAGGCCCACATCCACACCTGCTTGCAGAAAGAGGAGAAACCATCCCAGTTGAAACTCTACCGTTGGAAACGTCTTGGATTCACACCAAGACACATACTTTTTCCAAATCCGATGGTAATGTTTAGACGCAACTCCCTTCCTAGCTTGTATTAGGGTAGGAATGAGCTTTTTCAGAATGCTCTTCTGAGCTATGATCTGGCGTTCAACCTCCATGCTGTCAAACGTAGCCGCTGTAAGTCTTGATAGGCGAACGGCCCCTGATGCAGAAGGTCCTTGCGAAGAGGAAGAAGCCTTGGATCCTCCAGGAGTAATTCCAGAAGATCTGCGTACCAAGCCCTCCTTGGCCAGTCCAGAGCAATGATGATCGCCTGAACTCTTGTTCTTTTTATTAGTTTGAGAATCCTTGGGATGAGTGGAAGTGGAGGGAACACATACACCAACTGGAACACCCACGAGTTACCAGTGCATCCAGCGCCACTGCCTGTGGGTCTCTCTACCTGGAACAGTACCTCTGAATTTCTTGTTGAGACGAGAGGCCATCATGTCTACTTGAGGTACACCCCATTGGCTTGTCACCTCAGCGAACAACTCCGGGTGGATGCCCCACTCTCCTGGATGGAGATCGTGTCTGCAGAGGAAGTCCACTTCCCAGTTGTCCACTCCCGAAATGAAGATTGCTGATAGCGCCACCGCATGCTTTTCTGCTCAGAGGATGATTCTTGTTACCGCTGACATTGCCGCTCTGATCTTCGTTCCGCCCTGGCGGTTTATGTAAGACACTGCCGTGACATTGTCCGACTGGACCTGTATGCCACGATCTTTCAGAAGATGTGTCGCTTGTAGAAGGCCGTTGTATATGGCCCTTGGTTCCAGAATGTTTATCGGAAGTATGGAGTCCAGACTTGGCCCCTTTCCTTGGAACTTTTCCCCTTGGTTGACCGCTCCCCAACCTCTGAGACTTGCATCCGTGGTTAGAAGGATCCAATTCTGAATCCCGAACCAGCGGCCTTCGAGTAGGTGAGAAGTTTGCAGCCACCAGAGAAGCAAAATTCTGGCTTTCGGTGACAGGCATATCCGCTGGTGCATGTGAAGGTGTGATCCCGACCATTTGTCTTGGAGATCTAGCTGGAATGACCGCACATGGAACCTTCCGTACTGAAGAGCCTCGTAGGAGGCTACGATCTTCCCTAGAAGGCGAATGCACTGATGAACCGAAACCTGGGCTGGCTTCAGGACATCCCATGCCATTGATTGGATCACCAACACTTTCTCCAACGGTAGAAACACCCTCTGCACTTCCGTGTCGAGTATCATCCCCAGGAAGGGTAGTCTCCTTGTCGGCTCCAAATGTGACTTTGGAAGGATCAGGACCACCCATGATCCTGGAGTAGTCGAGCTGAGAGAGCAATACTCTGCAACAACCTCTCCCTGGACGATGCTTTTATCAGCAGATCGTCCAGATATGGAATTATGGGGGTAATTCCAAATTGATCGCAGCAGGAAATTTTTTAGCAGTTGGGCAAAACCATGTGCACTGCAGGGGAAGCAGATATAACATGTGCAGAAAGAGTTAGATTTGGGTCGGTTATTTTATTTCTGTGCAGGATAAATACTGGCTGCTTTATTTTTACACTGCAAATTAGATTGCAGATTGAACACACCACACCCAAATCTAACTCTCTCTGCAAATGTTATATCTGCCTCCCCTGCAGTGCACATGGTTTTGCCCAACTGCTAAAAAATGTCCTGCTGCAATCAACTTGGAATAACCCCCTATGTTCACTCCTTGTCTGCGGAGGAGTAGCATCATCTCTGCCATGTCCTTGGTGAACACCCTCGGTGCTGTGGAGACACCAAAAGGCAGTGCCTGGAACGGATAGTGACAATCCAGCAGCACAAATCTGAGATAAGCCTGGTGAGGCGGCCAGATCGGAATGTGAAGGTATGCATCCTTGATATAGAGGGATACTAGGAATTCCCCCTCCTCCAGACCTGAGATCACCGCTCTGAGACTCCATCTTGAATTTGAATTCCCTTAAGTAGGGGTTCAATGACTTTAGGTTTAAAATCGGCCTTACCGAACTATCCGGTTTCGGCACCACAAACAGGTTTGAGTAATAACCCTTGTGGTGTAGGTAAGGTGGAACTGGGACAATAACATCTGTTTGGACCAATTTTTGAATGGCTTCCTGTAGGATAGCACTTTCTGTCAGTGAAACTGGTAAGCCTGATTTGAAGAATCTGTGAGGTGGGAGTTCCTGAAACTCCAGTCTGTAGCCCTGGGTAACAATGTCTGTCACCCAGGAGTCTAGACCTGATGACGCCCAGATGTGACTGACATTTTTTAGTCTCGCTCCCACCTGCCCAATCTCCAGGCTGGGAGGTCCACCGTCATGCTCAAGATTTTGAGGAAACATAACCTGGCTTCTGTTCCTGAGAACCTGTTGGTGCAGGTTTTTGGATTTTCCCCGACCACCCCTAAAGAAGGTGGAAGGGGATTTGGATTTTCTAAATTTTGCGGTCTGAAAGGACTGCAGTGTGGACGTAGGATAAGATTTCCCAGTCGGTGGAGCTGCTGAGGGGAGAAAGGTTGACTTACCTGCAGTTGCCGTGGGAATTCACGCATCCAATGCGTCCCCAAACAGCGCCTGACCTGTGAAGGGTAGGTTCTCCACACTTTTCTTAGATTCTGCATCCGCAGTCCATTGGCGTAGCCAGAGTCCTTTGCGTGCTGAGACCGCCATGGAAGTAGCCCTTGCATTCAGCATTCCAAGGTCTTTCATGGCCTCCACCATGAACCCAGCAGAATCCTGTATGTGACGCAAAAACAAATCAATGTCACACCTATCCATAATATTTAAATCCTCTAGTAATGTGCCTGACGACTTTACTATGGCTTTAGAAATCCACGCACAATCAATAGTGGGCCTTAAAGTGACGCCTGTAGTAGTGTATAGAGATTTGAGCGTAGTCTTAATCTTGCGGTCAGCCGGCTCTTTTAGGGCGGTTGAACCAGGAACAGGTAAAACCACCTTTTTAGACAACCTAGATACAGAAGCGTCTACTTTAGGCGGGTTTTCCCATTTCTTTCTATCCTCTTCAGGGAAATGAAAAGCAGTGAGAATTCTTTTAGGGATCTGGAATTTTCTCTCTGGGTTTTCCCAGGATTTGTCAAATAAAAGAGTTCAGCTCTTTAGAAGCAGGGAAGGTGAGAGAGGATCTCTTATTTTCCATAAAATAAGATTACTCTTCCGGCTCAGGTACCTTCTCAGTAATATGCAAACCCTCCCTAATGGCTTCAATCATCAGCTGCACCCCCTTAGCAAGGGATGCATCCCCCCCCTGCATATCCCCATCACCGTCCCCTGTGTCAGAGTCGGTATCAGTGTCAACTTGCATTATTTGGGCAAGTGTACGTTTCTTAGGGTATGTAGGTGGGGTATTTGAGAAAGTAAGAGCTGAGTGCTGCAAACCCTCTACAGACTTTCTCAAAAACTGCATCTCTTTCTCGTTATGTGACATCCTTGATGAAATCTGGGATATCATTCCCCTTAAAGAATCCACCCATGGGGGTTCGGATTCGGAAGGTTAGGAAAGCACATTGCAGTCCTGAGTACATGGGATAGACTCCTCAGGAGAAGATACACACTCTGCAGCACATGATACAGAGCCCTTAGACATGGTAATGTGGATATATACACATACACACACACATACAGGAAAATGTCAGACACAGTTTCCCCAGAGTAACTTCATAGAGTCACAGAGTATAAGGAGCCAGCCACACAGCGCCCCAGTGGACAGTTATTATGATAACAGCCCAGCGCAAACTAAATAACCTTAATAGGTTAAATAGCACTAACTACACTCTCCCCCCTGTCTATTTCACCCTGGTACCGCAGTAAATGGAGTTATGTGGAGGGTCAGCGCTCCCTGTCAGTGTGTTTCAGCGTTCTGCAGGGAGGAAATGGCACTGGTGAGTGCTGGATCCGCTCTGAGAAGCCCCGCCCCCTGTAATGGCGCGGCTTACCGCACACTATGATTATACTGGGCTGAGGTCTTTAGTGCTAACAGCGGGATTAGCCCCTGTAAGCTACATTACTAGTGTTAGGGTGATCGCGCTGGCCCAGGACGCCCCTCAGCTGTGTCTACATAGATATGTTGCTGAGCCTTCATGGAGCGCAGCCTGACAGACACCCTTGTGCCGCCATTGCCACCGCCGGTGCTGAACTCACCACTCTTCTTTCTTCTGGCTGTTAGGGGATGGCGGCCGTGCTGCGGGAGTGAGCGGTCACTTCGTGGGCTTGCGATCAGCACCCTCAGGAGCTCAGTGTTCTGTCAGCGGAGATAGAGAACCATTAACTTCAAGAGTTGGTTCCTACTCGCCCCCTAAGTCCCACGAAGCAGGAAGGCTGTTGCCAGCAGCCTGCCTGGACCTTACAACTCTTAGAAAAAAAATAAAAACTAGAAAAACTCCTAGGAGCTCCCCTAGCTGTGACCAGTTCCTCTGGGCACATTTTCTAAACTGAGTCTGGTAGGAGGGGCATAGAGGGAGGAGCCAGCCCACACTATTAAACTCTTAAAGTGCCAGTAGCTCCCAAAGGACCCGCCTATACCCCATGGTACTAAATGGACCCCAGCATCCTTTAGGACGTAAGAGAAACAAAGGGAAGGAGTCATAGACAATGAGTGAGGCGCACCGTCATTTTTACATATGCAGCTCACTCTGAACAGGTTGCAAAGATGCAATTGGATTTGTAATCGCATTTTGTGATTCCAGGTACAGTAAGGGGGCTATGTACTAAGCCTTGGAGGGAGATAACGTACCAGCCAACCAGCTCCTAATTGCCATGTTACAGGCTGTGTTTGAAAAATGATAGGAGCTGATTGGCTGGCACTTTATCTCTCTCTAAAGCTTAGTACATATAACCCTTATGCCCATAGTGCAGTTACAGTAGTGTAGAGATGTGTCCCAGGGCACATCCGAGGTGCAGACCCTAGCAGGGGGCAGCTTGTCTGTCCCCAGCGCCTGTCGGCGTACAGCAGCAGCGGGGGTCTGGTGCAGGGATCAGACGTTTCCCTGCACCAGATTGTCAAAGGCGACGGGCAGCGGCGTTTCAAACTTGGCGCCACTTGGGCCGCGAATGAGAAGCGCCGCCAGCGTCTTTTCAAACCCGGCGCCGTCCGCGAGCCAATCGCGGCTCGCGGGGCGCCGGACAATCAGAAGCGGGCGCGGCGAGCCAATTGGCGCTCGCTGCGTCACAGGCCCCGCCCCCGGCATCTGACGTCAGACGCCGGGCGTGAGCCGAAACCGGGAAGCGCGGAAGAGCGCTGAAGAGGATGGCGCGAGGAGAAGACGGGAGGCCGCGCCGAAGAGCGTTGAAGAGCTCCGGTGGCCGCTGAAGAGGCCAGAAGACGTTGGGCTGCGGAAAGAAGATGTCCAGCGGCGGCTGGACGCGGCGAGGCGCCGGCGGCGCCGCTGTCCAGGACGGGCCAGCGACCGAAGATTGAGAAGGAGCACCGGAGAGGTCACCAGGGGTGGAAAGGAAGAGAGCTGACGAAGCTCCCCCCTGGTGCCTCTCCCAGCGGGTCAGGTAGGCCCTTCTCAGGCGCCCCTGTACCCGCTCCTCCCTAGACCACCGGGTGTTCGGGCATTAGGCCGTGGGCACAGTCAGGCCCTCCCGGCCTGTGGGTAGATAGTCGGGCCCTCCCGGCCCGTGGGCACATAGTCGGGCCCCCGGCCCGTGGCGCATGTTAGGCGGGCATTAGGCCCATGGGCAATTCAGGCATTAGGCCTGTGGGAGCATTAGAGGGCATTAGGCCCTAGTTCCTTTTGGCTTAGGGTTATAAGGTGACCCAGGGCATTAGGCCCAGGTCACCCAACGGGCGGCAAGTTAGGCGGGCACTAGGCCCGAGGGATAAAGTCAGGCCTCGGGCCTGTGTGCAGTTAGGGGGGGTGTTAGGCCCAGTAAATAAGAGGTTCCCTCCCCAAAGGTGGATAAAGGTGGCACTGGGCACTAGGCCCAGTCCACCCCAAGGTGTTTAGGCAGGCAGGCCCGCTCGGCCCGAGCCCCTGGAAAGACAGTGTACGGGGAGTGGGTGAGCTGTGCGGCCCCCACTACCTGGTGTTCTGATTCAGGTACTTAAAGGGACAGCACCGTGGTAGTTGCTTGCACTGTGTATCGTGATGTATGTTGTTACCGTGCGGGGCAAAGTGTGAGCTTGTTAAGTCTGTGTTTAGCGCTCTGTTGCACCACACCCACAGAGCTAGTTTGAGGGCTCTGCCGTTGTAGTTAGTATAGGGGTGTGACACTAGGTTAGAGTTAGGCCCTGCACGGCTGTTTGCTTGTTCGTTTGCCTCCTTACCTGTAAGAGAAGAAGACGTTCGCAGTGCGGAACGGACGGTGAGTAGCATTTGTGTACGTTTGTCCCTTTGTCTATCCCCGAGCGCCGGAATAGGGGTTTGCTCACGGACGTGAGAACCCCTTCATCACACTACGCGCGAGTGTGTGAATTCTGGGTGGCTGAGGCTTTATGCCTGTGATGACCTTTCACCCAACCGGTGAAGGTCGCCGTCACCCCTGGGGTATCCCCTTTTCCGGTGGAAGAAGGGTTGATACCCCCCCTTAAGGTAGACTATTTTCTCCTCAGCTCGTTCGTCCGTCAGCTCCGAGAGGGAATCGCCGCGTCCGGATCCGACTGAAGATTGCCAGGTCCATTGAAGGTTCCGGTACCTGAAGGTGAGAGAGAGCGGCGCCTGGTGAGTAGCGAACTATACCTGCATGGCAGCAGGCATCACCACACCGCACCGCCACCCCTCTTACATTAGCAGAAGAATACTGGATTATGTGCATATGGAGTTGAACAGAGCAGCATTTAAAGTATCACAATAGATGCATCAATACTGTAATCTTGCTCACAAGGGGCTACAGTGCCATATGCATGGAATATACCCACCGTACAAACAAGGAAACACTGAATAACATAAACTGATACATGAGCATGCAAAACAAACAAGAACAGCAACATACAACAGCTTATACAACAACTGTGGAAAGCTCTTCAAAATAAGAGGTTAAGGTGCCCCTGTCCAGCTCATTCCCTCACCTGTGCCTCAGTGTACCCCTGCTACCTGGAGGTCAGTCCCTGTGCCCAGCTCAGGTCCTGCTGCACAGCTCCCGGGGATTTCACATTAGCAGCAGCTCTCCATTCACAGCACTGCAAAGCAGGAAGTAGACGAGCTCAATCAAATACCTATTCAGGGATCAGTCTGTTCATTCTTTTAAAAAAAAGCAAAAAAAAAAAAGCATGTAACCTAGTTACTGACTCACTGGGGATTCCCCTTCCCCTACTCAGACATAGCAGAGTGCAGATCATCTGGGGTGGAGGATTTTCTAAACCAGCTGATATAAAGTTTATCAAAAGCAATATACTATACTATGACCATGTGAGGAGGAGGAGGAGGAAATATCAGTAACCTGTGGCCCTAAAAATCTGAAATTTGATAAACTACTGGCAGGCAGGGTAGCTGCTCACAGTCCCTACTTTTGTATTACTTGTGTACAGAAGAAACTTGAAAAGGAAAAACGGCTTGCCGAACGACGTAGTGATTCATGTTTTTTGCTACTCAATTTTTTTTTTATTTAAAATGTCACTTTTACGGAATATGTGTGTGCTTTATAAATAACTGGTAATTACAGTCCATTAAAATATTTATTTCTGAAAATTAACGCAGCAAAGTGGGAAAAAAAAACAACTACACTGTATAATTAGTTTGATAAAGAGCAGAAAACAATGTTGTGGTTTAGAAACATAGGGGTATATTTACTAAGCTCCCGATTTTGACTGATTTTAATTTTTTTTTCAAAATGTCATCTCGGGAATTTACTAAACAGAAATCTCGGCAGTGATGAGGGCATTCGTATTTGTTTTGAGGGCAGAGAAAAAAAATACGAATGAATACACCATCGGTCAAACACGCCTGTTATTTTATACAACTCTGTAATTTACTAAGAATTCGTATTCACAATCACTGCTGGCAATAGCCAAACACTGCCGGTAAATGTTACAAATCGTAAAAAAAAGCAGTTTTCAAATAGACCTGCTTTTTTATCCGTATTCTGATAGGCATGCATGGATCAGTGAGATCTGTGCATGCTTAACAGTGGGAAGGGGTGTGAATGGCTTAAAAATCCCCAAAAAATTTGCGTGGGGTCCCCCCTCCTAAGCATAACCAGCCTCGGGCTCTTTGAGCCGGTCCTGGTTGAAAAAATACAGGGGGAAATGTGACTGGGGTCCCCCCATATTTAATCAACCAGCACCGGGCTCTGCGTCTGGTCCTGGTTAAAAAAATACGGGGGACAAAAGACGTAGGGGTCCCCCGTATTTTACCCTGGAGGAGTGGGGACCCCTTAAATCAAGGGGTCCCCCCCTCCAGCCACCCAAGGGCCAGGGGTGAAGCCCGAGGCTGCCCCCCCATCCGCGGCCGGTGGATGGGAGGCTGATAGCCATTGTGTGAAATGAAAGAATATTGTTTTTTTGTAGAATAACTACAAGTCCCAGCAAGCCTCCCCCACAAGCTTGTACTTGGAGAACCACAAGTACCAGCATGCGGGAAAATAACGGGCCCGCTAGTACCTGTAGTTCTACTACAAAAAAATACCCAAAAAAATACACAAGACACACACCGTGATAGTACAACTTTAATTGACATACATGCACACTTACACACATACGTACTTACCTATGTTGACACGGAGCACCTCGGTCCTCTTGTCCAGTAGACTCTACGGGGTACCTGTAAATAAAAATTATACTTACAAACAATCCGGTGTAGATCGGTCCTCTTCTTTATCTTTGTAATCCACGTACTTGTTGAAAATAAAAAAACGAAGCTTGCTGGGACTTGTAGTTCTTCTACAAAAAAACAATGGCCCTCATTCCGAGTTGATTGCTAGCTGCTTTCGTTCGCAGCGCGGCGATTAGTTGAAAAAGCGGCACTTCTGTGCACTGCACACGCGCGTCGTACTTCCACACAAAACTATGCAGTTTCACATAAGGTCTAGCGACGCTTTTCAATCGCACTGCTGATCGGTGAGTGATTGACAGGAAGTAGGTGTTTTTTGTCGGAAACTGAGCATTTTCGGGGAGTGTGTGTAAAAACGCAGGAGTGGCTGGGGAAACGGGGGAGTGTCTGGCCGAACGCAGGGCGTGTTTGTGACAACAGAACAGGAACTGAACAGTCTGAAGTCATCGCTAGCTAGGAGTAAGTTTCGAGCTGCTCAGAAACTGCACAATCTTTTTTTGTAGCAGCGCTGTGATCCTTTCGTTCGCCCTTCTGCTAAGCTAAGATACACTCCCAGAGGGTCGCGGCTTAGCGTTTGCACTGCTGCTACAAACAGCTAGCGAGCGAACAACTCAGAATGAGGGCCAATATTCTTTCATTTTACACAAAGGCTATCAGCCTCCCATCCACCGCCCACGGATGGGGGGAACAGCCTCGGGCTTCACCCCTGGCCCTATTGATTTAAGGGGTCCCCACTCCTCCAGGATACCCCAGCCAGGGGTGACTAGTTGGGGGGGTAATGCCACAGCCGCAGGGACCAGTATAACAGTGTCCCCCGGCTGCGGCATTATCTCTCTGGCTAGTGGAGCCCGGTGCTGGTTTAAAAAATACGGGGGACCCCTATGTCTTTTGTCCCCCGTATTTTTTTAACCAGGACCGGGTGCAGAGCCCGGTGCTGGTTGTTTAAATATGGGGGGACCCCAGTCATTTTTTCCCCTGTATTTTTTCTACCAGGACCGGCTCAAAGACCCCGAGGCTGGTTATGCTTAGGAGGGGGGACCCCAGGCAATTTTTGGGGGGATTTTTAACACTTTACAGACTTCATATAATGTACACAATGAAGCCCTGCATGGATCTCACTGATCCGGCCAGGATTCATTGTGTTAAGTCCGGCAGTGTTTTGCTAATCACTCCAGTAAAACACTGCCAGACAATACAAATCACATCGACATCGGAAAATACAAGCGTAGTAAATTACATGCACTTTATTCAAAAAGTTGAAAAAAAACATGAACGATGTAATTCGAGTTTAATCTCCCACCAAATCACTGCAAATACGAACCTAGTAAATATACCCCATGGTGTCATTAATACCGCTTTCACCCATGCAGCCAAATCCCGGGTTTATGCACATGAACGCGAAGCCGGTATAACTGCATGTGTGAAAGGACACAGCCTGGGAGTAAGTCCCAGGTCCCCAACCCTGCTCCCAACCAGGGTCACGCCAGAGCTGAGAACTGGGAATTTGCCAGCTGCTAGACCCAGCAAATTCCTGGGTCACATGTCAGACATACAGCAAAAACCTGGGTTTTTGCCCGTGAATGTGCATCTGCCCATGTATTTGCTATGTGTGAACAGAAACCCAAAGTCCCGGGTCTACAACCCTGCTCTATACCAGGGTTGCCTCTAGTGTGAATGCATCCAACCTGGGTTTTCCTCATTTTCAGATCTGCCCTTCTTGTGTGTGAGCTTCCTGCAAGTATTGCCCAGTCTGCTGTAATAGTCTAAATTTAGCTGAGTTATGTTATAGCCATTAGCCGACCAGCCAATCAGACACTTTTCTTCTAACCTGGGTCTAAAAACCCGGGTTGGATGCATTCACACTACAGACGACCCAGGTTGCGCTTGGGAAAACCGTGGTATAGAGCAGGGTCATGGACCTGGAACTTCCACCTGGGTCGTTTCTGTATACACATAGCCAGTAGCGGATCTTGCCACGGGCAAGCAGGACTTTTGCCCGGGGCGCCGCCTTCCGGAGGGCGCTGGTGCCATCTGGAGGGCGCCGCACCATGGCAAGATCCGCCACTGCTGTGCCCTCCGCTGCCCGCTGTGTCCCCCGTCTGTGCCTCCTGTGAAGGGAACTAGACGCGTAGCGTCTAGTATCCCTTCGTGGAGAGTACCTTTGCTGAGCGGTGCGCGATGACGTCATCGCGCACGGCACAGCAAAGGTCCTCTCCACGAAGGGAACTAGACGCTACGCGTCTAGTTTCCCTTCGTGGAGAGGACCTTTTGCTGTGCGGTGCGCAATTACGTCATCGCGCACCGCTCAGCATTCAAGCGGCGCTACTAATGTACAGGGGGCGTAACTGACCACGCCCCCTGTATTAAGCCATGCCCCGTTTCCTGCCCGGGGTGCAGAGCGGGCTTGAACCGGCCCTGCACATAGCAAGAACCCGGGTCAATGCACACAGGCAAAAACCCGTTTTTTGCTCTATGTCTGAAAATTTGAATTTGATGGCAGATAGGAACCACTTGGCCTATCGAATCTGCCCATGTACACAAACACAATTATACCAGTAGTGGATTTCCCACTAGGCACGTGAGGCATGTGCCTAGGGGCGGCAGTTGTTAGGGGGCGGCACACCTGGCTGATAAGGGACAGATTTTAAATTTTTTGATGTTTGTATGAAGCTCATTTTGCAATAATCCTTCTGCTGTTCCAGGACTTTTGCGCTGATTTCTTTTTTGGTCCAGTCATGTGCCGCGGCTCTCAGGACTCTGCAGGTCAGTCGTTGGTCAAGTCCTAGGAAGCAGGTCAGATTCTGTACCGCAGATCACATCCATCACTGGTTCATCACTTTTTCTTTATTGATACTGGTTTTTAAGTGAAAATAGATTAAAACTGTATGATATTATCTCCACTGTAGTTGTTTAGAATGTAATTAACATTTGTTTAGGTGGTCTCATAGCACTTGTATTTGTCTATTTTGCACAGAAACAAAGTCTGTGTCATTGGAACCCTTACCACAGCCCAGAGTTATCACATCCCTCCTGAGGTGTCAGTAATCCATGTGGGCTTCATATAAATATTTTATGCAATTCACAATATGAGCGTACCATCTTCGGAGTGTTAGAGAATTAATATAACTTTTTATTTTTTTCTTATTTTTTGGTCAGATTATTATTTTTTGTCAATTATTTTAGAATCTAACTGGACCCTTTTTTGTTACTTTCCCCTCAGCTCACTTTAACATTTTTTATAAAGGAGAACATTTTCTAAAAGCAATTACAGAGTAAGACCATTTCCCTTACTATGTAAGCTGCAGAACTAGGTGTCCTGTTAGTTGCTTTTCTTTGTACCCTTGTATGCCTTACTGCCATGTTTTGCTAATCGCACAGTGTAACCTATGTAGTGCACCCAACATGGCTGCCTCGCCTGGTACTCTCTTGTGTAGGATAAACAATGCATGGTTCTGAACTCTCCTAATATTTTTGTCTCCCCCAAATATGTGTAATTTCTTCACCTTTTGAGAGGATTTATTAATAAAATAAAGACAACTTCAAGCAAAATATATTAAAAAAATAAATGTCTATATTTATTTTAAGTAAAATGCTGCCTATTTTTCTTCTTCTTCTTCGTCTTCTTATTATTACTAATATTATTATTTGTAATTATTATTATTATTATTGTTATTATTATTTACTCTGCATAATAAAATAGGGAATTTCTCACCAAGATTGGTCCAGTAATCTTACAAACTTGTCCTATAAGAGGAACAAGATGATGTAAGCCTCATGACTCATGAAGAGTCATCCTTCAGCTCTCAGGAGAGGAAAAAACCCCTTCTGGAGGAAACCTCTGGGGACCCATGGCTGCCCGTCCCTCTAGGCATTAAGAGACTATGCAGAGTTTACCCAGACCACCCGCCCACCGACTAACCTTGCCTAACCCGGTCATTCCTTCTGTCACCTCAAATCTGCTGTTTTGACCTTTTACCCGTCCGAAGAAGAACGCACCTACACGTCCATGGTGAGAGAGTGAAAAAAGAGAGCAAGAAATGAGTGGGAGTGAGGGGGGGGGGGGGGGGGGGGACAGTCATAACCACCATAGCATTAATTTCTGACGCAAACAGGGATCACTACTGTACAAATGTAGCCACTCTCATCGTGGCTACATCATATCGCGATTGCGCCTCATTAGGCGCGACCGTACCGCATACGTGTGTGCCCCATTCGCATGGATGAGAATGGCAAATGCCGCAGCTCGGCACAGCTAGGCACAGGTGCGCATAGCCGCGTTGAGGGTGCATGTTTACCTCAGATGTAGCCATGATCAGCGTGGCTACATCTGTATATAGTATTGGATAAAAATAAAAGTAATTATTAAAGCACAATACAATTCTCTTACACCTCTGCACATTAATAAAAATGATCAGCCGGCAATACTGGCATACTGAGATTTAGGCCGAAAGAGAGAGAGTAAAGGATTTAATTTGCAACATTACAGTCTCACCAAACAACTCCAAGGAGATGTCATAGGTGCGGCTGCACATAAAGTATTTACCTGTAATTAGGAACATTATGGCATACTTGCCTACCTGACCCTCTCCATGAGGGAGAAAATGCTCTGTTCCTGGACTTTCCTGGTAATGTATGATTGCCATCACCTGTGGTGAAACACCTTTCTTATCAATTAACTAGCTCACCACAGGTGATGGCATTCTTTATATCAGCAAACTATAAATATATTTTCACAACCCCTCTACGCACACAATTAGCAGCCTTACAAATAACAGCCACAGTAGTGTTCCTTACACACGTCTCCAGTGTAGTGTCAGATACACATAATGTGCAGTGCCAGATAGACATGACATGCCCCCCAGCAGTGCCAGCTACACATGACATGCCCCCCAGCAGTGCCAGCTACACATGATAATGTTCACGTTTTAGGGCAGGGTGCTGATCACAGGGAGGGCACATTTTTAAGTTAGGAGGGCAAAATTATGTACATACTGTAATGCTTGGTGCTCCCCTACCTGTATGCTAAAGCATGGACAGTGCGCGCCAAAGGCACGCAGCAAAAATTTAGGGGCGTTGCTTCGTGGGGAAGGTGCGTGGCCACATAATAGTGGCAATTCGCATTACACCACACAGTAGTGCAGCTAATACACACTGCACCAGGTAGAACCTCCTAGACACTTTGCGCCAGGCAGAGCACGTTAGACACTTTGCGCCAGGCACAGCACGTTAGACACTTTGCGCCAGTTAGAGCACTGAGACACATTGCCTAGCCACAGACGCCTAGCGGGAACACTACATGATATGCTCCCCAGCAGTGCCAGCTACACGTGACATGCCCCCCAGCAGTGCCAGCAACAAGTGACATGCCCCCAGCAGTGCCAGCTACACGTGACATGCCCCCCAGCAGTGCCAGCTACACGTGACATGCCCCCCAGCAGTGCAAGCTACACGTGACATGCCCCCCAGCAGTGCAAGCTACACGTGACATGCCCCCCAGCAGTGCCAGCTACACGTGACATGCCCCCCAGCAGTGCCAGCTACACGTGACATGTCCCCCAGCAGTGCCAGATACACATGACATGCCCCCAGCAGTGCCAGATACATAAATGCCCCCGCAGTGCCAGATATGCCCCTACAGTGCCAGATACATAAATGCCCCCACAGTGCAGATATGCCCCCACAGTGCCAGATACATAAATGCCCCCACAGTGCCAGATACATAAATGCCCCCACAGTGCAGATATGCCCCCACAATGCCAGATACATAAATGCCCCCACAGTGCCAGATACATAAATGCCCCCACAGTGCTAGAGTTGCCCCCACAGTGCCAGATACATAAATGCCCCCACAGTGCCAGATACATAAATGCCCCCAGTGCCAGATATGCTCCCACAGTGCCAGATACATAAGTGCCCCAACAGTGCCAGATACATAAGTGACCCCACAGTGCCAGATACATAAATGTCCCCACAGTGCCAGATACATAAATGCCCCCACAGTGCCATATACATAAATGCCCCCACAGTGAAAATATGCCACCACAGTGACAGATACATAAATGCCCCCAGTGCCAGATACATAAATACCCCCACAGTGCAGATATGCCCCCACAGTGCCAGATACATAAATGCCCCCTCAGTGCCAGATACATAAATGCCCCCACAGTGCAAATATGCCCCCACAGTGACAGATACATAAATGCCCCCACAGTGACAGATACATAAATGCCCCCAGTGCCAGATACATAAATGCCCCCACAGTGACAGATACATAAATGCCCCCAGTGCCAGATACATAAATGGCCCCACAGTGCCAGATATGACCCCAGTCACCCACAGTGCCAGATATGACCCCACAGTGCCAGATATGACCCCACAGTGCCAGATATGACCCCACAGTGCCCTGCCCACCCCAATACATAAATGCCCCCAGTGCCCGATCGATAAATGCCCAATACCTGCGGTGCTGGGAGCCGGGAGGGGGAGTGCTGTTGAGGGCACGGGTGGACTCTTCAAAACGCTCGTGTGCACGCTATGCAGACGCCGGCGCCGCACAATACGCCGCATAGAACGCACACAAGAGTTTAGGCCGGGGCCGGGACACTGCAGGCTGGCTCCAGGCACAAATATGGCGGCGCAAGCGTGCGGCGGCCATTAAGGGTGGCGCCCCGCGCAGCCACTCTATTCAAACATGCCTGGAGCCGGCCCTGTCCTTTATAATATCATGTCCAAGAACTACCCCCCAGACCTAACACCCCACTTCCCATGTAATTAATATTATGTCCCAGAACTAACCCCCCCAGACCTAACACCCCCTCCTCCTTTATGTAATATCATGTCCCAGGACTACCCCGCCCCCCCTCCCCAGACCTAACAACCCCACTTACCCTGTCATTAATGTCATGTCCCAGAACTGCTCCTCCAGGCTTAACAACCCCCTCCTCCTTTAATCAATACCACGTCGCAGAACTACCCCTTCTCCTTTAATTAATATTATGTCCCAGAACTGCCCCCCAGCCTGAAAACCCCCTCCTCTTTTAATTCATATGATTTCCCAGAACTGCCCCGCCCATAATAAAACCTCCATCCTCCTTTAATATTATGTCCCACAACTGCCCCCCTCCCAGAATGAAATCCCATCCTTCTGTAATTATTATGTCCTACCACTGTACCCCCAAGCATGAAACCCCCCAATCCTACTTTAATTAATATTATGTCCCAAAACTGCCCACCTAATCCTGAAAACCCCCCTCCTCCCTCAACTAAAATCATATCCCATAACTGCACCCCACACCTAATAACCCCCCTTTCTCCTTCAATAAAAAATATGCCCCAACTGCAATGCCCTCCATTGCATAAATATGCTTTTCAATAGAAACCACCTCAGATCTATGGGGGCAGATGATCACATCTACTCACCCTTCTCCTCCACCTGCTGCGCACTGATCACTTCCGTCTCCATCTCTCTCTCTCTCTCTCATCCTCACTGATTTGCCGCTTCACTGCAGCTTCTACTGATTGGTGGATAGCTCCGGCCATCCACCAATCAGCATTAATATACTCCAAGAAATGTGATTGGTGTATGGCCAGCGCCGTCCACCAATCGATAATGCTAGCAGCCTGCCCTGCTGTCGGTGTATGGGTGTAGTGAGAAGCCGCACAGGCTGTGCTGCCGGTGATACGCTGCGAGTGTCAGGAGTGACATGACTGGCGCTGCAGTCGGGAGGTACGGGCAGGGAATGTTGTGGTTTGCTATCTGCAGCCCAAAACCCTTAATGGCAGTGAAAAATCCGTGCGCCCATTAAGGATGGCGCCCTGCGCGGCCGCACTCGTCGAACGTGCCTGGAGCCGGCCCTGCATACACACATATATATATACTGTGTGTGTATGTGTATATATATATATATATATATATATATATATATATATATATATATAGTGCCTAAAGTGGTCCTAGAGAGGTGGTGGAACTCACCCCCCCCCCACACACACACACTTGGGTGCCTCACCTCCAACCCCTCCCACCCAACAGATTCCACACCGCTAGCCCCTCCCCTTTAATTATGTTTATTGTTTTTGCATTTGCTGCTGGCCTGGTTAATTAGTACTTCCTCCTCCCCCCGCTTCTTTGTGCCCCTGTCCAAAACACATTCATATCTGTAAAGGTGCTCTGTGCAGAAGCATAAACATCACATCAAATAATTAAACAACTTAGAACCATTTATTTTATTCAATAAAACCTTCCCTTTTTTATCTCCTAAACTTTACTGCAATGATGTTTGGTGGGGTGAGGCAGAGCCTTTCCTGCCACAATAACGTTTGTACCAGAGTTTTGACTGTATAAAGTATATGAAAAATACAAAGAAACTGTTAGAAATATCATCTTTGTATTATTCTAATCATTGTTATAGTCAAAACTCTGGAGTAAAAAGTCGATGGCAGGTGAGGCAGTGCCTATCTTTTCTGCACATCTCTGCTGTACCTGTGTATAATGGTATCCGTTCACATGGTCGACCATGTTATGGTCGACAGTCATTAAGTCGACCACTATTGGTCGACATTGACATGGTCGACATGGACACATGGTCGACACATGAAAATGGCCGACACATGAAAGGTCGACACATGAAAAGGTCGACATGAGTTTTTTAACTTTTTTTTCTTTTGGGGAACTTTTCCATACTTAACGATCCACGTGGACTACGATTGGAATGGTAAAGTGTGCCGAGCGAAGCGGTAGCGGAGCGAAGGCACCATGCCCGAAGCATGGCGAGCGAAGCGAGCCATGCGAGGGGACGCGGTGCACTAATTGGGGTTCCCAGTCACTTTACACAAAAAACGACACCAAAAAAAGTTAAAAAACTCATGTCGACCTTTTCATGTGTCGACCATTTCCATGTGTCGACCATGTGTCCATGTCGACCAATAGTGGTCGACCTAATGACTGTCGACCATAACATGGTCGACCATTCATACCGGAACCGTGTATAATGCCCACATGTATATACTGCTGCACCTGTGTATAATGCCCACATGTGTATACTGCTGCACCTGTGTATAATACCATGTATATACTGCTGCACATGTGTATAATACCATGTATATACTGCTGCACCTGTGTATAATACCCACATGTATTTACCGCTGCACCTGTGTATAATGCCCACATGTATATACTGCTGCACCTGTGTATAATGCCCACATGTGTATACTGCTGCACCTGTGTATAATACCATGTATATACTGCTGCACCTGTGTATAATGCCCACATGTGTATACTGCTGCACCTGTGTATAATACCATGTATATACTGCTGCACCTGTGTATAATACCATGTATATACTGCTGCACCTGTGTATAATACCCACATGTATATACCGCTGCACCTGTGTATAATGCCCACATGTATATACCGCTGCACCTGTGTATAATGCCCACATATATATACCGCTGCACCTGTGTATAATGCCCACATGTATATACCGCTGTACCTGTGTATAATGCCCACATGTATATACCGCTGCACCTGTGTATAATGCCCACATGTATAAACCGCTGCACCTGTGTATAATGCCCACATGTATATACCGCTGCACCTGTTTATAATACCCACATGGACTCTTTGCCTCATATATTGTGTGTAAATCTGGCGCAGGTACTAGCCAGTGCCTCCTGAACCATTTACCTCACCGCACGTCCCTGATTGATGGGACACCAGGAATATTACATGTGAAATTTATGTGCATTTGAAATTTTTTAATACTGTACCTTGGTTGAAGCGTAAAGTGTATTCCATTAAAAGTCTAAAAGTACAGGACAAGACCTGACCTCTACCATCTACAGATGTAGGCACACTCATCGTGGCTACATCTAGGCACGAATGCACCTTGTTTGCCGCGACCGCGTGCATAGTTAGACGCACACGCGTCTTAGACGTTCAGGAGCTCCATTCATAGTGAATGGGGCAGCAAAAGATGCAGCTTGGTACAGGTGTGCCTAATCGCGCCGGGAGTGCCCGTTCCAGCAAGAGTGGAGTGTAGGTGTGGAGCTACAGTGAGCAATTGATACAGCGCGGTTTTTATCCGCTCCTTGAGCCCAGTCTGTCTGCCAATATTTTGGTAAACCATATATTCTGGTACGAGTTAGTGACCTTCCATATAATATTCTGAATGAAGATATAACAGTATTGCACTATGATGTCCATGTTCTCATTTGTTTGAGGTATCGAGAAAAGAAAAAAAAAGAACATCAGAGAAAACAGTGAAAATCTTCTAAATTAAAGGACTGGAAATTATATTAAGTATTGTGTGCTCTTTCATGTGGTGGTGCTTCTGTTCTTTCTGTCTTTTCACTGGAGTATGGGTGACACTCTTTTCTACTTAACACGTTAGCCGCCCTTGCGCAACTGTGATATTTTATCTCTTAGATGTATCTCTAAGCTGCTGCAAAAATAAATTCCATCGTCAGACTGGAAATGGGTGCATATTCCTCCTCACACCAAGTGTTACTGCACACTCAACAACTTTCATTTCAAGTTTTCAACAATTTTATTTTTGCCTTGCACTTACAAAATAGGTGCACATTCTGAAACCCAGAGTCCAGTGCTGACTGCCGTCTGTTGTTCAGCTGCTAGGGAGGAGGGGAGGTGTGCGGGCGCCCCCCACACGCCCAAACGTGTCTGTGTCTCCTCCAAGTAAGTCCATCCACAGTGCGGCGTACCCCCATCCAGCCCCTGCCCCAGCACAGTTTGCGCATCTTGTATTTCGCGGCATGACATCATGACATCACACCGCACATTACATGCAAAGGAGACGGATCCGCTGCCACTGCTTCTGTCGAGCTGGGTAGCAGCAGCGCCAGCACTAAATAGGCTGGCGCTGCTGTGTTATTGACACTGGCTGCCACTTGCTGCTGAGTAGAGCACTCTGTTTGTAGGTAAGGTGGGCGGACGGAGGCGGAACTGGTTCCGCCTCCAATTAGCCCCTGTATATATACAGTATATACAGTATATATATATATATATATATATATATATATATATATATATATATATACACATACAGTATATATATATATACCAAAGGCGGCTCTCTGGGGGGGATTGCGACTCCTCTCCCCTCAGCTTTAAGAACCAGGCGGCACTCCTCGGATTTGTTCAGCCATGAAAGGCGTGTATTAAATCACATCAAAGTAAATCAACAATGACAGGCATAGTGATCAACTCGGAATGACCCCCATTGTCTCTCACAGGTAGGAACTTGTCTGCATGTAATGACTTGCAAGGTGATAGCTCCATGTATGTCACCCTTCCAGTTTATGGGGAAAGTAATGTCAAAAAGTTGAGTGTGTGAGGAAGAAAACAAGACGTGTAAAATAGTATATTTTTTCTACATTCACATCAGCTTCTTCTTTACACAGAGCAGCACATACTGATAAATCTGTAGGACAATGTACAATACACATCTTTGTGGATTGTATCATATATCTATAGGGGTGTAGTATGGTATGCCGGCGGCCGGGCTCCTGGCGATCAGCATACCGGCGCCGGGAGCCCGACCGCCGGCATACCGACAGCGTGGTGAGTGCAAATGAGCCCCTTGCGAGCTCGCTGCGGGCACGGTGGCGCACTAAGCGCGCCACGCTGTTTTATTCTCCCTCCAGGGGGGTCGTGGACCCCCACGAGGGAGAAAAAGTGTCAGTATGCCGGCTGTCGGGATTCCGGCACTGGAATACTGTGCGCCGGGATCCCGACAGTCGGCATACTGAAGACCACCCATCTATAGGATATCAGCATGGGCATTATAATGGGCCACCATAATGGTGAATGATAGGTTTAGAGATAAAAAGCTCAAAGTAAGTTCAGATTTAGGAGGTGCAGTAAGGTCTATGGCCTAATTCAGATCTGATCGCTGGGCTGCGTTTTTTTCTGCCCTGTGATCAGATAGTCGCCGCCTACAGGGGAGTGTATTTTCACTGCGTAAGTGTGCGATCGCATGTGTAACAGAGCTGCACAAACTGATTTTGTGCAGTCTCTGCGCAGCCCAGAACTTACTCTTCCAGTGCGATTGAATCCTGTTGATCGGGGCCAGAGCTGACGTCAGACACCCTCCCTGAAAACACTTGAGCCCGTCTGCGTTTTTCCAGACACTCCCTGAAAACGGTCAGTTGTCACCAACAAACGGCCTCTTTCTGTCAATCTCCTTGTGAACGCCCGTGCGAATGGATCCTTCGCACCATCCTGTCGCTGATTGGCGAAGCCCGCTGTAGCCGTCCGATGCGCCGGCGCATTGTGATGCATGCGCAGTCCAGATCTGATCTCCCACTGTGCTGAAACGCACAGCCGCGATCAGATCTAAATTAGGCCCTATATCAAGGTTACAGATACATGTTAGTTTTCTTTTGTGTTATAATTATTTGAAATAGCAGTTCTCTATGGGCTACACTTTGCAAATGAACTGGCAGTAGGTTCCTCTGGAACCCTCCCCAGCAATGGCCATCAGCTTGTGTGGTCAGTAGACAGCTCATGTCCGGGTTTCGCTCCAAACACATCGCAGCGAACAGGCTTACGGAGCCCTTGCCTGAGTGGGTTTAGCAATATATCAGATACATCAGCAACTGACCCTCTGCAGCAACTGACCTCCTGCCAGGCCCCCACCAACAAGCCTGGGCCTGAATAATCAGTACCCCTCAGGGCTTAGTTGCCTACCTTCCCTCATTCTGCAGGAGACTCCCTGAAATAGTAGTAATCTCCCTCACTCCCTGAATAGTCCCTCAATCTCCCTGAAAAAAAGAGAAATCAGAGATACATACATTCAAATGGGATAATCAGTGCCATGTCCCTGTATTGGTTACTTATAAGGCACAATGATCCCTATGGCTACATGCATTGTAAATGTTTCTTGTGGCCACTTACAGTATATGGTACCTCTTGTAAAACACAATATACACAAAAAATCCTGCAAAATATCAGTCTTTTCTTCAACAAGTAGATCTTACTAACTTTGGGGCTCATTTACATTAGGATGTAAGTTATTTTCATGACACGCCTCTAAGATGTAGCAGTACGCGCCCGCGTTGATAGGGGTTACTTTCACACTCTCCCTGAAATGCTTTTTCAAAGGTAGGTAAGTATGACACACATGGAAATCACATTCACAGAAGCTCACACACACACAATCCCCCCCCCCCCCACTCACTCTTACCTTACACACTACAGCAGAGTTTACTCTCACTGGCTGCCCTGCATGTGCATCAGCTTCAGCTCTCCCTCTCACAGCACAGCAGCAGCCATGTGAGCAGCAGTGTATACAATGCTTAGTCTTAAGTGGCTCAGGGACGTGCAGTCAGGGGAGGCAGTGCCTCCCCTGTCATTAATGATTAAAATAATATAAAGAAGACACTTATGACACATATTCTGTGTCATTAGTAACTTCTTTACATTGTCCTAACCACTTTAATGCTGAATAGTTGTTTGGGAGGCACTGATAGCAGTGCCTCCCGCTAACAATAGGTACCACTTAAAGCAGGGAGAGGGGGGGGGGGGGACAAGCACTGGGCTGAGAGGGGGGGGACGACAAGCACTGGGCTGTGAAAGCCCATTGAAACCAGCGGGGGAAAGCGGCACTTATACAAGTGCCTCGTTGACAGGGGAAACCCGCCCCTGTCAACGAGGCAAATGTGATTGGACAGCGGATCCAGTGCTGGATCCGCTGGTCCAATCACCCTTATGCGGCGGGCGGAAGCAACGGCGGGATCCGGCGCTACTGTGGAGCTGTCACCACAGTTACAGTAGCGCGCCCGGCGGGGTGAAGAGGCAGCGGGACCCGGCGGCCGGCGCTGCTGTGGAGCCGGTGGGGTGAAGAGGCAGCAGGACCCGGCGGCCGGCGCTACTGTGGAGCTATCACCACAGTTACAGTAGCGCGACCGGTGGGGTGAAGAGGCAGCGGGACCCGGCGTTGAAGCAGACCAAGGAGGGCGCTGCGGTGGACCATCAGTATTTACATCGCCGCAGCCGCCCGCTGTGCCTGGATGCCGCTGGGTGTCCTCCTGCTCCCAGCCCTCCCACGATGCTAGGGAACTGGGGGAGGCAGTGGTGGATTGCCCTCCCCCCTGCCTCTCAAATAAATATATTATATATATATACAGTGTTCGAAGTGGGGCGGTATGGTATACCACCACTTCTTCCACTGACCCTGAAATTAAAGTGCAGCAGGAGGCGAGGGAAGTGGCCATCCTGCTACACATGGTGCTCTCGTCCCTGCTCGGCGGCCGGCGGCTGTGTAGAGCGCTGTACTAGCTCACAACCACCCGCCGCTTACCACCACCGCCCGCCGCTCACCGCCGCTGCTCACCACCGTCAGCCACCAGCCGCTCACTGCCGCCAGCCACCAGCCTCCACACGCAACAAATGGCGGTCAGAGGGACCTCACCGCCGCTGCCCATTGGTGCCTCCGCCGACCACAGTCAGGTAATGTTCCCCTGCTGTCACTCTCTCTCCCTGTCATTACTGTCCCTGTCCCTATTGTCACTCTCTCCCTGCTGTCACTGTCGTCACTCTCTCTCCCTGTCGTCACTCTCTCTCCCTGCTGTCACTCTCGTCACTCTCTCTCCCTGTCGTCACTCTCTCTCCCTGTCCCTGCTGTCACTCTGGCTGTCCCTGCTGTCACAATTTCAGCTCATTCAGTGTGCTACAATGTGAATTTCGGCTCATTCAGTGTGCTACAATGTGAATTTCGGCTCATTCAGTGTGCTACAATGTGAATTTTGGCTCATTCAGTGTGCTACAATGTGAATTTCGGCTCATTCAGTGTGCTATAATGTGAATTTCGGCTCATTCAGTGTGCTGCAATGTGAATTTCGGCTCATTCAGTGTGCTGTCATGTGAATTTCGGCTAATTCAGTGTGCTACAATGGGAATTTCGGCTCATTCAGTGTGCTACAATGTGAATTTCGGCACATTCAGTGTGCTACAATGTGAGTTTCGGCTCATACAGTGTGCTACAATGTGAATTTCGGCTCATTCAGTGTGTTACAATGTGAATTTCGGCTCATTCAGTGTGCTACAATGTGAATTTCGGCTCATTCAGTGTGCTACAATGTGAATTTCGGCTCATTCAGTGTGCTACAATGTGAAATTCGGCTCATTCAGTGTGCTACAATGTGAATTTTGGCTCATTCAGTGTGCTACAATGTGAATTTCGGCTCATTCAGTGTGTTACAATGTGAATTTTTGCTCATTCAGTGTGCTACAATGTGAATTTTGGCTCATTCAGTGTGCTACAATGTGAATTTCAGCTCATTCAGTGTGCTACCTTGTGAATTTCGGCTCATTCAGTGTGCTACAATGTGAATTTTGGCTCATTCAGTGTGCTACAATGTGAATTTCGGCACATTCAGTGTACTATCATGTGAATTTCGGCTCATTCAGTGTGCTACAATGTGAATTTCGGCTCATTCAGTGTGCTACAATGTGAATGTTGGCTCATTCAGTGTGCTACAAGGTGAATTTCGGCTCATTCAGTGTGCTATCATGTGAATTTCGGCTCATTCAATGTACTACAAGGTGAATTTCGGCTCATTCAGTGTGCTGCAATGTCAATTTCGGCTCATTCAGTGTGCTACAATGTGAATTTCGGCTCATTCAGTGTGCTACAATGTGAATTTCGGCTCATTCAGGGGTATATTTACTAAGATCCCGATTTTGACCGAGATGGTGTTTTTTCTTCAAAGAGTCATCTCGGGAATTTACTAAACTCAAATCACGGCAGTGATGAGGGCATTCGTATTATTTTGGAAGTCCTAGGAAAAAATTACGAATCAATACACCATCGGTCAAATACGCCAGGAATTAGGTAGAAATCGGTCATTTACTAAAAAGTGCAAATCACAAACACTGCCGACAATAGCCAAACACTGCCGTGCTAAAATACAAATCGTGAAAAAGTGCTAAAAAAAACAGACCTGCTTTTTTTTACCGTGTTCGGATAGGCATGCACGGATCCATGAGATCCGTGCATGTTTTTCAGTGGGAAGGGGTGGGAAAGTGTTATTTTGTTTAAAAAAAAATGCGTGGGGTCCCCCCTCCTAAGCCAAACCAACCTCGGGCTATTTGAGCCGGCCCTGGTTGAAAAAATATGGAAAAAAAATGTCAGGGGTTCCCCCATATTTAAACAACCAGCACCGGGCTCTGCGCCTGGCCCTGGTTCCAAAAATACGGGGGACAAAAAGCGTAGGGGTCCCCCGTATGTATGAAACCAGCACCGGGCTCCACTAGCCAGATACATAATGCCACAGCCGGGGGACACTTTTATATAGGTCCCTGTGGCCCTGGCATTACATACCCAACTAGTCACCCCTGGCCGGGATACCCTGGAGGAGTGGGGACCCCTTCAATCAAGGGATCCCCCCCCTCCAGCCACCCAAGGGCCAGGGGTGAAGCCCGAGGCTGTCCCCCCCATCCAAGGGCTGCGGATGGGGGGCTGATAGCCTTTTTGTCAGAAAATGAATATTGTTTTTAGTAGCAGTACTACAAGTCCCAGCAAGCCTCCCCCGCAAGCTGGTACTTGGAGAACCACAAGTACCAGCATGCGGTGGAAAACCGGGCCCGCTGGTACCTGTAGTACTACTACTAAAAAAATACCCTAATAAAAACAGGAGACACACACCTTGAAAGTAAAAGTTTAATACATACATCCACACCTCCATATACACATACTTACCTATGTTCACACGAGGGTCGGTCCTCTTCTCCATGTAGAATCCATGGTGTACCTGTTGAAAAAATTATACTCACAAAATCCAGTGTAGATGGCTCCTCTTCTTTACTATTTGTAATCCTGGTACTTTGCAAAATAACAAAACGGACACCCGACCTCGCGCTGAAAGGGGCCCCATGTTTTCACATGGGACCCCTTTCCCCGAATGCCAGGAACCCCCCCTGACTTCTGTCTAAGAGGGTTCCATCAGCCAATCAGGGAGCGCCACGTTGTGGCACCCTCCTGATTGGCTGTGTGCTCCTGTAGTGTATGACAGGCAGCACACGGCAGTGTTACAATGTAGCGCCTATGCGCTCCATTGTAACCAATGGTGGGAACTTTGTGGTCAGCGGTGAGGTTACTTTCGGTCAACCGCTGACCACAAAGTTCCCACCATTGGTTACAATGGAGCGCATAGGCGCTACATTGTAACACTGCCGTGTGCTGCCTGTCATACACTACAGGAGCACACAGCCAATCAGGAGGGTGCCACAACGTGGCGCTCCCTGATTGGCTGATGGAACTGTCAAAGTCAGAAAAATATCTCTATGCACACTACCATATTTGCACCTCACACAGGTCCGTGCTGCGCATGCGTACGCTCTCCCGTACGTGCGCATACTCACAGTCGCGGGCACCCGCAGGCGCACGGTATGCGTATTTACGGTAGAGTTTATGTGATCGTAGCGTGCGACTCAATCGTTACATATTTTTACTATATAATGTATTTTGTAGATCATGGTCCCTTTGATAGATTCTGAAAGTTTGGTTAATATAGAATGTTCATGAACAGAGAAATCCCTCTTTGTTTGATACGAAGGGTCAGACAGGAGTAATACAGTGGTGTTTAGTATCCATCGGAAGAATATTTAATTAGAAATATTCCGGTGTTGGTTTGAAGCAGATCAATCGCTCGTGCGAATAGTTATGGACATAAGAAGTTTATGAACATTTACTTTATTTGCACTTTATTACCCATGCGGCGGGAAACCCAGTTTCCCTCCCACCTGAGCTGTTGGAAATAGTCACAGCCCACCTGTATGAATCAACCTATGACCTTTTGTTATAATGCGAGGAGGAATTCCTGTGTCCAATGAACAATGAGATTGTAGGGACCATTGAATTGCATTGTGTGTGGGGCATAAATAGAAAGGCCGATCACATCCAGCTCTCACTCTTCAACGGTTATCATTGCTGAAAATCGGGAGCTGGATGTCCAGAGGCGCATGCGATCGTTTCCTTTGTGCGTAAGTTTTTCTCCGTAATCATACTGTTTCTCTCTTGTTATTATGGGCCATATCTTTCTCTCTCTTCTCTTTCTCTCATTTTTCTCTTAAACTTAATTGTATTGTATTTACTGTGTAGTTACCTGGTTAGTTAGTCTATGTTATATTGTAGTGTATGATTTGTATTTGTATTAATTCTTTTGCAAGTATATCATTCAAAATATATATATGTTAGGCGTTGGACCCTAAGCCCAGGTATCTGTGTATTTCTTATAGAGTTAAGTATTCTCAGAGCGTCGGTGACGCTCAAACTGCTTTTAAGCTAGTAAGGTTATACTGTGTTGCATTTACACCATATCACTACACAAAGGGTTTACTGCATAATACACTGTTTATGGTTTAGATATAAAGGTTTTACATTGTGAGCGTATGTGCCGCTGGTGATCTCCTCGTGGTCTCGAGCGGTCGCATCGCTATAGCGAATCATAACGGTATTCGGCAGCCAATAGCGTGCCTGTCAGTGATCTCTTGGCCGTGAGCGAACGTAACGCTTGAGCGTCTCGACCACGGCTAAGCGATTGTTACGCAACGTGCGTACCCTTACGGTACTTCATACGTAGTTAGCGTACAGTGTTCTTAGACCTCATAAAGGGTATTATATAAGATAAATAATCTGCTTTAACAATTGCGGGCTCGTCCTGTCCTTCACATATCTGCACTAGGTAATTACAGCAGACATTATCCAGCAGCAAAGGGCGGGAGATCATATTCCTCGTAGTGCTGTTTGGATAAGCGTCTGCTTCTCTTAGTAAAGGGTGCTGAAGGAATCCGGGAACCGGAGGTAAGAACAACACGCTAGTCTCTTTTAAAACTGTTTATTTTTCTGTCTTGCGTACACACGCACGCATATCTGCATTTCTTTTCATTCGTGTATTTTCGTATATCACTCTCCTGTTTGCTATTATATAGTTGATAAACGTGCTAAGAGAGATTTGCCGCTATTTCAAAGTGTAAAAGTAAAGGTAATATAGTTAAAGTATAGACAAACACACAGTTTTGCCTGGGAGATAAGGCGAAGTCAGTGTGGTGCGCGGTAGATGATCAAGGATCATCTACATTGATAAACATAAATTGTGTTACGGTGGATCTTTATTTTGCGTACACGTGTCTCTAACAAGGACTGAGATTTGTGCACGCAAACCAAAGGCCGACGCACGCAGCGTATATTACGCAACGGAGCGTACGGGTACGCCCACGTAACTCAAATCACAATTTTTTTTCTCTCCTCTCAATGCGATAAGTAGCGCCACGCGGTAAATAACGCCAGGCGATAAATCGCACAAATTTATTTTAAATTCGAAATTTAAATTAATAGATCCTTCTCCTAATTTGTAACACATCTGGTCTAAAGAGAAATTTCTGCGCAGAAATAGAAATAGAAACAAAAGTGTACATGTGGTGAGTGAGTGTGTTGTATACAATTTTACAGGTTGAACCACAAGAAAAGTCGAGTTGTCGTGAGGTACATGCGTGTAAGTGACGTACATGGTGGCTAGGGAGGCATCCCTGGTTAAAACATACAATTTGAGCATTAGAGTGTAGCATACTGTAACAGACCAGGAGGTCATAGCAGACCAACAGGTTCAGGTACAGCAGACAAGGAAGTCCGCTATACAGTCCACAGGCACAACACCAAGAAAGGGTTGGTGCAACACCCATATAGGCCATACAAGCTCTTGCTGAAGGAATTCGCAGCCGCAATTTTCGATTCCACTAGTCGCTCCGTACATAAGATTAGTTGCTTATGTGCTGAACGATTGTACCGCACGTAATTGTGTACATTAGTAAACCTGACCGGTACTATTTGTGTACGAAGGTCATAAACGCTATTTGTACATTCTAACGTGATTTGTGTAATTTTTTTTATTTTAAGGGAAGTTCGCTGCTCACTCAGGAACTATCCAACAACCAATAGTTACTGGAAAGAGTAAGTGTTCTTCGGATCACCCTCACAGGTTCCAGTAAATAGAGGTTCAGGTCGCTGGGGCCCTGGGTCGAGTACGCCAGCACCATATCGGTGTGATCAGGTCGTATTGGTCGGCGTGGGCGAGTGAGTGGGGTACTCGGTAAACCGCCACCGTCAGCCTATTTTGGACATTTGGTTTGCGTAAGGGTTGGCTGAATAAAGCAACACCTTCGAACTATGGGGGCCACTTGTTCAGGTAGGGGGCGATCAACCTCGGTTCGGGTTGATTCAGTGAACCGACCAGTTGGGTCGGCAAGGTACGTGATGTGTGAAAAATACGGTTCACACACAGAGGTTTTATGTGATGAATGGGAGAGAATGACGGTACATGACGGGGAGAAATTCCCAAGAGTAGGTAGCTTCAGCACAGAAGTGTTAACGAATTTAAGGAGAAGGATATGTCTCATTAAATCAGCAAAGAGACGAATCAAGCATTATGATTATTTGCAGTTGTGGCAACAGGAGGGTGACATACAGAGAGGATTGGCTCAGGCGGCGGGATCTGGCTCAATCAGAAAACTGATAGCCACGGCCCCACCGCCACCATATATATCGGGAGAGAAATTGGTTGCGGAGAATGACGCACTAAGGTGTAACACACAAACACTTAGCAACTGTGTAAATGTTAAAGATAATGTTAACCAATTAACCAATGCAAGTATTAACCCGTGCAAGTTGTACCCTGTTTTGAACTTTCCTCAGGAGTGTGATCAAGAAGACGAATCGGCAACAATTTCAGCGCTCTCTCTAGCAGCCACCATAGCAGAGACCACAGTAGGCACAGCTCCACCCACGAGATTAGTAACAAGGGCCCCTAGCGGAGGGATAGGTGAGGTCGTATCTACAGGTAAGTACGACACCATACACTATGCTGAAGCCATTTCACCACAGGCTGTAGAACCCACACAGAGTGATATTGTTAGAGTTAATCCTGTTAGGGTAATAGCTGTTCCAAATGGGAAAACTGACACATCAGGAGTCACCCCTGTGAGGAACATTGCCATGTATAGCCCATTTTCCAGAATGGAATTAAGGACCATAGTGTCTGAATTCCCTGACCCTAGAAAAGACTTAGTTGCCAGCCAAAAATACATCAGAGACCTAGGTAACACTGTAGAGCCCAACAACAAAGACTGGCAGATATTGCTGAGAGCATGTTTACCCTCCAATGTTGACGCAACTCAATTTTTAGCTGACTGTGGATTAGATCAGGATGTACCTCTTACAGATGTGTACAACAAAGACAATGTAAAAAGAATAAGCTTACAGTTAAAGGAGTATTTCCCAGCGGTAGTTAAATGGAACAAAATATTCTCCATTAAACAGAAGGAGTCAGAAACAGCTGCAGAGTATTTTCACAGAGCATTATCAGAAATGGCAAAATACACAGGCATAGAGGACATTAAAACAAACATAAACCATCGAGAAGTAGCAGTATCGGTACTGATGGATGGTTTAAAAGAATCATTAAAGACTAGGGTACAGACCACACAACCATGTTGGCGAGGTCTGTCTGTGGCTACTTTGAGAGAGGCTGCTATTGATCACGATAGGAACATCACCAGACACAGGGAACAACAAAGTGATAAGTTAATGGCAGTAAGTATACAGGCCCTGACCACAAAACAGCCTGTGTTAACATCACCAAACCCTGTGGGTAAGTCAAATGTGGTAACATGTTATTTTTGTCACAAACAGGGACACTTTGCACGAGACTGTAGATCGAGAAATGTACAAAAATCTTATCAACCCCCTAGACAACGACACGACACACGACATTGGGAGCAGGGTCCGCAGAAACGGAGTTATGAGCCACATGCAGGGGAAACAAAAAGATACCCCCCAAACAGAGATTGGCAAACCTCTGGTAGTTCCCAGCTAACTCCCTCACAAGTAGTTGCTGCCAGCGGGATTCAGGGAGGTCACCATACCCAATAGGGGTGTGGCCATACCTGTAATCTGCAGCCAGTAAAATTGATTGCAAGCCTTGGAAGTGAACCAGAAATTGCAATCAATGTAGCTGGTAAATCATTAAACTTTCTTGTAGACACAGGGGCGGCCAAATCAGTGATAAATTCGACAGTGGGCATGAGAACCACTGGTAAGACAATTCCAGCCATAGGGGTAACGGGAGTAGTCCAGCACTACCCTGTTAGCAAACCAGCCGAGATTACAGTAGGGCCGTTACATACCAAGCATTCCTTTTTGCTGGCTGCATCGGCACCGACCAATCTCCTGGGTAGAGACTTATTGTGTAAAATGGGGTGCGTCATTTATTGTACTCCTGAAGGTGTATTCTTGGACATACCTGAGAATCACGCTCAGGAAGTACGAGACATGTTAGACTCCCCGTCAAAATGAATGTCACATACCACTATGACAAATAGGACTCCCTCCCAAGTAGAAGAAATGACATCTCAGATACCAGAGTCACTTTGGACAAAAGATGGACAGGACACTGGATTAATGGCAAACGTAGCTCCGGTAGTTGTACAAGTAAAAGATGGTAGGATAGCTCCAAAAATCCCCCAGTACCCTCTGAAGCCAGAGGTGGAGTTAGGAGTTTATCCCGTAATAGAGCGCTTGCTACAACAGGGCATTCTGGTAAGAACGTCCAGCACTGCCAATAGTCCCATCTTCCCTGTTAAAAAGAGTGGGGGGAGGGGTTACCGGCTAGTGCAGGATCTAAGGGGGATTAACAAAATAGTTGAGAGTCAGTTCCCCGTAGTGCCAAATCCAGCTGTCATCCTAATGCAAATCCCTCCCACTGCGAAATTTTTCACTGTTATTGACCTCTGCTCCGCTTTCTTTTCGGTACCTCTGCACCCTGACAGTCAATATTTGTTTGCATTTACATACAGAGGAGTCCAATACACATGGACTCGATTACCACAAGGATTCATAGATAGTCCAAGTATATTTTCTCAGGCTTTGCATGATTGTTTACAGTCTTTCCAGCCAGTGAGTGGATCAGTATTAATACAGTACGTGGATGATCTACTACTGTGTTCTGATTCATTGGAAGCATCCCTGAAGGATACGAAACAGCTCCTGTTTCATCTTTCAGACACTGGACACAAGGTTTCCAAAGACAAGTTGCAATTATGCCAAACTAAGGTAAAATATTTGGGACACTGTCTAACACAAGGACTGAGACACCTGACCGCTGATAGAATTCAAGCAATTAGAGACATGACTCTGCCACAAACCCAGCAACAGATCAGAACATTTTTAGGAATGTGTGGGTATTGCCGTAATTGGATCCCAGGGTTTTCCATCCTAGCGTTACCCTTGCAGGAGATGGTCTCCTCAAACAAACCTGATCGGATTTCGCATACAGACGAGTCTGAGACAGCATTTGAGAGACTTAAACAGTGCCTAACGCAGGCACCAGCATTAGGTATGCCTGACTATGGGAAACCCTTTGAACTATACGGAACAGAAAGTGCTGGTTGCGCGGCAGGCGTACTAACCCAAAAGCACGGTGATGCCTGCAGGCCGGTAGCATATTACAGCGCTCAGCTAGATACGGTAGCGCGATCCCTCCCCACATGCTTGCGAAGCGTTGCTGCGATAGCATTGCTAGTAACGAAAAGCGAAGACGTCGTGCTAGGTCACAACCTCACAATTCATACACCACATGCAGTGTCAGCCTTGTTAAATTCTGCCCAAACCAGACACGTCTCATCAGCGCGGTTTACAAGATGGGAATTGGCACTAATGGCCCCCGTAAACATCACCATAAGGAGATGCAGTGCATTAAATCCTGCAACATATCTCCCAGGTGTGCCTGGACAGGCACAAAGGGTGGAGGATGAGAGTGGTGGGGAAGGAGAATTTAATACAAAGGAAGACACTCATGATTGTATGGAATATTTGACCCAAAATTTTACCGCAAGGCCTGACATCAGTGACAACCCACTGGAAGATGCAGAACTTACGTTCTACACGGACGGTAGTTGTCATAGACAGTCAGACTCGGGAGACTTGTGTACTGGATACGCAGTCGTAGATGACCAAGGCACCATAGAAGCGGAACCGCTAGGCCCACCTCACTCAGCCCAGGTTGCTGAACTGGTCGCCCTAACCAGAGCATGTGAATTGGCTAAGGGCAAATCAGCCAATATCTACACCGATTCTAGATACGCATTCGGGGTAGTCCATGATTTCGGAGCCCTATGGCGCCTCAGAAATTTCATGACGGCAGCTGGTACACCGGTAGCGCATGCAGCTCACATAAAAAGGCTTCTAACAGCGATACAGGAACCCGACAGAGTGGCTGTTATCAAATGTAAAGCACACACATATAGCCAAGACCCAATATCACTTGGTAACAGCCGAGCAGACGAAGCAGCTAAGTTAGCAGCTGGTACCCCCAGACAGACAGACACCACACAACTGATGGTATTTAATACCATCAACACACAGAAGTTGTGTGAGATGCAAAATTTGTGTTCCACACAGGAAAAGGCAGTCTGGAAGGCAAAGGGATATGGCCAGGAGTCCTCAGGACTCTGGACGGATGGACAAGGTAAACCGGTGGCCCCCAGAGCATATCTTCCATGTTTAGCTGAGGCAGCTCACGGGCTGACTCATCTGGGCAGGGAAGGGATGTGCAAGTTGGTAAGAGCATATTGGTGCGCCCCAGGATTCTCCTCTCATGCGAGTAAAAGAGCCATGTCATGCCTTACCTGTTTGAGAAAGAATATTGGAAAGGCAATACCTACAGAACCATCCCATATCCAACCTGCCGGCGGCCCTTTCCAGGTAATACAGATTGACTTTATTCAATTACCCCCTTGTCGAAATTTGAAATATGTACTTGTTTGTATAGATGTTTTCTCAAATTGGGTCGAAGCATTTCCGGCGGCCACAAATACCGCTATGTTTACTGCTAAGAAAATTGTGCAGGAATTTGTATGTAGATATGGTATCCCTAGAATTATCGAAAGTGATAGGGGTACCCATTTTACAGGTGATGTCTTTCAAGGAATGTGTAAATTGATGGGAATTGATAGCAAGCTGCACACTCCATACCGTCCACAGGCGAGTGCGAAAGTGGAAAGAGTGAACAGCACTATTAAAAATAAACTGAGTAAAGTGATGGCAGAGACAGGATTGACATGGCCAGAAGCTTTACCCATTGTACTGTACAGCATCAGAACCACTCCCAGGTCCCCTCTTAATCTGTCTCCCTTTGAAATCTTGTTTGGTCGACAACCGCATGTTATGATTAACCCTCAGGATGATTTGAAGTGTAACAATGAAGTGACTGTAAAATACTTGATTAACATGAGTAAACAGTTGAGGAATCAAAATGATAATCTGAAGTTAGTGATTCCTGATTTACCAGATAGTAATTGTCATGACATTGAACCTGGGGATTATGTAATGATACGGAATTTTCTACGCTCAGGTTGCCTTATTGACAGATGGGAAGGACCATACCAGGTCTTATTGACTAGCACTACAGCATTGAAGGTTGCTGAGAGAGAGACTTGGGTTCATTCGTCCCACTGTAAGAAGGTCGTTGATCCAGAGAAGTCCTGTGATAAGGAACAGACGGTAGAGGTTGTATCACTAGAGTGTCTGTTCCAGGAGGACTAAGGCGGCACCTGAGCATCGAGAACCACAAGATCAAAAGCAGTTGTCGATCACCTGTTCCCTTTTATTGTTTTTCTCCAACTTCCCATCCCCTCTCCCTCAAATTATTTTTTCCCCCTTCTCATTCTTCTCCGTTTCCTCCTACAAGATGGACTTGCCCCAAGAGACTGTGATCCGGATTTTCCTGTTGACCATGATGTTGACCAGAGCAGTCTGTTCCGGCGAGAGTACCATGGAGTTCGAGAGAGGTTCTGGAATGGGTTCTGATGACAGAAATGGAGGCGTAGTTTTCCAAGAACAACTTAACCAACAAGTAAAGGCGAGTATCAGAAAACGATCCGATAGCATTGACCATAGAAGGAATTGTGAAGGATTGTTAGCTGAAGAAAACTGTATCTGTCGGCTTTGTAATAATGTCATTGAGGATGGGTGCATAAAGAAATGCCAATCCAGTTTTAATATCCATATGGACCGGCATCCCTTGAGTGACTATCACTCTTTAGTGGGTAGTGTGTTAAATAAAACAGATTGTTGGGTATGCTCTCAAGTACCTCAAGGTCATAGCAAATCAGGGCTAGTACCATTTCCTTTAACGTTAGGGGAGGTACTTGAGTTAAGTGGTGGGAGACCGGTGGACAGGAGGTTTAATATCTCCAGCCCTCCTAGTTTGAAGCTCCACCAATACCATGTGGATAGGTCCCTATTATGTTTTAACATCTCCAATCCCCGAAAGCCGGGAAATTGGGAAGTGTCATGGAGTAATCAAACCATGACCTTTTCACACAGAGCAGATAGAATGCCTACAGATACAGAGCTTATACGCCACATAGCCAGTAGAGGAAAATCTTTCCGGTATAGGTATACCTTAGGAAATAGGATTACGAGAGTTGGAGAGGTATCACCAGGATGCTGTGCACATATCGTACAACCTGATACGTGTACTAAGCAGATGGAAGAATTAGGGTTAGGAGATTTCACATGGAAGGTGTGTAATATGGTTATGTCCTACTCCGTCCCATATGTTCTCCCCGATGATGCATATTTCATATGCGGGAGAAAGGCGTATAAGTGGCTTGCCCCAAACTCTGAAGGATTGTGTTATATTGGAAAAGTACTGCCTGAAGTAATGACTGTATCACATGACAAAATGAAAGACATACACCGTGTTGCCCAAACTCCTTATACTCATACTTATTACGAGCACATCGTTAAACGGCACCTGATAGAAAGAACAGAGCACCCGGCCTCTGACATGATCAGTGAATCCACCGGGATTCAATTCTTAATCGCGTTAGATATCACTCACACCGCTAGAGGAGTGTTGAATTATAAATACATTTCTGCGCTCGCCAATTTGTTAGATAATATCACTGAAATGTATGATGACACGTTTAGGTATACTGGAAGGGAACTTCAGGCTTACAAAACAGAACTAGTCCAGCATAGAATGGTTCTTAATTACCTCACAGCAGTAACAGGCGGATATTGTGTCACACTGGCAACACAATACGGCGTGAAATGTTGCACATATATTACGAATAGCACCGAGGATCCGGTCGAGGTCATAGACCAAAAGATGGACGATATTCTCCAATTGAAGTGGGAATTTCGCAGAAGACACAATCTCACCCTTGCCGCTGTGAGTAATGAGCTGACTGGTTGGGTGTCATGGTTGAACCCGCGAAATTGGTTCTCCGGTTTAGGAGAATGGGCCCAAGGAGTTATAATGGATGTTGGGAAGTTTCTCCTATGTATCTTAGGTGTTATCATAACGATTGGTTTGATATTTAGATGCGGTCAGGCTTTAATGAAGTGCAAACATCGTACCAGGGTAATGAGTTTAAGGAGTGAGGAAACTGTAATTCCAATGGACTTGATTTATGACCCAAATGTAGAAACAATGATGTGATGAAAATGCGATTTCTACGGTCCGTTTCTTTCACCTGTTTTTCCGTTTCCTCCAAGGTAAAAAGACCCACTTGGACGAGGAATTTGATGAGCCGATATACAAACAACAGAGAGATTAAAGAAGAAGTTTTGACAACCTGATACACAGATTTTTGATGAACTATGCCATGGATCCCCAGTTTCCCTAGAAATTTTAAAATTACGCTAGCCCAACACTTTTGTAAATCTATGGACATTGACAGCTTTTGCTCGCACCTTATGGGCAAAAGCACAAAGAAGACGGCATTCAACAGACACCAAACAAGACCTCAATCGACGAATGTACATTTACCTGACATAGAATACCACCGCATTTACCGTAATTATGTCTTTTCTTCATTTCTACAACCCTCAGGTAATGACACACATAGTCGATAGGGAATACAGGCACAGATATCAGCAATCACATATCTTCCCCATTCATGTATCATCAACTAAAATGTGCTCCCCCATTTTGTTACAACCAAAGCCGAAAAGAGCTCGGTAAAGTTTGACAGCCCATCCACAGACCCGTACCACGGGATAAGAAGGAATTCAAATGTATACTTCGCAATACCTCGAAGCTTGATTTAAAACACGTACGGCACGATGATACATGACCCCCAAGCACGGATTCATACACACATGCTTCTGCTATCTCACTAGGTCATACCCTTTTCCTACCTTCTCCTCTCCTCCCTTACCCAACCATGTAAATGTATTAACCCCTAACATATATTTTTCTCTTTTTGAAATGTTTTCAGGAAGTGGCAGTTATTGTTGACTGCCAAAGGGTGGACTGTCAAAGTCAGAAAAATATCTCTATGCACACTACCATATTTGCACCTCACACAGGTCCGTGCTGCGCATGCGTACGCTCTCCCGTACGTGCGCATACTCACAGTCGCGGGCAACCGCAGGCGCACGGTATGCGTATTTACGGTAGAGTTTATGTGATCGTAGCGTGCGACTCAATCGTTACATATTTTTACTATATAATGTATTTTGTAGATCATGGTCCCTTTGATAGATTCTGAAAGTTTGGTTAATATAGAATGTTCATGAACAGAGAAATCCCTCTTTGTTTGATACGAAGGGTCAGACAGGAGTAATACAGTGGTGTTTAGTATCCATCGGAAGAATATTTAATTAGAAATATTCCGGTGTTGGTTTGAAGCAGATCAATCGCTCGTGCGAATAGTTATGGACATAAGAAGTTTATGAACATTTACTTTATCTGCACTTTATTACCCATGCGGCGGGAAACCCAGTTTCCCTCCCACCTGAGCTGTTGGAAATAGTCACAGCCCACCTGTATGAATCAACCTATGACCTTTTGTTATAATGCGAGGAGGAATTCCTGTGTCCAATGAACAATGAGATTGTAGGGACCATTGAATTGCATTGTGTGTGGGGCATAAATAGAAAGGCCGATCACATCCAGCTCTCACTCTTCAACGGTTATCATTGCTGAAAATCGGGAGCTGGATGTCCAGAGGCGCATGCGATCGTTTCCTTTGTGCGTAAGTTTTTCTCCGTAATCATACTGTTTCTCTCTTGTTATTATGGGCCATATCTTTCTCTCTCTTCTCTTTCTCTCATTTTTCTCTTAAACTTAATTGTATTGTATTTACTGTGTAGTTACCTGGTTAGTTAGTCTATGTTATATTGTAGTGTATGATTTGTATTTGTATTAATTCTTTTGCAAGTATATCATTCAAAATATATATATGTTAGGCGTTGGACCCTAAGCCCAGGTATCTGTGTATTTCTTATAGAGTTAAGTATTCTCAGAGCGTCGGTGACGCTCAAACTGCTTTTAAGCTAGTAAGGTTATACTGTGTTGCATTTACACCATATCACTACACAAAGGGTTTACTGCATAATACACTGTTTATGGTTTAGATATAAAGGTTTTACATTGTGAGCGTATGCGCCGCTGGTGATCTCCTCGTGGTCTCGAGCGGTCGCATCGCTATAGCGAATCATTACGGTATTCGGCAGCCAATAGCGTGCCTGTCAGTGATCTCTTGGCCGTGAGCGAACGTAACGCTTGAGCGTCTCGACCACGGCTAAGCGATTGTTACGCAACGTGCGTACCCTTACGGTACTTCATACGTAGTTAGCGTACAGTGTTCTTAGACCTCATAAAGGGTATTATATAAGATAAATAATCTGCTTTAACAGAACCCTCTTTGACAGAAGTCAGGGGGGGTTCCTGGCATTCGGGGAAAGGGGTCCCATGTGAAAACATGGGGCCCCTTTCAGTGCGAGGTCAGGTGTCCATTTTGTTATTTTGCAAAGTACCAGGATTACAAATAGTAAAGAAGAGGAGCCATCTACACTGGATGAGTATAATTTTTTCAACAGGTACACCATGGATTCTACATGGAGAAGAGGACCGACCCTCATGTGAACATAGGTAAGTATGTGTATATGTAGGTGTGGATGTATGTATTAAACTTTTACTTTCAAGGTGTGTGTCTCCTGTTTTTATTGTTTTTTTTTTTTAGTAGTAGTACTACAGGTACCAGCGGGCCCGGTTTTCCACCGCACGCTGGTACTTGTGGTTCTCCAAGTACCAGCTTGCGGGGGAGGCTTGCTGGGACTTGTAGTACTGCTACAAAAAACAATATTCATTTTATGACAAAAAGGCTATCAGCCCCCCATCCGCAGCCCTTGGATGAGGGGGACAGCCTCGGGCTTCATCCCTGGCCCTTGGGTGGCTGGAGGGGGGGGATCCCTTGATTGAAGGGGTCCCCACTCCTCCAGGGTACCCCGGCCAGGGGTGACTAGTTGTGTATGTAATGCCAGGGCCGCAGGGACCTATATAAAAGTGTCCCCCGGCTGTGGCATTATGTATCTGGCTAGTGGAGCCCGGTGCTGGTTTCAGAAATACGGGGGACCCCTACGCTTTTTGTCCCCCATATTTTTGGAACCAGGACCAGGCGCAGAGCCTGGTGCTGGTTGTTTAAATATGGGGGAACCTCTGACATTTTTTCCCCCATATTTTTTCAATCAGGACCGGCTCAAAGAGCCCGAGGCTGGTTTGGCTTAGGAGGGGGGACCCCACGCATTTTTTATTTTTTTATTTTAACAATGATTTCTATTTTAATAAAGGTGCACAATGAAGCCCAGCACGGATCTCTCAGATCCGGCCGAGATTCATTGTGTTAAAGTCGGCAGTGTTTTACAAGTCACTCACGTAAAACACTGCAAAAAAAACGAATAACATCGACATTGGTAAATACGAAAATGCAGAACACGACAGCTTAGTAAATTAGTCGTAATAAATTCAAAAAGTTGCAACTTTACACTTTCGATGTCATTCGTGTTAGAACTTTAACCTCAGTCGGGAAAATACGAATTTTAGTAAATATACCCCTCAGTGTGTTACAATGTGAATTTTGGCTCATTCAGTGTGCTACAATGTGAATTTCGGCTCATTCAGTATGCTACAATGTGAATTTCAGCTCATTCAGTGTGCTACAATGTGAATTTTGGCTCATTCAGTGTGCTACAATGTGAATTTTGGCTAATTCAGTGTGCTACAATGTGAATTTTGGCTAATTCAGTGTGCTACAATGTGAATTTTGGCTCATTCAGTGTGCTACAATGTGAATTTCGGCACATTCAGTGTACTATCATGTGAATTTCGGCTCATTCAGTGTGCTACAATGTGAATTTCGGCTCATTCAGTGTGCTACAATGTGAATTTCGGCTCATTCAGTGTGCTACAATGTGAGTTTCGGCTCATTCAGTGTGCTACAATGTGAGTTTCGGCTCATTCAGTGTGTTACAATGTGAATTTCGGCTCATTCAGTGTGCTACAATGTGAATGTCGGCACATTCAGTGTGCTACAAGGTGAATTTCGGCTCATTCAGTGTGCTATCATGTGAATTTCGGCTCATTCAGTGTGCTACAAGGTGAATTTCGGCTCATTCAGTGTGCTACAACGTGAATTTCGGCACATTCAGTGTGCTACAATGTGAATTTCGGCTCATACAGTGTGCTACAATGTGAATTTCGGCACATTCAGTGTGCTACAATGTGAATTTCGGCACATTCGGTGTGCTACAATGTGAATGTCGGCTCATTCATGTTATGCACACCAGTGCCTGCAGGAAAGTACTGGTGTCAGAACTGTTATGCACTCCAGTGCCTGCAGGAATGTACTGGTGTTTGAACTGTTATGCAAAACAAATGGACTCACAGACAGACTGGGGAATATGACATAACGTACACAGAAGGTGATAGGGTAACAAAATACACACAAAGTGAACAGAGAAGCCCAGAGGCTAAGGAACTGGGTATCTCCCTTGTATTAGAACTGCTCAGATGGGAAAAGCAAGATGTTGTGTTTTAATACGTAGAGAACCCGAAATGCTGTTGCTAAGGGCAACAGCAAAACCCTAAAGGGTTACCAACGGGTGTGGCAGTAAACTCCTTGGTCAGAGATGGAATGATAGACACAAGGAGAGTCTCCACAATCCTAATTCTCACTTGCAGTGCACAGGTTCAGCTTACTGCCACTAAACTGACCCCTGACACCTAGCACAGTGAGACAGGATTAGACAGGCAAGTCTTAGAATACAGCCGCAAACTTGCTAAGTTCACAGAGTAGTAACAGAACCCCAGCAAGCTAAACGACTGACTCCAGTCTTACTGCTAGGTCTGGATTGGCAGAGTGTAATACCAAATCCCCAGGCCTATTTGCAGTAAGCAACAAACAAATACAAAGCTACACAGTACTGGCTAACTTTCAGGAACTGACTAACCAACAAAGATTCAGCAGCATCTGCTTACCCTGAGAAGAGGCCTTATAAAGCAGGTGCTGTCCACGCCCCACTCAGACCTCACAGACTGTGAGCACAAAAACCAGCACCGGATCCCCTGCCGTGCACAGAGCCTATAACCACTGCACAGCAAAAGACCCGAACCGGAGTATCAGCTGCGCTCAGGTTACTCCGCTAGCACTTGTCTCCCGGTTGCCATGACGACGTGGCAGCACAGGGCAGGAGACCCTAACAGTACTCCCCCTCTGACGAGGGGTCAAAGAACCCCTTCCACCGGGTTTATCGGGGAACTGCGAGAAGAAAGAGAGTATCAGTCTGGGGGCATGAAGATCACAACTGCGCACCCACGACCGCTCCTCCGGGCGATACCCCTTCCAGTGCACCAAAAATGACAGCCGACCCCGAACCACCTTGGAGTCAAGAATCCTTTCAACAACAAGCTCCCTCTGGCCACGTATCAGAAGAGGGGAAGGTCTTCCACTGGAAGAAGGATTACTAATCGCCCGTTTTAAAAGGGAACAATGAAATGTTTTATTGATACCCAAAGAACGGGGCAGATCTAACTGAAATGCCACCGGATTGATAACCCTGGTGATCTTATAAGGGCCGATGAACCGGGGGCCTAACTTATGAGATAGCTGTCTCAACTTCAAATTCTTGGTAGACAACGAGACGAAGTCTCCTAATTTGAAGCTGCAGGGTCTTTTCCGCTTATCAAAAACCCTTTTGGTCACTAATGACACAGACAAAAGGGCTTTCTTCACTTTCCGCCAAATACCTCTAAGGACCGAAACCACAGAGGAACCACCAGGCGTGGAGTCCAGGGGGTCAAAAGAATTGGCCTTAGGATGATGCCCATACACACAAAGGAAGGGAGAGATCCCTGTAGCAGAGTGAGCCGCGTTGTTATAGGCAAACTCCGCCATGGACAGATGAGCAACCCAGTCAGTCTGACACTTGGAGACATAACACCTGAGGAACTGCTCCAAGGACTGGTTCACCCTTTCAGTCTGCCCATTAGACTGCGGATGGTAGCCTGACGACAAGCTGACAGAAATCTGGAGATCGGAACAAAATGCCCTCCAGAATTTGGCCACAAACTGGGATCCGCGGTCAGAGACCACATCAAGTGGCAACCCGTGGAGACGCACAACATGCAGCATAAATAATTCAGACAGGCGTCTGGCCGATGGCAGCCCAACCAGTGGAACGAAGTGCGCCATCTTCGAAAACCTGTCAACGACAACCCAGATGGCTGTCATCCCCGAGGATTTGGGCAAGTCCACCACAAAATCCATTGAAATGTGGGTCCATGGCTTAGATGGGATAGAGAGTGGATGTAATGGGCCAACAGGAACCCCTCTAAGAGTCTTATTTCGGGCACAGATGTCACATGCCCGAACCCACTGATCCACATCCTTAGCCACCGAGGGCCACCACACCGCCCTAGATAGCAACTCCCGAGTTCTGGCAATACCCGGGTGACCTGCCGACTTCTTGGCATGGAATTCCAGGAACACTCGCTGTCTTAACCTAGAAGGCACAAACAAAAGACCTACCGGAAGGTCTGGAGGAGCCTGCTCCTGTGCTCTAAGGACTAATGATAAGAGGTCCTGGGTAATGCCCACTTTAATACATGATGGGGAAACAATGGGCAACGGCTCCTCGGTGGTCTCCTGGATTGGAGCAAAACTCTGCGAGAGCGCATCAGCCTTGATGTTTTTTGACCCAGGGCGATATGTTATCAAAAAATTAAAGCGAGCAAAAAACAAAGCCCATCGTGCCTGCCTGGCATTGAGACGCTTCGCTGACTCTAAATATGCCAGATTCTTATGGTCAGTGAGAATTGAGACCACAAACTTAGCCCCCTCAAGCCAGTGTCTCCACTCCTCGAGTGCATCCTTAATAGCCAACAATTCCCGGTTACCCACGTCATAATTCATCTCGGCAGGCGAAAATTTACGGGAAAAGTAAGCACAGGGATGAAGGCGATTATCAGACACTCCCATCTGAGAAAGCACTGCCCCAATACCCATCTCAGAGGCATCCACCTCCACCACAAAAGGACGCTCTGGATCTGGGTGTCGCAGCACCTTGGCCGAAACAAATGCCCTTTTGAGACGGGCAAAAGCCGCTTTAGCCTCACAAGACCAGTGAGCAACATCCGCCCCTTTCTTAGTGAGTGCCACCAAGGGCGCCACTATAGACGAAAATCCAGCTATAAATCGTCTATAAAAATTTGCAAAGCCCAGGAAACGCTGAAGCGCCTTCAAACTAGTGGGCTGCACCCAATCCAGGACTGCCTGTACCTTGGAACCCTCCATTTGGAAACCTTCTGGGGAGATAATATATCCTAGAAATGCGATTTGCTGAACTTCAAATTCGCACTTCTCCAGCTTCGCCCCAAGCCGGTGGTCTCTGAGTTTCTGGAGGACTAAGCGTACATGCTTCCGATGTTCCTCCAGGGAATGGGAGAAGATTAGGATGTCATCTAAGTATACAACTAAGAATCTATCCAAATATTCCCTGAGCACATCATTCATGAAATCCTGGAAGACTGCCGGGGCAATACAGAGCCCAAAAGGCATCACCAAATATTCATAATGCCCTGAGTGGGTATTAAAGGCAGTCTTCCATTCATCCCCCTCTCTTATTCGGATTAGATTGTACGCACCGCGTAGGTCAATCTTAGAAAAAATGGTGGCAGTACGAAGCTGATCAAACAAGACCGAAATGAGAGGCAGTGGGTATGAGTTTTTAATCGTGATACGGTTCAATTCCCTGAAGTCGATGCAGGGTCGCAACGAACCGTCCTTTTTACCCACGAAGAAGAACCCCGACCCAACTGGAGACTGTGAAGGTCTGATAAATCCCTTAGCCAAGTTCTCCTGAATGTACTCTGCCATAGCCTGAGTCTCAGGACGTGACAGGGAGTACAACCTGCTCTTGGGAAGCTTAGCATTTGGCAACAAGTCAATGGCACAGTCATAGGGGCGATGGGGAGGTAGTACCTCTGCAACTTTTTTGGAGAACACGTCCGCAAAATCTGCATAACACCCTGGCAATCCTGGCAAACTTAGCTGCGAGAGCCTGACTGGAAGGCTCAAGCAACTCCTGAAACAATCAGTACCCCAACTAAGAATCTCCCCAGAGACCCAGTCAAATTGAGGATTGTGGGCCCTTAACCAGGGTAACCCCAACACCAATGGGGCAAAAGTACAGACAGTCACATAAAAGGACAATTTTTCAGAGTGTGTGGCTCCAATAAACAAAGAAATCTGGCTAGTGCAAGAGGTAATTTTACCTTGGGATAATGGTTCCCCGTTTAACCCACAAATCTCAATTTCCGATGCCAAGGGTACTAAGGGAACAGAGTGTTTCAGGGCGAATTGGCGGTCCATAAAAACCCCGTCGGCCCCACTGTCCACAAAGGCCTCAGTCTTGACAGTTTGACCGAGGATCTTCAAGGTCACCGGAATGATAAAAGTCTTCTTGGGAAATTCTGACTTCTGGCCTGACAGGATATTTCCCATCACCCTCAGGCCCTGAAGTTTTCCGGCTTTTCTGGGCATGATACTACCACATGACCTTTATTCCCACAGTACAAACACAACCCCTGCTGTCTCCTCCGCGTCTTCTCACGCGAGGAGAGGCGGGTAGCCCCAATCTGCATAGGCTCCTCAGAAAATTCCTCAGAGTCTGAGGTTCCCTTGGGAAGGAAGGAAATCTCAGTCTCCCTTTCAAGCCTACGCTCTCTCAGCCGTCTATCCACCCGGATGGATAACTGCATGAGCTGATCCAAGCTATCAGGCAAGGGATATTGTACAAGTTGGTCCTTTATCTGGTTAGAAAGACCTCTTCGGAACTGGTGTCTCAGGGCTGGGTCATTCCACTGGGTATCATGGGCCAACCTCCGAAACTCCGTACAGTAAACCTCAACTGGCCTTCGCCCTTGCTTAAGGATCGAAATCTGAGCCTCGGCTGAGGCCGTCTTGTCAGGGTCATCATACAACATGCCCAGTGCCGTAAAAAAAGCATCAACACTTTTAAGCGACGGACAGTCAGGCTGCAACCCATATGCCCAGACCTGTGGGTCTCCTTGTAGCAAGGAAATCACTATGCCCACCCGCTGAATCTCCGACCCAGAAGACTGAGGCCTAAGCTGGAAGTATAGCTTGCAGCTCTCCTTGAAACAAAAGAACTGCGAGCAATCTCCAGAAAAACGATCCGGGAGATTTACTTTCGGCTCCTTAACCCCTGCAGGTGCTGCTGCTGCGGGAGCTCCGCCAGCAGCCTGGGAGGTGTGCATTTTAATGGACAAATCATTAAATTGTCGAGTCAGGACCTGCACCTGATCGACCACCTGTTGCAACGTATTTTGAGGGGTATGCTCCATATTCCCACAAAATTTCAACAGGAGTATTAGGCTGCTGAATATGTTATGCACACCAGTGCCTGCAGGAAAGTACTGGTGTCAGAACTGTTATGCACTCCAGTGCCTGCAGGAATGTACTGGTGTTTGAACTGTTATGCAAAACAAATGGACTCACAGACAGACTGGGGAATATGACATAACGTACACAGAAGGTGATAGGGTAACAAAATACACACAAAGTGAACAGAGAAGCCCAGAGGCTAAGGAACTGGGTATCTCCCTTGTATTAGAACTGCTCAGATGGGAAAAGCAAGATGTTGTGTTTTAATACGTAGAGAACCCGAAATGCTGTTGCTAAGGGCAACAGCAAAACCCTAAAGGGTTACCAACGGGTGTGGCAGTAAACTCCTTGGTCAGAGATGGAATGATAGACACAAGGAGAGTCTCCACAATCCTAATTCTCACTTGCAGTGCACAGGTTCAGCTTACTGCCACTAAACTGACCCCTGACACCTAGCACAGTGAGACAGGATTAGACAGGCAAGTCTTAGAATACAGCCGCAAACTTGCTAAGTTCACAGAGTAGTAACAGAACCCCAGCAAGCTAAACGACTGACTCCAGTCTTACTGCTAGGTCTGGATTGGCAGAGTGTAATACCAAATCCCCAGGCCTATTTGCAGTAAGCAACAAACAAATACAAAGCTACACAGTACTGGCTAACTTTCAGGAACTGACTAACCAACAAAGATTCAGCAGCATCTGCTTACCCTGAGAAGAGGCCTTATAAAGCAGGTGCTGTCCACGCCCCACTCAGACCTCACAGACTGTGAGCACAAAAACCAGCACCGGATCCCCTGCCGTGCACAGAGCCTATAAACACTGCACAGCAAAAGACCCGAACCGGAGTATCAGCTGCGCTCAGGTTACTCCGCTAGCACTTGTCTCCCGGTTGCCATGACGACGTGGCAGCACAGGGCAGGAGACCCTAACAATTCAGTGTGCTACAATGTGAATTTTGGCTCATTCAGTGTGCTACAATGTGAATTTCGGCTCATTCAGTGTGCTATAATGTGAATTTCGGCTCATTCAGTGTGCTACAAGGTGAATTTCGGCTCATTCAGTGTGCTATCATGTGAATTTCGGCTCATTCAGTGTGCTACAAGGTGAATTTCGGCTCATTCAGTGTGCTACAATGTGAATTTCGGCACATTCAGTGTGCTACAATGTGAATTTCGGCTCATTCAGTGTGCTACAAGGTGAATTTCGGCTCATTCAGTGTGCTATCATGTGAATTTCGGCTCATTCAGTGTGCTACAAGGTGAATTTCGGCTCATTCAGTGTGCTACAATGTGAATTTCGGCACATTCAGTGTGCTACAATGTGAATTTCGGCTCATACAGGGGTACATTTACTAACATTCGTAATTCCCGAAAATAGGTCAAAGTTCAATCACGAATGACATCGACAGTGTAAAACTGCAACTTTTTGAATTTATTACGATGGATTTACTAAGCTGTCGTATTCGTGTTTTTCTTTTCTTCCGATGTCGATGTCATTCGTTTTTTTTTACCTAATTTTACGGCAGTGATTAGCAAAACACTGCCGTTTTTTTTTACAATCAATCTCGGCCGGATCTGTGTGATCCGTGCTGGGGTTCTTTTTATTTTTTATTTTTAATTAAACAATGTAAAATCCCCAAAAAAAATGCGTGGGGTCCCCCCTCCTAAGCATAACCAGCCTCGGGCTCTTTGAGCCGATCCTGGTTGCAGAAATATGGGTTAAAAAATGACAGGGGTTCCCCCATATTTAAGCAACCAGCATCGGGCTCTGCGCCTGGTCCTGGTCCCAAAAATACGGGGGACAAAAAGAGTAGGGGTCCCCCGTATTTTTAAAACCAGCACCGGGCTCCACTAGCTGGACAGATAATGCCACAGCCGGGGGTCACTTTTATATAGTGCCCTGCGGCCGTGGCATCAAAAATCCAACTAGTCACCCCTGGCCGGGGTACCCTGGGGGAGTGGGGACCCCTTCAATCAAGGGGTCCCCCCCCCCCCAGCCACCCAAGGGCCAGGGGTGAAGCCCGAGGCTGTCCCCCCCCATCCAATGTGCTGCGGATGGGAGGGCTGATAGCCTTTGTTGTAAAATAAAAGATATTGTTTTTAGTAGCAGTACTACAAGTCCCAGCAAGCCTCCCCCGCATGCTGGTACTTGGAGAACCACAAGTACCAGCATGCGGCGGAAAAACGGGCCCGCTGGTACCTGTAGTACTACCACTAAAAAAATACCCAAAAAAAGACAAGACACACACACCGTGAAAGTATAATTTTATTACATACATACACACATACATACATACATACTTACCTATGGCCCCACGCAGGTCGGTCCTCTTGTCCAGTAGAATCCAAGGGTACCTGTTGAATAAATTATACTCACGAGATCCAGGGGTCCAGGCTCCTCGGCAAATCCAGGGTTAATCCACGTACTTGTTAAAAATAAAAAAACGGTATTCCGACCACGAACTGAAAGGGGACCCATGTTTGCACATGGGTCACCTTCCCACGAATGCCAGAAACCCACTTTGACTTCTGTCTAAGTGGGTTTCTTCAGCCAATCAGGGAGTGCCACGTTGTAGCACTCTCCTGATCAGCTGTGTGCTCTTGTCCTCACTGACAGGCAGCACACGGCAGTGTTACAATGTAGCGCCTATGCGCTACATTGTAACCAATGCTGGGAACTTTCTGCCCTGCGGTTGACCTAAAGTGACGTCACCGCTGAGCAGAAAGTTCCCAGCATTGGTTACAATGTAGCGCATAGGCGCTACATTGTAACACTGCCGTGTGCTGCCTGTCAGTGAGGACAGGACCACACAGCTGATCAGGAGAGTGCTACAACGTGGCACTCCCTGATTGGCTGAAGAAACCCACTTAGACAGAAGTCAAAGTGGGTTTCTGGCATTCGTGGGAAGGTGACCCATGTGCAAACATGGGTCCCCTTTCAGTTCGTGGTCGGAATACCGTTTTTTTATTTTTAACAAGTACGTGGATTAACCCTGGATTTGCCGAGGAGCCTGGACCCCTGGATCTCGTGAGTATAATTTATTCAACAGGTACCCCTTGGATTCTACTGGACAAGAGGACCGACCTGCGTGGGGCCATAGGTAAGTATGTATGTATGTGTGTATGTATGTAATAAAATTATACTTTCACGTTGTGTGTGTCTTGTCTTTTTTTGGGTATTTTTTTAGTGGTAGTACTACAGGTACCAGCGGGCCCGTTTTTCCGCCGCATGCTGGTACTTGTGGTTCTCCAAGTACCAGCATGCGGGGGAGGCTTGCTGGGACTTGTAGTACTGCTACTAAAAACAATATCTTTTATTTTACAACAAAGGCTATCAGCCCTCCCATCCGCAGCCCATTGGATGGGGGGGGACAGCCTCGGGCTTCACCCCTGGCCCTTGGGTGGCTGGGGGGGGGACCCCTTGATTGAAGGGGTTCCCACTCCCCCAGGGTACCCCGGCCAGGGGTGACTAGTTGGATTTTTGATGCCACGGCCGCAGGGCGCTGTATAAAAGTGACCCCCGGCTGTGGCATTATCTGTCCAGCTAGTGGAGCCCGGTGCTGGTTTTAAAAATACGGGGGACCCCTACTCTTTTTGTCCCCCGTATTTTTGGGACCAGGACCAGGCGCAGAGCCCGATGCTGGTTGCTTAAATATGGGGGAACCCCTGTCATTTTTTTCCCCATATTTCTTCAACCAGGATCGGCTCAAAGAGCCCGAGGCTGGTTATGCTTAGGAGGGGGGACCCCACGCAATTTTTTTTGAAAAAATAAGCACTTTCCCACCCCTTCCCACTGATATACATGCACGGATCTCATGGATCCGTGCATGCCTATCCAATCACGAATAAAAAAAAAAGGTCTGTTTTTTTTAAGCACTTTTTTACGAGTTGTAATTTTTGACGGCAGTGTTTGTTCTTTTTTGGCTTTGCACTTCTTAGTAAATGACCGAGATTCATACTTAAACAGCCGCGTTTTGACCGATGGTGTATTCATTCGTAATTTTTTACCTGAACTTGCAAAAAATTACGAATGCCCTCATCACTGCCGTGATTAGTGTTTAGTAAATGACCGAGATTAACCGAGATGACACTTTGAAGAAAAAACGGCATCTCGGTCAAAATCGGGAGCTTAGTAAATATACCCCACAGTGTGCCACAATGTGAATTTCGGCACATTCAGTGTGCTACAATGTGAATTTCGGCTCATTCAGTGTGTTACAAGGTGAATTTCGGCTCGTACCATGTGCTATAAGGTGAAAGGGACACGCCCCCTTTTTGGGTGACCACGCCTCCTTCTCTGGGGCGCACGCATAATTGCGTCCTTAACTGTTCCATACCACCGCTTCAAAATTTCCACTTCGACCACTGTGTGTGTGTACGTATATATAATATATATATATATATATATATTTATTTTTTTTTTTTTTTTTTTCTCAGTGCCTCCCCAGCCAGTGACCTCACCGCACGCCACTGGTACCCCTCCTCTCTGCGCAACTGATCTTAAGCTGCAACTCGCTCCCCTTGGCTACACCCTTCCTTTGTTGTATAAATGAGACAGGACTGTGACAGGAAGCATGATGGAACTGTGCATTCTCAAGATGTGAAAAAATAGCTGTGCACAATTTTACAACTTTACAGTTAATGGGCGGACGGAGCAATAATAAGTACCCAAGTGGATTGGTGTATTTGTAGTGGTTAGCAAAGAAGACACAAAGATAATATTTTATTATTTTTAATAACAACATTTTTAAATATATGTGCACTCTTTAAAATACTGATACATTATATTTAGGGCTTTTGGATACATAGGTGTGTTTTCGTCATTTGTGACCACACAGCATTCATGATCAACTTTACACTCACTCCAGGGTCAGAGAGTACGCAACTCCTTCAGGAGGTTGGGTTTGAGACTTTTTGGCACCCATTATAGTCACACTCTGCGACTGCACCTTGCTGTTACGGCATGGTATCGGGATCCCGTCGCCGCTTCAGATGCCGGCAGTCATGATACCGACAGCAGCATTCTGACGCTCAGAATCCCGACACGAACTAGGTGAGGATATTATCTCTAACCCCAAACCCCCTAAACCCCGCTGTTACTATGACCACATTCCTGCAAAAACATGTCAGACGAACAGAGCTTCAAATAGTGCTTTAAAAAGGGGGTGGGGGGGTTATTCTCCTGTTTTATTATGTGTATGTTTTAAAGTAAACTGTTGGTGTTTAAGGGTCATATTTATGACAATGTGATCAAATGTTTCACACAAATTTAACATAACGATATCACACTGCTGCCTGTTTCAGGTCCACAGCAGCCAATGCACATGCGTCACCAGGGGCGACGAGGAGGCATCCAGAAGATTTAGCATACAGCAGTGACGTGTGGTGAGGTGAGGCAGAGCCTTTCCTGTCAAACTAACAGTCGCGCCAGAGTTTTGATTTTATAAAGTATATGAAAAATACAAAGAATATGTTGGAAATATCTTCTTTGTATTATTCTAATCATTTTTATATCCAAAACTCTGGAGTAAAAAGTCTATGGCAGGTGAGGCAGTGCCACCCAAGCCGCCTATCTTTTTTGCACATCTGTGATCATAACCCACCAAATTTCCAGGAGTTTATACTGCTGCACCTGTGTATAATGCCCAGATGTACCCGTTGGCTCATATATTGTGTGTAAATCTAGCTCTGGTGCTAGCCAGTGCCTCCAGAGCCATTTACCTCACAGCACATCCCTGGCATATAGTAACCTATAGGCTACTATGGGCACCTATGTACCAAGCTTAGTAAATCCGGCAGTACAGCAGCAGGCTGCATTTACAGATGGAAATGGAGGGACTGCAACAGATGAGTGGTCTTCAGTTTGCCGGCTGTCGGGATCCCGGCGCACAGTATACCGGCGCCGGAATCCCGACAGCCACCATACCGACACTTTATCTCCCTCTTGGGGGTCCAGGACCCCTCTGGAGGGAGAATAAATAGCGTGGTGCACGTAGCGCGCCACAGTGCCCCCAGTATGGCGAGCGCAGCGAGCCCGCAAGGGGCTCATTTGCGCTCGCCATGCTGTCGGTATGCCGGCAGTCGGGATTCCGGCGCCGGTATGCTGGTCGCCGGGAGCCCTGCCGCCGGCATACAATACTACACCAGCAGCAGATATCTGAGATATCTGCTGCAATCCCTCCAGGGTACATCTGGGGATTCCTTAATATTTGTGGGAACCCCCCAAAAGCTGTTTTCAGGCCATTTCCTGCAAGTATTTAATGATAAATAGATAGGCTCATAAGTGATGGTGTGAGACTGCAAACACCACTAGTTAGGCTGCACCACAGCATAGACTGTCTCTTTTTGCTCCTATACCGTCGTCTTTGGGTAGATCTTACAACTGGTTATACCTAAGCCTTGTTGTTGTTGTTGTTTTTCTTTAAAGAAAATGGGCTCAATAGTCACTACATAGGCTCTGCCCTCAATGAAGCACTGCAGTGCAGGACTGAAGTATCCATTAATTGTCACCTCTTGGAGCTCATATATCTTGGAGGAAGAGAAGATGGCAATGAGCGATCTAGTATCGCTGTGCAAGACACTACTGCATCAGTCACAGTTTTGTTATTACAAGGCTCTTGTAGCCGGAGAATCCATATTATTTCAGTTGATGGCATGGGCAGCCGTATAGAGTACTACCAGATTGGCCATATTCCTGCCCCCTGTGCCGCCCGGCTCAGTCACAGCTGAAGGGGGAAGAGAATAGAACATTAAGAGAGACGAGTGCATTGGGGAGAAGTCCGGATGGCTCAGTGCATGGAGGTGCAGAGGGAGCTGGGCAGTGCATTGGTGGCAGAAAGCGGCTTGTGAAAACTATAGGGGCTAATATAAGGGGATATGTGTATTTAAATGTTTGCCAGTATGTATGTGTACAGATCTACAAGGCTATTCAGAGTCACATCATACTGTACCAAGGGCGTAGCTACCATAGGTGCAGGCAGTGCAGCTGCTGTGGGGCCCAGAGCTGAGAGGGGCCACCTTTCCTGTCAAAGTTACATGTGTTATATACATTTTTTTGCCATTGGGTGGTACACAGGGGTCCTTTCAAACTTTTTCCTTGGTGACTGCAATATATCTAGGTATTTTCCTGGACCTGCTCATTGTAGTGTGGTATAAAATTAACTGGAGGGCATTTTAATGTTATATAACATGAACAGGGGCACTGTAATAATGCACAATATGAACGGGGAGTATGATGTATCATAATGTGAGTTGGGGGTACTGTGCGGCATAATGTGTACTGGCAGCTCTGAAATGTGACATAGGGTGAACTTAAGCACTACTGCGATTCATAAAAGAAACTAGGGCACTACTATGGGGCATAACATTAAATATTAGATTTGTAACCTGTCACATTTAAAGTAAACCAACTGTCCACATACAGTGGATAAAACCATTTTGTGGCTCCAAACATTTCTCATCTTTTTTTTTCCAAAATTTTTTTTATTGAGACATCATGGACGTCACAGCTTAGAATAAAACGTACATAGAAATATGTGTAACAATTCAAGGGGGTTATGACTGGAAGTTGTACATCAAATTCCTTTTTTTTTTTCTTCTAACAATAAAGACTTTAACATTGTGAGTAATCAACCATTCAGTACACTGATGCTATTATACAAAGTATGGGTGACCGTGAAGGAAGCCGCCACAATTGCCCGCCCTTACACCAAAGATATAGGTTGGTCCTGTGTAGCCAATCTAGTTAGGTACCACGTTGTGTTCTTGAGACTGTTATGAATGTGTAGTCGCGTATTAAGGGGCAAAGTGGAGATATAGGATTCCCAGAGGTTAAAAAATTGATCCACTTGTTTACCTCTATCTACAATAGCCTCCACCCAATCCATCCTGAAAATATGATGTAGTTTATTCAAAAATAATGGTATCTGTGGTGGCGGACTATCTATCCAACCCTGTAGTATCGTCTTTTTTCCAGCCGCACTTAAGGCTATCAGCATTTTCTTACATTCTGATGGCATGCGAAGAGTAGGATCAATGATACCCAAAACTGCCCATTCAGGAGTAAAGGGCACATAGGTTATTAAGTTAGCCTCCGCGTATCTCCTAATGAGATGCCAAAAATATTGGACAATCGGACATGCCCACAAGCAATGGAAAGTATCAGCCTCAATCTGGTGGCATTTTGGGCAAGAATGTATTTCCGTTGCTCCCATATGGAAGCGTCGCAACGGGGATAGATAAGTGTTATGATACACGTTAAGAAATAATTCAGTATACATGCTTGCTGGGAGGACCTTTCGGGAGTAAAGTAGTGCTTTTTCCATAGTTGGTATGGTCAGTTCAGGAAAATGAGCTAACCATGTGGACATGCCACCTGTCACAGTAGCGTGATCTAATATTTTTCTCAAGAAAGTATAGTGTATGGAAATGGCCTTGTGGCTCGGTACAGGGTGTATTAAGAGGCTATCTAGAGGGTTGGTCCAGTCCCCTTCCGCAAAATGCGTAAGAACATGCCTGACGTAGAATTGTGTTTGCAGAAATGGAAGGGGAGACGAAGCGACCACCGCATGTCTCGTTGAAACTTCTGAAAGAGTGAGCAGACGGTGGTCTTCCACAGATACCAGTAAACGAATCGATGTTATACCATCCTCCCTCCACATTTTGAAGGGGTGGGCAGCCATGCCGTCTAAAAATTCAGGGTTTTTAATTAGGGGTAGGTGTAAGGAGTGGTACGGATTCAATTTCGCACCATGATGCAGTATGTGCCACATTTTCCTAGTAGACCACAGGAGAGGATTAGACCTAACATGGTCAGGTATTTTCCAGTCATGTTGGTGAAGAAAACATGTTAAAGCTACAGTCGATAGGAAGCCCTGTTCGAGGGATGTATTCATATAGATAGAACTGTTTTGCAACCAATCTCTTAAATGTCTCAGAAGTGCAGCATGATTATAGACTACTACATCTGGTAAGTTAATACCTCCATTAGATTTAGGTTGAGCAAGTTTACGCAAAGCAATACGTGCTCGGCCCCCCTTCCATATAAAGGTTCTAATAAGTTTGTTAATATGTTGCGTGTCCTGCTTAGTCAGCAGTATGGGAAGCGTTTGCAATGGGTATAGTATGCGTGGTATAGCCACCATTTTTAGCAGGTTAGCCCTGCCTAGATATGACATTGGAAGACGTTCCCATCTCTTAGTATCATCAGTTAAAGTGTGTATGGCCTTATTTACGTTGAGTTTATATAGTTCAGAAATGTAACGGGCACCATAATACCCAAATATATAATATATGTGGACACCCAGTGTAGGGGAAAGTGTGAGGTCCAGCTCGGACACGTCACATTGCCATATAGCAATAAAGCTTTAGATTTGTCCATATTAATACTAAAACCCGAAATGTGGCCAAATAATTGGATCTTGTCTAGGATCAGGGTAAGAACGTTCGGGGTCAGATATGTAAAGAAGGATATCGTCAGCGAAAGCAGATAATTTGATTTCCTGACCACCCACTTTTATACCCCTAAAAACAGACCAATCCTGTAGTGTCCTAAGCAACAGGTCGAGGGCCAAATTAAATAGCAGCGGCGATAGAGGGCATCCCTGACGGGTACCCCTTTCTAAAAAGAACCGTTGGCCCCTGATCCCATTAATTAACAGAGAGGCAGATGGATTGTTGTAGATGTATCGTACATAGTTAATAAAGTCTGTGTCAAACCCCCTTCTCTCCAACACAGCAAACAAATGTGGCCACAAGACCATATCAAAGGCCTTATTGGCATCGAGGCTAAGAAGCATATTTGAGTCTGTACATGGAGACTGGGACGCCACCACCGCCGCTAAAGCCATGCGGATAGCTTTAACCGCATATCTGCCAGTCACAAAACCCATTTGTGTCGTGGTGAGGATATCAGGGAGAATGGATTGAAGCCGCGTCGCCAGTATCTTGGTCAATAGTTTATAGTCTACGTTCAAGAGACTTATTGGTCTGTATGAGGAAAGAAAATTGGTGTCTCTACCAGGTTTAGGGATAAGTGTAATAAACGCTTCATTAAAGAGAGGAGATGGAGAATTCCTCTCATGTATGGCATAGAACAATTCCAATAAGGTGGGGACAATATGGGCCTGTAGTATGCGGTAGTAATCTTCCGACAGGCCATCTGGGCCTGGAGACTTACCATGAGGTAAATTGGAGATAGCAGTGTTTATTTCCTCCGCTGTTGTGTCCCACAAGGGCTTCTCTCTGGTCCCTAGTCAGGGGGGGCAGTACCTCATCTGTGAGCAACTGTGTTTGTATATCAGTATCTATTTGTGCCGATTTAAACAAGGATTGAAAATAGGATTGAAATTGTTCCACTATTTCTTGAGACTTAAAGGGTAATTCCAAGTTGATCGCAGCAGGATTTTTGTTAGCAATTGGGCAAAACCATGTGCACTGCAGGGGAGGCAGATATAACATGTGCAGAGAGAGTTAGATTTGGGTGTGTTGTGTTCAATCTGCAATCTAATTTGCAGTGTAAAAACAAAGCAGCCAGTATTTACCCTGCACAGAAATAAAATAACCCACCCAAATTTAACTCTTTCTGCACATGTTATATCTGCCCCCCCTGCAGTGCACATGGTTTTGCCCAATTGCTATCAAAAATCCTGCTGCGATCAACTTGGAATTACCCCCTTAGTGATAACATGACCGGACCTGGGGAGGTGTATTGCAGTTATAACGTGCCGTTTGTTGGGAGGTCGGGAAATGACTGCCAGTAATCTGAAAGCCTTATTGCCCCATCTATAGAATTTATTTTTGGTAAAGTCTAAGGAGTGTTTCGCCTGGGTAGCTAAATAAGTTTCAAGCAGGCGCCTAGTCTGTTTGTATTCAGTGAGGGTAGTCTCCGTTGGATTAGAAGTATATGTTCGAAAGGCCATGGACATGGCTGCTTTTAACTCAGTGTATTCCATTTTGGAATCTCTTTTTTTCCAGGTGACATAACTAATAATGTGACCCCTCATCACTGCCATAGAGGCATTCCAAAAAATGTCAGGTCTATCCCAGTAGTCTATATTTTCATCAATGTAATTGGTCCAATGGTATGTGAGATATAGTTTAAAGTCCTCTGAGTCTGCCAGGTATTGTGGGAATCGCCAAATACGGTCTGTCGAGTGCATATGGGGATGGGATAGTGCCAGAGTGACGGGGGCATGATCAGAGATCAATATGTCAAGTATATCCACTCCAGCAATCTGGGACATCAGGTCATCGGCGATTAAGAACTTGTTAATACGAGAAAATGTTCCATGTGCCAGCGACAAATGGGTGTGCGTCCTGTCGGTTGGGTGTAGCAATCTCCATGGGTCAGAGAGGTCGAAATGCCAACAAGTATCTGCTCTGGGAGTCAGTGGTTCTCGACATAGTCGGCGATCTGTCAACTGTAGGGTCGTCCACCATGTTATAGTCTCCACCCACTATCAGGGAATAGTTAGTTCTGCCTAGAAGAATGTGGGTGATGTCCTGAATAAATGTGTGGGTATTAACATTCGGGGCGTATAAATTGACAAGGGTGAATTTAGAATGAAAAAGCTCTATATCCATTATGATATATCTGCCTTCGGGATCAATAATTTCTGTCAAAACAGTAAAAAGGAGATTTTTTTGGAAAAGTATGGCTACCACTCTGGCTTTCGTGCGAAAGGGAGCAGCAATACAAGGACCAAGCCATGGAGCTTTCAATACATTTTCCTCGCCCGTCAGCCAGTGTGTTTCCTGTAAGAAGATCACATCTGGGTGAAAGCGCTTAAGGTGCGTGACGACACGTCGTCGCTTGACTGGGGAATTAAGCCCTCTTACATTCCAAGAAATTAATTGTATTGGTTTCGGGGGGTATTACCTTATATGAGGAAGAAACTGCTGACGGCATAGCTACCCAAGCCCCCCAGGGCAGTGAGATATTTGACAGGTAAGCAATAAACTCAAGCAGACAGCGGCGGCTCCTCTCCTAACCCAAGGTCCCCAGGATAGCAGTGATTTCAGCAGCACAAACACCAGTGTAACATGAAATGCATAGCACAGTCCTAATATTTGAGATATCAATAGTGAACCATTATGACTCATAACTCTATTTTCTAACATTTTCCTAACAACCAAAACCACGGTGGGCACCAACTAGGTCTAGTGGTGCGCACACTGAACACTAACAAAATAGTTACAAAATTAAGAATGGATACTTATAATAAATTACAGTATCAACTAGAATATATGAAAAAAAAAGAAAAGAAATATAAGGTAGGTTAACACACATCCGCCCGAGGCGGGAGTACCCGAACTGTTCAACCCATTGCACCCCACCGCCTGATATCCTAATTAATAGGCGTCCTTGATGGGGATCTGTAAGTCAGAAAGTGAGACCTCGCCACCTCCGGATCTGTGTAAAACATCTGATTTCCATTCTCTGAGACCCGCAGTTTGGCTGGGTACAGCAAGGCGAATCGGATATTTTTGCTATGCAAATAGGAACAAACGTCAGAAAATTCCTTTCTTTTCTGAGCCACAGCTGCCGAAAAGTCTTGAAATATCAAGATCTTGTGGCCCTTGACTAACAACTCTCTAGTTTTACGGTAAGCTGTGAGAACTTGTTCCTTGGCCCTGTAGTCTAAGTAGCGGGCGATGACTGGTCGGGAACGCTTCCGTGTCCCGTCCTGCATCGCTCCCAACCTATGAGCTCTTTCGATATGTGGGAGTTCAATATCATCTATGATCCCCAACCAGGCTGGGAGGTCTACAGAAAGAAAGGAGGAGAGGGGTGGACCCAGGGCCGGTGCAAGGTGTCTCGGCACCCTAGGCAAAACTTAAGCCTACTCCCCCCTCCCTTAGAATTTGACGGCAGATCAGAACCACTTGGCCCATCTAGTCTGCCCTTTTTTTTACATTATTTTGTGTACCCCCTTGTATATATTTTATTAATCACCCCACCCCTTTTATACATTGTGCCTATCACACACCACAGCCCCCTTCCATTATATAAATTATAGCGTTCAACCCTTATGTAGTGCAATATCATGATGCCATACATGATTATCACTTACTTATTTTGATGACTGTGGCTAGGGAGACTTTTTGTCATAGATGTGGCTTGCAGGGCCAGGGCAGGAGGTGGAGCTGGCTAGGGTCGGGCAGATACAAGGGAGCCGGGAGCAGGCGCCAGGCGGGCGGCCGCCAGCAGCTTGCGACAAGCGGTGGACGGCTGAGGGCAGTGACCGAACCTCCCTGCCTACGGCCTTGAGAGGGGCTGCTGCAGGGCGAGGAGGGAGAGGACGAATCCGCTGCTGCCTGTCCGGCCAGTTTAGAGACTCAGCAGCAGCGCACCAAATGCCTGGCTCTAGCCAATGCGGTGGCAGAGGTGAACGGGAGCCGCAGTTGTTCCCGCTCGTTGCCGAGCGGTTGTGTCTGGGATCCGTCAGCAGAGGGGGCGCGGCAAGGTGAGGGCAACTAACAGTGGTGGCTGCGGCTGGCCAGACCCACGCCGCGGCAACCACTACATAATAAGCCATTCACTACAAAATAAGCCAGCACAACATACTGTAATTTGTAAGTAAAACTGGTTCAGCCGGAGCCTGCCGCCCTTTAGTGGCCGGCGCCCATAGGCAGCTGCCTAAAGCTGCCTAATGGTAGCGCCGGCCCTGGCTGGGCCCGTCAAGGACTCTGGAATACCTATAAATCTAAGGTTATTCCTACAAGATCTATTTTCCAGGTCCTCAACTTTATCCTGCAGTTGTATATATTTATATTGGGATGATACTCCCTCCTGACAGGTTTGGACTAAGTCCTCAGTGTCACCCAGTCTAGTTTCCAACGCGGAAATACGCATCGCATGAGAGTCTATGCGAGCTAAACCCGTTTCTAAGCAGGCCTGTAGGTCGTCAAATCGCTTATCAAGCAAGGGCATAAGAAAATCCGAAATTTCTTTGGCTGTCGGGGGGGGGGGGGGGGGGAGTTTTATCACTAGGTAAGCTAGGTGATTCCGACCCATGCCCAGCTGGGGAGGGTGGACCTGATTTAGAGGGAACGTCTTTCCCCTTCCCTGCTTTATTGAGGTGTTGGATTGTTTCGGAGGCATGGCTTTGTCGAGGTATTTGTCCATACCCCAGCGAATGAGACGTGGAGCAGTTAGTGTCACTTTTAGGTACTGATCCCACAGGTATAGGCAATGATAGTAAAACAGAGGTAATTACATATGAAGCTCGGGCGGAAGTGCGAAACCTGATCAAATTATTTAGAACATACCGTAACTTGCAGAAAAGCCCACAGGATAGCCCCGGCAACAAGCCACAGCAGTCCCCAACTGGGGCGTGAACATATATCTGAATACAATTTGAAATGTCAAGCAATACAGAATAAAATTATCGGAAGAAAATAACAAACGTCACATACAGGTCCCAGCGAATGAAGGAAAGAAGAAAGTTATATCACACAGAATTTGTCGGAGAAGGAAAATAACAAACGTCACAAAAAAGTTCCCAGGAGAGAAGAACAGAAGTATATCACATAGAAACCTTGGAGTATACAAAATAACAAACGTCACATAAGATTCTCCTCAGGAAAAAATAAATAAAATACGACGTTCGATAAAATATGAAAAATAACAAACAACAGAGATAAGTTCCAAAGGGAACCAGCAGATAGTGGGATAAAATTAGAATACGCAATGAGTCAGAGACTGCAAATAAGGCCTGCGGCCGGCAGTCAGATAGTGTTAGGTTCCTGGTGCTCAGAACAAGGGAGATGTTATGAAGCGAGTCCAGAGCACCAGGACGTAATGCTGGGAAAGGGGAATGGAAAGGGAATAGCCCCTGGCGCCCTAACTCCGTTGTCTCGCCCGTGTGGTCAGAAATCCCCTGCGAGACTATGGTTGCTTGAGCCCATGGCAGCCGCGTTTGAAGGGCGGATTATGTCTGCCCAACTCCGATGCCCCCTCAGGTCTTAATGGGAGACAAAGGGAAATCCGAGACAGGGTGATAACAAGGGGCCCTCTGACTAAACAACCAGGCCAGGGGCTACAAGCTAACTGACTAAACCTGAGGTATGTGCGGTAACCCGCCAGGGAAAAGGACAACCAAAATCCACTAGTCCGTACTCCTACCCAGCACCGCTGGATACCAGAGTGGATCTGTGGGAGCGGAATCCTCCGCAAAAGCTCCGGACCACAAATAATAAAAGATAAATAATTAAGCGGCCCAAGCCGCAACACACGGCTACGCCGTGACTCACGAACACCACTGGATGTTCAAGGGTGCTCAGTCAGGACTCCAGGAACAGATGACGACTTCCGAGTACAGGACAACTGAGAACAGGAACGACCGGATACAGCAGGACTGGAAACACTTTCAGCAAACAGATTCAGCATTCAGGAAGCTCAGGAACTAGCAGGAACCAAGCAGACTGAAAACCCAGAAATATCACCAGCATCTGCGAACTGCAATCAGCCAGCATATAACAGAGAGGCCTAATTAATAATCCAGTGCAGCTGGCCTATTGCAGGACTCCAAGCTGACAAGATACAATTAGCAGCCAGAGGAGGCTGAACACATGGGAACAAGCTGCAATTGCACAGACTCACCAGCGGCAGCAGACAAGAGTAATCTAAAACAGAGCAATGGGAAATCCTGGCATGCAAGACAACTAAATAAACATAAAATAGAAATTAACCACTACCTGTGGTTCATACCAGTATCCCCTCCTTAAGGGTGAGCTCCGAGCACCCCATGACACCCACGGGGAACATAAACAGAAGTATAACATAAAATACATAACAAAAATGCAAAACAGGAATGAGCCACAGCCGTGGCTCATAACAGATAGGCAAAATGGAAAGTCCTCTTCCGAGAGTAGGATTTGCCGGAGCAGCACCAGCCGGTACCACGTAGTATCTGTTAATATGAGAGGCCTCCCAGCAGGAGTAAATAGGGGGCAGCTGGGGTAGGCTATAACACAAAAGCATAAATTAAGTAAAATAAATGAAATAACAGTCACAAATGTAGGTCAGTCCCACTTTGAACAAGGGTCTCAGTGAGCCCTTCACAGCTGCAAAGTGAAATAAAGATAAGCAGCCTGTGTAAAGTTCCCAACTGGATACAGTTATTGTGGCCACCAGAGGTATAGGGAGGACGGGGTAGGAAAAAAGGGAGGGGGGAGCGGGCAGAAAGGGTCTGAGGGGAAGGGTAAAACACAAGGTAGGGAGGGAAAAGGGTGTTAGTAAGGGTAATAACGAATACCGGGTAAATAGGAGATGAGATCCAAGGAGAGCGCTGCAGACAGTTCACAGCGACCAGAAACGCCGGCAGGAAGAATTTCTTCAGTGAGTATGGAGGACTCATCCGTGGCAACAAACCCCGCCAGCCAGGATCACTTCAGGCGGCGTCTGCCCACCAGGTCTCGGTGTCTCAGCTTGCAGGGAGAGAGCGTGGCCGGGTAGCAGGGAGTCCACCCGCACCCAGCAGCGGTGGTGAAGCGATGAGCCGGAGTACCACGGGACGGAGGCAAGATGAAGCTCCCAGTCCAGCGCCGCCAGGCACAGCAAGATCAGAGACCAACGCAGGGAGGAAAGAAGCAGGCGGCTCAGGGCAGAAAACACCAGTCAGGTGCGCCCCTCCGTCTCGGGCAGTGCAGCAATCCCGTCCGGCAGGCGGGACCTCCCGCAGCCCGATTGCAGCCACCAGCAGTTGGAAGGAGAGGGTCAGGTAAGCGGGCGCAGGGTCTCCCGCAGTCACGGAGGCAGTCCCCGCGGGCCAATCCTCAGCGGCCAAACGGATAGGAACGGACCAACGGACGGAGTGCCACAGCGCATCCCGCGGTTAAGGGGGGCATCCACTACAGCCCGATCACTCACAGCCGGGAGAAAGGGTGAGGCCAACGGGCACAGGGTAACCCGCGGGTAGGGGCGCATCCCCTGCGGGCAGCTGTCAGAGGGTCCACCCCAGGAGCCAGCAACCAGAGAGGGGTCGAGAGAGGCAGTGGAGTCGGGTAGGGAGAGTAGCCGGCAATCTGCAGTGAAGGTGAGCGTTCCGTCACGCCAGCTTTCGCGCCATAGGAGAGGCGCATATACAGGCCACTATCAGGGGCCAGACTCCGGGGAATATATAGGCTCCAGACTTAATTTTGGTATCTAGGGAATCCATCACACATAAGCTATCCGAGGATACAATCAGAATCTCCAAAAGTAGATTGATAGTGGTAGATGGAGGCAGATTCAGATGATCTTTGTCTGGAGAGAAGTTAAAATGCAGCCACACGAGGTGCCCTGCCCTCCGGAAGTCTTTTAACATTTCTCATCTTATTAAAGAACATCGCTTAACAAAATTGTCACTGGCCATTCGTTATAATCCGATATGCTGCATTCTCAGGATCATTGGTTCAGGACCGAGCATTTATTGGACAGGACAGGATCTAGCTGTATAGATGAGTGTGTAAAGGAGACTGCAATTCCACTTTACAAGCAGTTAAAAGCTGTATACTCTGGTCCCGGGCCTGAATTTACAAAAAGATATTTAGATGTGTAAATCCAGAATGCATAGCTGCCCTTTCCCTCTCTGAACAATCATACTTCAATAACCTCATCTCTTCCCAATCCTCAAACTCCTGGCGCCTATTTGCCACTGTCAACTCGCTCCTCTGCCCACCCCCGCCTCAACTCCCCTCTTCACTCTCTGCTCTTGACTATGCCACCTACTTCACATCCAAAATTGACTCCATTCATCAGGACATAACATCCCACCAGAACCTGAACAACCCCCCGTCCTTCATTCCATGACACCCCCCCCCCTCTCCTTCCCTCCTATCTCTGACATCTTTCTTCCCTGTATCTGGAGAGGAAGTCATGGTCCTTTTCCAGTCATCCCCTCCCTCCACCTCCCCACTTGACCCTATTCCCTTCCATCTTCTCCGCTTTCTCTCTTCTTCTGCCTGTTCCCATCTTGCCCATCTACTCAATCTCTCACTCTCATCAGGCACTGTAGCTTCTGCCTTCAAGCATGCACTTGTCTCTCCTATTTTAAAAAAAATCTACCCTTGATCCTACCACTCTCTCCAACTACCGACCCATCTATCTACTCCCTTTTACCTCCAAACTCCTTGAGCGTAATGTCTACAACCTCTTCACTGTCTTTCTCTCCTCCCACTCACTGCTTGACCCTTTCCAGTCTGGTTTACATCCTCTGCACTCCACTGAAACTGCCCTCACGAATGTCTGCAATGACCTCCTTTCTGCTAAATCCAAGGGCCACTACTCTTTACTTATTCTCCTTGAACTCTCTGCTGCTTTTGACACTGTGGACCACCCTCTCCTCCTTCAAATGTATTTATTTATTATTTATTTATTAACAGTTTCTTATTTAGTGCAGCAAATTCCGTTGCGCTTTACAACTGAAAATAACAATGATATATCAAAACTGGGTAATAACAAACAGTCCTAGAGGTAGGAAGGCCCTGCTCGCAAGCTTACAATCTATAGGGAAATAGGCATGGATACACAAGGATAGGTGCTATCTATTGCATAGTTGTCCACCAGATTGCAAAGGTTCTTGGTGGGCTGTATGAGATGGTCATACAGCAATGATGAACTGGGGTCGAAGGAAGGGAAAGTGTGCCGGACGGTCCCGTCCCCAGTACACAGAATGGATGCTTAGGTCACACGGGACCTGACCACATAGGGGATTCCCGCTTACCGTCAGTAACCGGCTGTTACTGACTCTACCCACTGCGCTGTGGGTTTTTGCTGCCACCACCAAACTCCTAACCTGCCGTGGCGTTTGGAACCACGATTCTGCTCTGTATGTGCCGACACACTGCCTTACCACACCTGTGTGGTATTGATGAATCCCCACTAGTCCTCTACCGGTAGCTGGCGGAAGGCGGAACTTGGAGACGCTGGTTCACCCTAGACAGCCGGTGAACGGGGCTAGGTTTCGCACAGCCCTGTAGGTCACAAGATGACTCAATCTTCTTGAGGCAGATGTTGTTTTAATGCCAACAAAAAGTTCTGAAAAGAACTTAGAAGTACAGCAAGATGTTACAGCAGAAAGAAAATAGTATAATACACACTGGAGGCTCAGAGGCCTCCTCTTTTTATACAGTAAAATCACAAACCACAGTCCTTTCCATCCAATCAGGATATCTTACAAAATATGAATAAATTACATTTTAAAAGGATATAAGTTAATTGAGCTATTTCCTTCTTCCTGGCACACACAAAGTTTTGTATAATTTAAACTCCAATTCTTACCACCTGGTAGTTTACACTTCGCCATCGAGACATTTAACACATAGCTTCAAAATACAAATGTTTCTGTCTCATTCACATCTCCATGCAAACCCAGTGTTTGGGATTACAACAGGAAAGGCTGCAACACAACAAACAGTCTTCCTTCCACCTTCGTTTGCATTTCAAAGATGTTTGGCCACCAAGAGGCCAGCTAATTGACACTTACTTGTACATAGCAAGTCTGGAGCTAGGACAATTACCATACGACTTCCTATGCAAAAAGTGTCTCACAAACTATTTTTAAGGCCTTTTTAGAAACAAAATACCTTGTACTTTCCTCATAAGTGCCCTGTCCATCAGTTTATCATTCTCCAACTGCGCACTGTGCAGCAATATAACATATGACACATTATTAAACATATTTTAAATACCCGGTGCCTAGCACCCACAATACATTTAAAGATGGGGACTAGCGCCAATGCAGTTTAAAAGTGGCGCCAAGCGCCCATTGTCCTCCTAATGGCGCCGGGCACTAGGGGTTAACCCCATTCAGTGCTGCGGCCACCATTACACGTGTGGCTGGTTAGTCTCTCCGGCCACACTCCTCCCCCCCAATTCAAGTGGGAAAACCAGCGAGTCATGTCCCAACGATATGGCTCCTGGTCCCGCAGTCTGTTGGGTTGAAGGGGACGCTACCTGGGAGGTGTAGGCTCCGGCCTATACAGTTTATCCATAGTGCAGTGGGCCTCTCTTCGTGGGTGCACAATGTTCAAATAGTCCACCTGAAGTCCAAGTTCAAGGCTCCACCACAAAAGTCTGTCCAATTTCCCCAACGTAGGTTGCAGCCACCTAACAGGTGGGTGGTAAGTCACCACGGTGGGGGGGCCAGTTACACACAAGTGCCACCCAAGGTGTCCCAATTGTGGCATACCCCACCTCCCACAATAGCAGTATTCTGCTCAAACAGGCCACAGGGTGCTCCTGCCCATATGGCTCCTCCTGGCTCAGTACTGCTCCCAGTCAGTGTAGTGGCGCAGTAGTTCGTAAAACACAGTCCTGGTCAAGAATGTGCGCCATCAGCACTGGAGCGGGTACCAGAGCCTCCTTCAATGACTGGAATGCCAACTCGCAAGCGGGTGCGAAGTCCACTGACTTGTGAATGCCCTTCCTAGCCATCTCTGTAAAGGGGTTCACTACAGGACTAAAGTCAATGACAACGTGTCCGTAGGGCCTTACAGGTTCTAAGGTCAGTTCCAGTCTGGGTGATGTGGGCCGGGGACAGCCTCTGGTTGTCTCTGTTTTGGGCCTACCCCTGTCTCCTCCCACATGATGCCCCAGGCACTGCACCTCCGTCATCTCTATCTGGCAACGGTCTGCCCCAACTGTCAGACCTGCCCTCCAATCCTCCTCCGTCGACCTATGACTCGGGAAACCTACCCTGTCACCTAGGCCTACTCTTTCCTCCTTGTCCACTACCTGTGCCACAGTAATGGCAGCCAGACCACCAGCCTCTGGATCCTGTGTGGCATCCACTACAGGGAGGCTGCGTGTCTTCCTCGATCTACTGCGCACAGGCAGGGGACCTGCTATGTCCACAGTAACTTGCTGTAAAGGTTCTCCTATGGGCAGAGGCCCAGAGACAACACAACCGCTGGAGTGCCCCAGCTGCCAACGCATGGCACCAGCCTTACAGTTGGTCTGGGTGTCATCAGACATACAAGACCAGGGTAAGCTCTGTGTCAGGCACTTCAGGGTACGGTCTATCTCTGAGTGGCTGTCCAAAGGGGTTTCACAAGCAACCGACACTGGATGCGCAGGAAGTTCCATAGGGGGACCAGTTGGACACATTTCCTATCTGGTCTATCCCCTCCCACTTTCCTGGCTACCCTGTACCTTAACCCTCCCACCAGGTTAAACTTCCTGTCCCAACCCTGTCAAGGCCGCTGCCAGAGTGGCGCCTCATGCCTTTCAGGGATGGGTCAGAGAGTTGAGCCTCCCTAAACTCCTGCCTGCGGCCCTCAATCTCTCCTAAATTGGGACACTCTACAGGGGGATCTAGGTGGGGACTACTAGGGTCAGTTTGGTAGGGGTCAGTCACGGAAAAGTCAGTGTGGTTTCTCATCCTCACCGCCGGAGTTGGCAAACCACTTGGGTCAGGAGCATCATTGGGCACCCCCAAAGGATCAAACGAGCTGGAACCAACATCCTCTACGTTGCTAGGGGACGTAGGCATACCAGAGGCAAAAGGCATGCGTGGTCGATGTACCAATCTAGCCGCTGTAATCTTTTCCTCTGGGCTGGTTGAGGCTGTGGTTGGCCGTGCTGGCAGTTGTCTAGCAGCTGTAGTCTTTTCCTCTGGGCTGGGCTTTGCTGGAGCAGCTGATGTCAACGGTGGTTGTGGAACTTGATTCCGGGGAATGGCGCCAGCAAACGTGGTGACGATCCCACCACCCAGATAATTTCCTAGGACCACATCAGTTGGGAGACCATCCATGATGGCAACTTCTCGCAACTCTGGTCCAGCTGCCCAGTCCAGGTAGACTCTTGCCATGGGAACCGCTTTCTCCGTTCCATCTGCCAGGGTGAGCTTGGCAGTGTGACCCTGCAATACTGCAGCAGGATTTATAAGGTGGGGGCTCACCACAGTGATTGAGGCCCCAGAGTCTCCTAAGCCTTCCCCCTGCAGGGGTCCCACGTGGACTGGCTGCAGGTGCCTCCACATGTTGTGTAGGGGCTGTTTGGCCATGCAGGTGACTCTCTCCGCAGAGTGCACCTGTTTCCTGCCACACTCCATCGGACTGACTGGAGGGGGGACAGTCTCTGCAGGCTCATCTCCACTCGTCAAACAAGCGAGCCGGGCTCCAGCACTCGGATTTGGGGCACGAGTCTGGGGTGCTTGGGATGCAGGACAGTTCATCCTCAGATGTCCGATTTTCCCACAGCCGTAGCACTTCTTCTCCAGTCGTGGCACCGATGATCTCTGATCAGTTGCAGGGATGCTGCGGTGCGGTTGCTGGCCAAGAGCACCCGGGTTGGAAGATGCTTGCTTTGGGGGACGATGTCCCCCTGATGGGTCAGTCTTTTGGAGCTGGCTGCTGGCTGGGCGCTTCTGCCCCTGTGGCCGAACGGCCACATACTTGTCGGCTAACTGGGCAGCCATCTTTAAGCTGGGTGGCACCCACTCCTTCACTTCTGGGGCGCACCTGCGATAGAACTGCTCCTTGCAGATCAGGTCGATCAGTGCGTCCCATGTAGTGGTTTCAGAATCCTTCACCCACTTCACCACGTACTGCCGCAGCTGGGTGGCAAACTGCTCATGGGTGCTGCTAGGATTCTTGGGCAAGTCTCTGAACTTTTTCCTGTAAGACTCTGGAGTGATGAAGAATCGCTGGAGGAGGGCCCGTGAGACTTTGTCGTAGTCCCCACAGTCCTCCGTGGCCACTCCTCAATAGGTCTCCAAGGCCTCTCTATGCAGAGTAGGCACAAGGTGTCTCACCCACTCCGACTTGGGTAAATCATGTAGTTTACAAGTCCTTTCAAAAACTTGTAAATGTCCATCAATGTCCCCATCACTGTCTGCAAACTTGGCAAACTGAATGCGTCCCGATCTGTGCACAACAGCTGACAACGGCTCCCGGGGTACCACGGCCTGTGATGCCCGCTCCGCATGCCACATCCGAATTACAAGCATGCGTTCTTGCTCCGTTGCCCTCTCCCCCAATTCTGCTAGCCGATCCGCTAGGCTATCCGTGCTGACTCCCCTGGGACGTTGGGATCCTGGCCCTGCTAGGAATTGCTGGGAAACATTGCTGCTGTGAGAGGGGGCGGGGCTTGTGGGTCTCACCGGTTCCTTACGAAGGTCCACTGTTGGGCCGTCCTCTGCGATGCTGACGCCGTCAGTGCTTTCCACCTCCTTCCGACTTGACTCCTCCAAGCTTATGAGCGCCACACTCATGACGCTCATGGACGCGTTGGAAGGGATCTCCACACCCTTCTGCCGACACACGATCTCCAAATCGTCCTTGGACATTCCGCTGAAGTTCCCCATCCTGTGCGTTCTCCTGCGCTGCAGTTACTCCTCTCCTGAGTAACTCGGCTTCTCCAATCAGGTGACCGAAAAGCCGCCTGGGATTATCCCACCACTATGCCACCAATTTCTGTGACCGGACGGTCCCGTCCCCAGTACACAGAATGGATGCTTATGTCACACGGGAGCTGACCACATAGGGGATTCCCGCTTACTATCAGTAACCACCTGTTACTGACTCCACCCACTGCGCTGTGGGCGGGTTTTTGCTGCCACCACCAAACTCCTAACCTGCCGACACACTGCCTTACCACACCTGTGAGGTATTGACGAATCCCCACTAGTCCTCTACCGGTAGCTGGCGGAAGGCGGAACTTGGAGACGCTGGTTCACCCTAGACAGCTGGTGAACGGGGCCAGGTTTCGCATAGCTCTGTAGGTCACAAGATGATGCAATCTTCTTGAGGCAGATGATGTTTTAATGCCAACAAAAAGTTCTGAAAAGAACTTAGCAGTACAGCAAGATGCTACAGCAGAAAGAAAATGGTATAATACACACTGGAGGCTCACAGGCCTCCTCTTTTTTTTTTTAATAATTTCTTTTTATTGAAGCATCATCGGGTTAGTTCAACAACATTGTGGTACATTGGTTCAACATTTTCAAAAAGTAGGTCCATCAACATACAGTACCATATATATCAAATTATCGTGCTATCATTGAATAAAACATTTTCACATTAATGTTGTAAAGCACATTTGTATTCATCTATTCACGTTAGATGAGAATAAAAGTCAAATCAACCATAAGCTCTATGAATGTCTGCCGTGCCACCAGAGCCCCACCCCTCCCCCCTGCCCTCATCCCGAATACTTCATGTTTTGCATAACATACCCCATCCGATATCGGACACTAACTAAAATGCAATATCACAGAGGAATTGGAGGGTCATTAGCGGCCACCTGCATCATATACCAAGCTGTATCTTTAAAGCTATTATGGATTTGGGTCCTTAACGGAAGTGACAGGGTAGCTATATATGACTCCCACGTTAGAAAGAACCTCTCAACTTTGTTTTCTCTATCCAGCACCACCTCCACCCACTGCATTCTAAATAGATAGTGTAGTTTAGCTTTAAAAAGTGCCAACGGTGGCTGAGAGGGTTGTAACCAAGTCTGTAAAATGGTTTTGCAGGCCGCTGCTCCTATAACCAGCAAGAGCCTCTTGCCCCCATGTGATGTACGGATATTAGGGGGAAGCATACCAAACAGGGCCCATTCAGGTGTCATAGGGATATAGTTGACCAAGCTATCAGCCGAATATTTCCTGACCTGCGTCCAAAAACCTCGAATTACGGGGCACTCCCAAAGACAATGAAATAAATCCGCTGAGTTAGCTCCGCATTTATAACAGTTGGAATTTAATGAGTTGCCTATCAAGAAACTTCTGTTAGGGGACAAGTAAGCTCTATGCAGTATGTTTAGAAACATGGTTGTAAATGAAGAGTAAGGCAATAAAGCACATGCTCTGGTGTGAGAACGAAGTATATCATTTGATGATATGTTTGGAAGTCGTGAAAGCCATGGAGCTAGGTTCGTAGAGGATTTGTCTGGTATAAACACTTGCCGTATGCAATTGTACGTTAAGGAAATGGCTTTTTGTGTCAAGCTTTGATTTTGTAGTAGTATGTCTAGTGGGTTGGTCCAGTCCAACATTGTGAAGGAACGTATAATAGAGCTAATATAGTGTTGGGCCTGTAAGAATGCAATAGGGTAGGCCGCCATCCAGGGATGGCGTTCCCCAGCGTCTTGGAACGTGGAAGGCCCCTTTGCTGATGCACAGACCAAATCCCTCACGGTTCCCACACCCAGGGCCTGCCAACTAAAAAATGGGTAGGAAGCCTGTCCATTCTGAAATTCAGGATTATCTACAAAGGTGAGAAAGAGAGATTTGTATGCATTTAATCCAAATTTGTGTCTTAGTACATGCCAAGTTTTCCTAGTGTGCCAGAGCAATGGGTTATCACGTATTTCCAGTGAAATTTCGCAGTCATGTACGTGAAGAAAACTTGTAAGGTTAATTCCTTCCAAAAATTCCTTTTCTAGTGATGTGTTCGCATAAAGATCTCGTCCAATTAGCCAATCTTTAATGTATCTGGTGTGCGCTGCGTATGAGTATAATTGGACATCAGGAAAATTTATCCCCCCATTATTTTTCATTTGTTGTAGCTTGTTTAGTCCTATCCTCAGGTGTTTACCCTTCCAAATAAATTGTCTAAAACTACGGTTAATCGACTTGACGTCTCTGTTCGAGATAACATAAGGGAGTGCCTGTATTAAAAACATTAATTTTGGGAATGAAATCATTTTTATAAGGTTCGCTCTACCTAAGTATGACAACCATAGCCCCTTCCAGCCATCTAACTCTGTTGCTATAGAACGAATAACAGTGGAGAAGTTGAGACTGTAAAGGAGAAAAGGATTATGTGAGATTTTAACCCCAAGGTAAGTAAAGTGTTGATGTGCCCACATTATTGGGATAGTGGATTTAAAAGAAACGCGAGAGGGGGGAGTTCCAAGACGAAGCGCCACCGATTTAGACGTATTGACTTCGAAGCTGGATACCCTTCCATACTTAGTCAAAAGAGAGAATATTCTATCCAGGGATTCTACTGGGTCCCCAACAAACAACAAAATGTCGTCTGCAAAAGCGGTCAACTTTATTTCCTTTTGCCCAATCTGAATTCCCTTAAAGTAATCTCCCCCTTGAAAGAGTCTAAGTAATGGATCTATAGCTAAGTTAAATAAAATAGGGGAAAGGGGGCAACCCTGTCTGGTACCCCTAGACATCATTATATGGTTACTACTGTATCCATTTATTACTAGAGAGGTGGAGGGAGTGGTATAGATGTATTTTATAAGATTAATGAACATTGGATCGAATTGCCGTGCATGAAGGATTCCAAACAAGTGTGGCCATAAAACAGTATCAAACGCTTTGGTCGTATCCAGATTTAAGAGAATATTTTGGGTGTGTGATTCTCCATGAGATTTTACTACCGCTGCTATCGCTGTTCGAATTCCTTTGACTAGATGTTTATGGCGAACAAATCCCAACTGATGGTCAGTGAGAATCTGCGGAAGCAGCAGCTGGAGTCTATCCGCCATAATTTTGGTTAGTATTTTAATGTCTGTGTTAAGTAGCGTAATTGGTCTATACGAATCAATTTGCTGGGGATCACGCTGTGGTTTGGGAATCACGATTGTGTGTGAGTTGTTGAAGTGAGGAAAAAATGTACTATTGTGTAGAATTTCATTAAACAGTTCACCCAAAGCAGGTGCTATGTGTCCCTGAAGTATTTTGTAGTATTCATTGGATAACCCATCTGGGCCTGGTGATTTATGTAGTTTTAGCTTCGAAATAGCATTAGTTATTTCTTCAAGTGTGATGTCCTGTTTGAGTACTTCATTTTGTGAACTAGACAGTTTGGGAAGGTTTGCTTCAGACAAAATACTGTCATGTAAAGTCTGGTCAAATGGACGTGCATCGTATAAATTAGTAAAGTATGCTTCGAAGTGTGCTAGGATACGTGAGGTCGTTGTGTCAATTGAAGATGAGTTTGGGTCTTTAATGGCAGTGATCAATCTCTTTGGGGCGCTCAATTTGGACATAGTGGCTAACAATCGTCCGGTTTTATTGCCCCACCGAAAGTATTTAGATTTAGAGTAAGTCAAGTCACGCTGTGCCTGAGACAGCAAAAAATCATCCAGCATCTGTCTTGCCTGTGTGTATATCTGTCTATTATCTGGGGAAGGAGAATCTATGTATGTTCTCAAAGCCGCCGTCAGTGAAGCATGAAGAGCTTGGTATTGCGCAGAGATTTTCTTTTTTCGTTTGGAGATATACTCCATTATGCTTCCTCTCATAGTAGCCTTAGATGCTCCCCAGAATATAGTCGGTTTCTCCCAAAAATCAATGTTGTCGTCAGTAAAAGTCATCCAACTATTTGTTAAAAAAAGACGAAAGTCTTCCGAATTATATAAGTAAGTCGGGAATCTCCAAGGTTTAAAGTTCCCAGCTGACGTAGATCTGGTGAGATAAAGTGTAATTGGGGCATGGTCGGAGACCAAAATGTTATGAATGTCTGCTTTTAGGACACGTGACACCAAGGGATCACCTATGAGAAAGGAGTCTATTCTAGACCATGAGCCATGTACTGCTGAGAAAAAAGTAAAAGAATGGTCGGTTGGGTTAAAGAGCCTCCAAATGTCGCTAAGCTGTAGTGTTGTCTTGAGGAAATGTCTTTGTGTGTAAGAAGCTGATGAGGGGTTCTGTGGGACAGGCTGTTTATCAATCAATGGGTCATCTACTGAATTAAAGTCTCCCGCTAGTACTAGGAGACCATTCTGTCGCTGCGCTAGGGTTTGAGCGAGGGATTGTAAGAACTCCGAGGTTGACACATTAGGTGCATAGATATTAACTAGTGTGTAATTTGTTCCCCATATGATTGTGTCTAAAATTATAAATCTTCCTTCTGAGTCAAGTATAGAATTAGTGATAGAATATTGGACATCTTTCTGAAATAGGATCGATACTCCCCTGGTTTTGTTGCGGAATTTAGATGAAACGCATTCGCCCAGCCATGGAGCCCGCAGTGTCGATTCGCCTTCCGCCTCCCAATGTGTCTCCTGCAGAAATATAACATCTGGATGAAACTTACGTAAGTGGTTCACCACTCTCTTTCTCTTAATGGGAGAGTTGAGGCCTCCCACATTCCAGGATATTAGCTTTAGAGGAGCAGGGGTATTCAAAGAAGGGATGGGTTGAGGATTAGATTGCATTATCCGATACCCAGTTTGGGAAACCATCTTGCCGTGTGGTATGTGCATGTTGGAAGAACCCCCCCGTCCCAGCCATCGGAGGGGGTCGAATAACTAGGGAGACAGGGGGAGGGTGTAGGCCCCGGCAGCTTCGACTTAACAAACAAACAATGCTTCAATTCACATTTTCTAAATTTTCCGTAATCGAACATCTTAAGGGTGGCCAATACGCTTAGAGCATTGACACCCATGAACATATACCAAAAAAACATGAGGAATAGAAGAACAGAAACAAAATAAAAACCAAACATCAGGTCATCTCGAGTAGCCTTGTAATATCTACTGGCGTTACATCTAAATATACATTGTTAAATCAACCACTTTATATTTAGCGATCAGATGGTCCCCCTGCATGAAATACCCTATCAAAGTGTGTTTTAGCCAATGTCGGGTCAGAGAAAAATACGTCGCGGCCATTTTCCTGCACCCGCAGTTTAGCCGGGTACAATAGTTGGAATCGTGTACCGCTGTCATGGAGTAATTTGCATACTTCTACAAATTCCTTTCTTTTTTGGGAAACAGAGGCCGAAAAATCTTGGAAGATTAAAATTTTTTACCCATTTACTTCTAATCGTGAGATCTTGCGATAAGCACCCAGAGTTGCCTCTTTCATGCGGTAGTCTAAATATTTGGCTATAACAGGCCGTGGTCTACCCGCAGAATCGGGTCTTTCTGGTCCCAATCTGTGTGCCCGTTCAATGTGCCCTAGGTAGGGGGAATCTTGTGTCCCCAGTTCTTTGGGGAGGTCAACTGTGAGGAACTCAAGGAGTTTAGGGCCCCTAACCGTTTCAGGGATGCCAATGAAACGGAGATTATATCGTATATGACGATTTTCCATATCATCAACCTTAGCCTGGAGATTTTGGATGGAGGAGGTCTGGGTATCCACCACTCGTTGTATTGAATCTACACGGTCCTCCGAGTCACTGGTCCTTTGCTCCAGAGAAGCAATACGGGTAGTGTTGGTATCTATTTTAGCTAAGGCTGCGTCGAATGCGGTTTGTAAGGTTTCCAGTTTTTTATCAATTAATGGCATGATAATTTTTGAAATTTCCTGGGCCGTTTCTGCGGCCGAGGGAACCTTTGGGACCTGAGTGGGAGAGGAGGGGGCGCTTAAAGGGTCATCCTCTTCCGAATTATGCACCGGAGAAGAAGGAGCAGTAGCTCGTCCTTGGTTATTTTTGGATTTCCCCGTCCTTGTATTCGCAGAAGAGTGTTGGGATTTTTGGGAATTTGTTCTGTTATAATATTTATCCATTGTTCTTTACCTCTGTCACTATTTGCAGTTGATTTGAGCAAAAAGAATATCTGCCTTCGCAGTAAATGTTTGCAGGTTCGGAAAAGGCTACTCGAAAGATATAAGCTGGCCTACATGCCGTTTGGAGGATCCGCTAAATAAGAAAAAACTAAATAACTCCCAATAGCAAAACTGTAAAGCTGTGGGAACACCCTGCGGTTGTAGTATATTTTAAACCAGTCACTTAATATACACAGCTATTTGACCGAGCACGTTGTGTATATATGTAACATTAGTAGGGGTTCAAACATACAATGATTTTGGGTGATAAAATGTATTGTCAATTATAGAACCCAAAGCCACTTAGTGGGCCTGTTGTGGTTGTTATAACAAATGGTCAGTGATATAATTCCTAACCTCTATTGCCAATACCGGTATTATGATAGAACCCGTGTTGTAAATAATGTTTGGCTGTAGGTCCCCAACCTCTCAATTGGCACACCTCCAGGCCGATCCCTTGTTTGCGGAGGCCCCAGGAGCAGGTCCAGCATGCAATGGAAGACCTCAGATATGCAATTTCAATATCAGATACAATTGTAAAAGGGCCCCATTGATTAATGAGTGGCCATGAAATTATTTAAGGATACACTTTGGACTAGGATCTCCACATATACACAACATTGGATAGAAAACTAAACTATTTGTACAGTTGCAAGTTTGAGAGCCACTAGATGTCGCTGTTGTTTAAGCTGTGAACACGTCTAATAACTCCTACACAGTAAGCCTTACAGCATTGATGTAATCTAAATATGCCTCACTAATATCAGCCCACAGTAAGCCAGTGAGTGGACTTTTGTATTTTTAAACAACGCTGGGCACACTTAAAAGTCCCTTGTGCCCACTCCAAATGTCTTCCACATACAACAGCAGAATATGAGTGAATAGATTAAGATATATGCATTTCAGGCTATACTTAAAATACAATCACCGAAGGGTTATATGTCTACTTGCAGCATTAAGCACCTTCATCACCCAACAGAGGAGGAAATCCAGGTACCTGATTTATATTATAAGTTCAACAGTCAAAGTGCGCCCAGGTACACGCTTGGGCCAGGATAGCTGTAGTGTATGTCCAGTAGCCTTAGGAAATGAGAAGGACAGTAGGGAGGGAAGACAGGATGTTTGGTAAGGAGTTGCGAGGTGGGGTACGGTAAACACAGTAGGTGGGGAGGTTCAAAGAAGTGGGGAGGTTGAAAACAAAGATGTTAGTGGAGAGAGAAATGGGGGTAAACGAACAATGTTAGTACCCGTCTGGGGGAGAGATGCAGCCGAGTGCCCAGGGTCCCACCACGTCTTGTCAGCTCCCCGATGACCCGCAATGCGACTCTGGAGGATGATGCAGAGTGGGGCCAATGATTCTTCTCCTCCGCTTAAGTCTGCAGTCAGCCCGACGGGCGTCACAAAAAGCTGTCCGCCAGGTTGCTGGAGGGTCCGTTTTGTGCTGTGATCCTCTCGGCCCACTCTCCGTCCGCTTCAGGGTCCTCCTCCGCTCTCCGTCTCCACTAGGCCGCCAGAACAGAGCGCGCCACGCCGTCAGACCCTCCGTGGGAGAAGATCCGGTTCCGGGCTTGTGCGGCAAAGACCGCGCGGGGAACAGCTCCAGCGGTATCCCCGTCCGAGGCCCTCCGCAGCTCCAGCCAGGCCACACACCGCCATGGAACGAGACGAGCCTCGCACCTCCCGCCGCCGGTCAGTTCATCAGGTCCGGCCACCACCACAGGTATGCCGCGGGAAGGCAAGGGGTCCGGCAAGTGAGGGTAAGTCACCCAGAGGAAATTGTCCAGGGGGCAAAGGCGCGAGATCACGCCACCAGGGCCCAGTGAGGCCTGAAACTTTGCAGGCAGGATTCCGGCGGTTGTGGAGCTCCTTTCGCCCCAATCTGTAGCTCCTCAGATAAAGCACTGTCCCCTCTGCAAAACTCAGGTATAGAGACCGGTTTTATTGAAGTCCAGCTCGGCGATGGGGATGGATTTCACCAGGGGGAGACGGAGCCACTGTAAAATGCGGCCATCTTAATGCACCGCCCACCGGAACTCAGGCCTCCTCTTTTTATACAGTAAAATCACAAACCACAGTCCTTTCCATCCAATCAGGATATCTTACAAAATATAAATAAATTACATTTTAAAAGGATATAAGTTAATTAAGCTGTTTCCTTCTTCCTGGCACACACAAAGTTTTGTATAATTTAAACTCCAATTCCTACCACCTGGTAGTTTACACTTCGCCATCGAGACATTTAACACATAGCTTCAAAATACAAATGTTTCTGTCTCATTCACATCTCCATGCAAACCCAGTGTTTGGGATTACAACAGGAAAGGCTGCAACACAACAAACAGTCTTCCTTTCACCTTCGTTTGCATTTCAAAGATGTTTGGCCACCAAGAGGCTGGCTAATTGACACTTACTTGTACATAGCAAGTCTGGAGCTAGGACAATTACCATACGACTTCCTATGCAAAAAGTTTCTCACAAACTATTTTCAAGGCCTTTTTAGAAACAAAATACCTTGTACTTTCCTCATAAGTGCCCTGTCCATCAGTTCATCATTCTCCAACTGCGCACTGTGCAGCGATATAACATATGATACATTATTAAACATATTTTAAATACCCGGTGCCTAGCACCCACAATACATTTAAAGATGGCGACTAGCGCCAGTGCAGTTCAATAGTGGCGCCAAGCGCCCATTGTCCTCCTAATGGTGCCGGGCACTAGGGGTTAACCCCTTCAGTGCCGCGGCCGCCATTACACGTGTGGCTGGTTAGTCTCTCCGGCCACAGAAAGTGAACAATGAGAAGACATGTGAGAATATGTGTGGACTGTGCAGAGTGGATGCAATTTAGATAGGAAGGTTTATGAAAGTTACGTTGACGGTTCTGGAATTTGATACGCTTGCCTGAAGAGGTGAGTTTTCAGGGAACGCTTGAAGGTTTGGAGACTAGAGGAGAGTCTTATTGTGCATGGTAGGGCATTCCACAGAGTGGGTGCAGCCCGAAGAAAGTCCTGCAATCGTGAGTGGGAGTGCGTAATGAGTGTGGATGACAGACACAGATCTTGTGAAGAGCGAAGAGGTCGGGTTGGGAGATATTTTGAGATAAGCGAAGTGATGTACGTTGGTCTAGTTTGGTTAATGGCCTTGTGTGTGAGTAAAAGTATTTTATATTGAATATGGTAGAATACAGGTAACCAATGGAGGGACTGACAGAGAGTATCTGCAGACGATGAATGTCTAGCGAGGAAGATTAGCCTCGCAGCTGCATTCAGAATGGATTGTAATGGTGAGAGTCTTGTTTTAGGAAGACCAGTTAGGAGACTATTGCAATAATCAATGTGGGAGATAATGAAAGCATGGATTAGAGTTCTAGCAGTGTCTTGTGTAAGGTATGGTTGTATTTTGGATATGTTTTTTAGATGCATGTAACATGATTTTGAGACAGATTGAATGTGGGGAACAAAGGACAGATCAGAGTCAAGGATGACACCTAGGCAGCGAGCTTGTGGGGTAAATTCAAATCCTTTACTCCCTTGGTCTGTGTGATAATGCTCTCTCCTGGCTGTCCTCCTACATTTCTGACCATTCCTTCTCTGTCTCCTCTCATGACTCCACCTCCCCCCACTTCCTCTACCTGTAGGTGTTCCCCAAGGTACTGTTCTTGGACCTCTCCTTTTCTCTCTCTACACATCCTCATTAGGTGAGCTCATTAGCTCTTTTGACTTACAATATCATCTCTACGCTGATGATACTCAAATCTATCTGTCCTCCCCTGACCTCACCCCTGTTCTCCTCACTCATATCTCCAACTGTCTCTCTGCTATCTCTTCCTGGATGTCCCAGCGCTTTCTTAATCTTAACATGTCTTAGACTGAGCTGATCATCTTCCCTACCTCCCGCATAACCTCACCTCCCACAAATTAATTATCCATTGATGGCACAACTATCTCCTCTAGCCCCCAAGTGCGCTGTCTTGAAGAAATCCTTGACTCCACCCTCTCCTTCAAACCACACATTCAGTACCTCTCACAAACCTGCCGTTTCCATCTCAAAAACATCTCAAGGATCAGACCCTTTCTCACCCAGGATGCTACTAAGACCCTCATCTGCTCATTGATCACCTCCAGATTTGACTACTGTAATCTCCTCCTATCTGGCCTCCCGGAAAAATGCCTCTCTCCGCTCCAATGTATCCTCAGTGCTGCTGCCCTCACCAAACATACTACATCCACCTCCCTTCTCTTGCAGGACCTCCACTGGCTACCCTTCCCATTCAGAATCCAATTCTAGCTTCTCACGCTCACCTACAAATCCCTCACCCACACTTCTCCCTCTTATATCTCTGACCTTATCTCTCTTTACATTCCCACCCATCCTCTTCACTCTGCTAATGCACACCATTTCTCCTGCCAACTGATTACCTCCTCCCACTCTCACCTACAAAATTTTGCACGTGCTGCTCCCTATCTCTGGAATTCTCTACCTCTCCCATCCGACTCTCCACCTCTCTGCCAAAACGTCAAATGGGCTCTCAAGACCCACTTCTTCACCAAACCCAGCCAACTCTCCTCCTAGCCCTCTTGTCTATGCTCACTGTCTACCCCTTCTGTGTCACCCCAGTCTGTCAGCCCTTCACCATTTAGATTGTAAGCTCGCAAGAGCAGGGCTTTCTTTCCTCATGTGCCTTTCCTTTTCCTTCTTACACTTATACTCCATAATCCCTTTGATGGCGCCTAGCCCCTGGTTTTCCACACCTGTCCCATATTGTCTTGAACTGTAAGTGCTGTTTTCTCGTTTGCTCATTTGATTATGTACTGTGTAATGGGTGCTGCGGATCCCTTGTGGCACCATCCAAATAAAGGATAATAATAATAATAATAATAATAATAATAATAATAATTCCTACCCTAATCCTGACCCTAATTTATCCCTAACCCCAAAATTCACCCTAACCATAACCCTAATACCCTAATCCTTAACCCAATCCAGTAAACCATACACAACCCTAATACCCCATCTCTAACACAATTCCCTAAACCAACTCTAATACCCAGTCCCAAACTGCTACACCAATCCTAATACCCTATCCCTAATAACCTAGCCTCTAATTAACCCTAATACCCTACCCTACGTTTTTCCCTCTTAGTACTATAAAAGGTGGATGATCCTTTACTCCGTACATACAACACACAATTCTGATCTGAAAGAGTGCTAGGGATTAGAAGGTCGATGTGAGGTTGCATCTGTAGTGTACATGCACAGTAATGTAAGTGACTGTGCCCTGCTTAGTGCCTATGACATATAATGATGGTGATGAGTTATCACTACAGACTATGGTGGGCTTATCTCTCCCGGCTGCCTGGCACAAGATGCAAGCACTGGCTGTCTGCCTAATTTACCAGTGATATTACTTTGGTGCCAGTGTAATTTCACAAGCTAGACACTGACTGCCCAATAAAAAAACTCTGCAATTGATATACTGTATGTCGGTAGAAGCATACTGGTAGACAGGCCCCCATTTTTTTTTTTTTTAAGTACACTATAGGATTAATTTTTTCTGGTAGGTGGGAAGTGGACAGTACTGCGTTATATTAAACATATATTACAATTAATTAACATGCACAGTGTATACAACGGGACTCTGGAGGCATGGGTGAGTCCGCATGATGTCATGATATCACACGGTCATTCGGTCGTTGCACAGTACTACTCTGGGAACATTTTGGACAGACTGGAATTCTTTACGGGGCCTGTCCAAGGGCCCCATGGGTAGGCGAGTGCCTAGGTTGCCTTGTAGTAAATCTGGGTTTGCTGCTGGATAATATTTCTGTGCGGAATACCTATTGACTGTGTTTCCTGCAAACTGTGCCTGTGTTTTCAAAGTTGCTGCAATCTTCCCAAACCTGCAACTAAATACTTTACACAGAGTTGTTCTGCATGGGCACCCCATAACTAAAGTAGGTGCAAGGGGTGTCATTGCTATGGGGCCAGAGGCTTAGTGTGGCCTAGACCTAGATTATAAAGTTGCATACCAATCTCCCAGATTTGGCTGCTAAGCAACTGGGTCTGATTCATTACCTAGCCTCAATTGTGTGACATTACATTTTTAGGTAGAGGTGTGTACAGTGGATGCTATAATCTTAAGGGTGCAATGTAATGTGGCATATTTTGAACTGGAGGCCACTGTACTGTGGAACAGTGGCCCTCATTCCGAGTTGTTCGCTCGGTAAAAATCTTCGCATCGCAGCGATTTTCCGCTTAATGCGCATGCGCAATGTTCGCACTGCGACTGCGCCAAGTAAATTTGCTATGCACTTAGTAATTTTACTCGCGGCTTTTTCATCGTTCTGGCGATCGTAATGTGATTGACAGGAAATGGGTGTTACTGGGCGGAAACAGGCCGTTTTATGGGCGTGTGGGAAAAAACGCTACCGTTTCCGGAAAAAACGCAGGAGTGGCTGGAGAAACGGAGGAGTGTCTGGGCGAACGCTGGGTGTGTTTGTGACGTCAAACCAGGAACGACAAGCACTGAAATGATCGCAGATGCCGAGTAAGTCTGGAGCTACTCATAAACTGCTACGAGGTGTGTAATCGCAATATTGCGAATACATCGTTCGTAATTTTAAGATGCTAAGATTCACTCCCAGTAGGTGGCGGCTTAGCATGAGCAAATCTGCTAAAATCCGCTTGCAAGCGAACAACTCGGAATGACCTCCAGTATGAATTGGAGGGCGCTGTAATGTGTCATTATCTGATCTGCTCATTGTAATGTGGAGGGCACAATATTGTTACATAATAAGAACTGGGGCACTGTAATGTGGCACAATATGAAATGGAGGCACTATAGTGTGGTATAATATGAAGTGGGCACTGTAATAAGGTACAGTATGAACAGGGGGCACTGTAATGTGGCATAATATGAACTGGGGACACTGTAATGTGGCATAATATGCCATAATGTGAATTGGGGATACTGTGTAGCATAATGTGTACTGGCAGCCCTACAATGTGACATCATGTAATCTATGGAACTACGATAGCATGTAATTTATGGAACTACGATGGTTCATAAAATGAGCTAGGGCACGACTATGGTGCATAAAATGAATAGCTACTGCTGAGAGGTGTCTCTCAAGAAGCAATGAGAGAGGGGTCTTTCAGTATATTGCTATAGGGCCCACAAAGTTTTAGTTACGCCAGTGATCTCCTGCTTAGGTATCTTCAATGGCAAAACCTGGCTACACCGCTGCTATGATATCATTACGATAGCTAACAATCCCTGTTTTTTAAATAATTTCAGGTAGCCCCCCAAAATGTCTGCTCTTTGAGAATATCCTGCAAATCTTGACTGGTAAATATGCCCTAAATAGGATTTTTGTCACAATTGGCCAAAAATGCGTATCGATTCACCACGTCAAGGTGAACCCCCATCAGATTTTACTCTAACATCCCTAATACTAACAGATTCTATCCATTTATCAAAGACTGACCATAATAGTGCGCATTTATATGTAGACAGCAATGCAGGAACCTTTGCTGTTACTTTTTTAATTCGTTATCCCATCAAGCATCACCCACCGGTGTTCTAACCAGCTCCAGTGCTTTTGAACCAGGCTGTTTTCTACGGAGGGGGCCCACATTTTCTTGTGTGGTTTTCACACATAATTCATCCCCATGCCTAATAGCATAGGGCTGTGTGCCCAGGCTTGGACTGGCCCACAGGGGTACAGGGGAAACCACTGGTAGGCCCTACTGCCTGGTAGGGCCCACCTCCTACTCTAAGGATCAAGTTCTAGACTGTGCACTTGAATTATACATTATACATGTTATCTTATACTGGACTATGGTGTATGTTCTACAGTGCATTGCTGTTATTAATCTAGTACATTATCATGCATGCAGCAGCTGAATTTACTGCATACATTTATGAAGAGGCCCAAACGTTGCACTCTCTAATGGTTAGTCAAACCAATGAGGTGGCAGGCCACACCCCCTCAGCAGACTGGCCACACCCCTGAACTTGGGCCCCTACCACTGCATTCCCCCGGTGGGCCCTACATGCCCCAGTCCGACACTGTGTGTGCCATTATAATGTGGGAACCCAATGCTGTGGGTTTCCCTGTTAAAGAGTGACCAGCCCAACCTATCAAAGCCTGGTGTTGCTGGCGACTTTTGCTAGAGGAACTAATGCTTATATTTACCAGATAATAACTTTTTTTCATTTATTATTTTATTCTACATTCAAATGTATTTAAAAATGTCTTTGTTATTGGTGTACTATAGAGCCCAGTTCCATGAGCAGACCCGGCGACAGGGTACAAGGGGAGACTTGTAATGTGCCCTGAGACTCAGAGGGGACTCGGCCACTAAGGAGGCCACAGAGTAATGTCCACCTGCCCCGCAGCATGAAGAGGGAGCCTGGCGGCTGGTGCAATAAATTTCATTTTTTGTGGTGCAGTGTGCATGACATTTTGTAGTGCCATGTGGCTGAAGGGCAGAGGAGCCGCGAAGAGGTGCAGAGAAAAGACAGATAAGATAAGTGAGGGCTGGAGCCAGATAGATAAAAGGGGAAGGAGTACGCTAGACTAGGAGGGACACGGAGGGGTGTGGTCAGTGGTCTAGAGTTTGAGAGACATAGTGGGCTAAAGCCAGAGAGACAAGGGGTTGGGAGAGTAGGTGGATGCTGGAGAGACATGGAGAGGAGTGGGATGTAAGTGGGAGTGAGCGGGAGGATGGGCTGGAGATAGACTTGGGAGAGTGATGAGACTGATGATGGAGAGACATGGAAAGGGTGATGAGGCTGGTTATGGAGAGATGGGGGGTTGTTGATGCTGGATAAGGAAGAATACGGGGGATAAGGCTTGAGAGACACATGGGGGGATGAGCCGAGTGTACCAGGCCCAAGATTCCTGTTGCCGATGCTGCTTGCGAGTCAGTGTGAGATAAAGTGAAGATCCATAGATGCCTCTAGATTCTGAGAACTTGTTTTGGATCTTTTCTATCTTATATTGTGCAACTTGCCTGTGATCTGACTAACAAATTGATATTCTTTTACTACTATTTGGTGGTCATATATCAGACCTTCTAAAGAGGAAAGGTAAAGAAGATGCCTATAGCAACCAATCAATCAGCTTCTAGCTATACTTTAGAATGTATTTGATAAATAATAGCTACAAGCTGATTGGTTACTATGGGCAACATCTCCACTTGTCCTCTATAGAAGGTTTGATGCTTCTCCCACGTGTTACAGTCATACTTACCGACTTTTTGGCTGCTCTCTCCGGGAGAGAGCAGCCAGCTCGGCTCGGCAGGGGGGCGGGCTACGATGTGCGTGCAGAGGGGGGTCGGGCTGGAGGCGGGCCAGGGGTGTGGCGGAGGTGTGCCGGGGGCGTGACCACGGGATCGTGCAGTGTAAGCCCCACCCCCCGCTGTGTAATGCCGCTATTACAGGCATTATACAGCAGGGGGCGTGGCTATGATGACGCGATTCAACAAGAATCGCGTCATCGCCTGCCCAGAACGCCCACTTTACTCGCTAAGTGGGCGGCCAGGCAGGGGGCGGACCCCTGAAATCGGGAGACTTGCCAGCTCTTCCGGGGGGCCGGGAGGGTCACCCGATTTTCGGGAGCCTCCCGGCCATTCCGGGAGAGTAGGCAAGTCTGGTTACAGTATTTGCTTGTTTCCATTATTGTACCAGCAGATCACTGTCACTAGGTGGCAGCAAAGTACTGTTTTTTTTTTTACAAATTTGTCAACGGACGTTTTTTTTTTCTGCAGAGAATAGTGTATATGAAAGTGGAGAGCACTGACAATAACATCATTAATATGAAACCCACTCAGTCACATTGGTGATAGAATATCTATAACTCATTGCAAAATGTCGTTTTTCTGTGATAATTATGATATTAATACATAGGCCCCAGAAAAGATAAAATGATTGTTATCTTTATTACTATCTTTTATTTATATTATCTTTTATTTATATGTCTGGTGCCGTTGAATGGAGTAGAAGATGATTTAAGTAAGAGAAGGAAAAGCACATGAGGGAAGAGGGTCCTGCTCGTGAGAGCTTACATTCTAAAGGGGAGAGGCAGACACACGGGGGACACAGATGGGCTAGACAGTGAACATGAACAGAGGATTAAGGTGAGAGTTGGCTGGGTTTGGTGAAGAAGTGGGTTTTGAGAGCTGTTGGAGGTAAGAGTGGGAGGAAGTAATCAGTGGGCAGGAGAGGCAGCGTACACTAGCGGACTGAAGTGGGTGGGAGTGTAAAGGGAGATAAGGTCAGAAATGTAAATGGGAGAGGAGTGGGTGAGAACTTTGTATGTGAGTGTGTGAGGCTTGAATTGGATTCTGAAAGGGAAGGTGAGCCAGTGAAGGGCTTGTAAGAGGTGGGAGGAGGACGTAGTACGTTTGGCGAGGAAGATGAGCATGGCAGCAACATTGAGGATTAGATTGGAGTGAAGAGAAGAATTATGAGCACTCTGATCCAGGGCCGACCTCATTGATCCATCAGTTTGAAAAATGTTAGCTCTCACAATCTAATTAGCCCTGGAATACTATAGTGGGGTCCTGCATTCCCCACTCACTCCTGTTTTAGCTATTTCTAAGAGATGGCAGCCCACTTTTATTTATGCTTTCTGGTAGTCTTCTGATCCTCACTTGTCAGGGATGCCACACAGGAGAAGATTACTATAGTCCTGTCTGGAGATGACCAGTGAGTGAATAAAGTAGTATCCTGGGTAAGAAAGAGTCTAACCCTATAAATATTTTTGAGATGAAAACGATAGGTTTGTGAGAGGTGCTGAGTGTGTGTTTTGAAGAATAGGGAATAGTCAAGGATTATGCCAACACAGCGTACTTGGGGGCTAGAGGAGAGACAGTAGTGCCATCAATAGATAATGAAATTGTGGGAGGTGAGGTTGTGTGGGATGGTGGGAAGATGATCAGCTCCGTCTTACACAAGTTTAAGAAAGCACTGGGACAACCAAGAAGAGATAGCAGGGAGACAGTTTGAGATACTAGTGGGGAGAGTGGGGAAGAGGTCAGGGGAGGAAAGGTAGATTTGAGTATCATCAGCATAGAGAGGATATTGGAAGTCAAAATAGCTAATGAGCTTACCTAAAGATGCTCTATGAGAAGGAGAGAAAAGGAGAGGACCAAAAACAGAACCTAACGGGACACCCAGAGCAGCCAACAGGTGTGGACTGCCAGTAATGCAGTCCTGGGCCCAGACAGAGAAGGTGTACCAGGTGGCAGTGGTGTGAATTTAGCACCAGGCCACAAGCTTCCGCCTGCGAGCTCTGATTGGCCTGTGACCAGCGACAGATTTGAATATGCCACTTGTGCTGTTTCTTTATGAGTTCCTGACGGTCCACCTGGTACAACCAGTTAGAGGCCTGGTGCCAAATCCACCCCTGCTGGTGGTACACAGGGAAATAAGAGAGGCTACTGGATAGGCAGGGCGAGGTGAGAGGCTGTTGGATGAACAAGGGGAAGTAAGAGGCTGCTGGATGGACAGGTGGAGGTGAGAGGCTGCTGGACGGACAGGTGGAGGTGAGAGGCTGCTGGAGGTAGTGGAGGACAGGGAGGTAAGAGGCAGTGCCGTAACTAAGCATTTTAGCGCTGTGTGCAAGAAACGGCATTGGCGCCCCCACCCCTCATGTAAAGTATCGGCAGTGCGTGCCGTAGGCGCACGCAAAAAAATTAGTGGCGTGGCTTCGTAGGGAAGGGGTGTGGCCACAAAATAATACCAATTCATACTACGGTGCACAGTAGTCTCCATCATTCAAATTACGCCGCACAGTAGCACCACTACACCAGGTAGAGCCCCTTTTACACATTACGGCAGACAGCGTCCCCCTTTTTTACACATTATGGCAGACAGCGTCTCCTTTTGACACATTACGGCAGACAGCGTACCCTTTTTACACATTATGGCAGCCAGCGTCCCCTTTTTACACATTACGGAAGACAGCGTCCCCCTTTTTACACATTACGGCAGACAGCGTCCCCTTTTAACACATTACGGCAGACAGCGTCCCCCTTTTTACACATTACGGCAGACAGCACCCCCTTTTTACACATTACGGAAGACAGCGTCCCCTTTTTACACATTACTGCCAGTGGCAAACGCAGGATTTGCATGGGGGGTTTCCCAGAACTGGGCGGAGCCAATCACGAGGGTGCGGACTGAGGTGACCCAGTATATGCTGGGTCCGTAAAACTAGTGTGTCTGTGTATATAATATATATATATATATATATATATACACATATATCTACACATATATATATATATATATACACATACACACACATACATATACACATATACATAGCATATTAAACATGCATATATATATATATATCTCCTATATAATAGCCCAGATCTGTGACTTTGTGACTCATTTGCTAATGCTGGGCGGAGTCACAACACTGGGCGGAGTTAGTCAAATGAGTCACAGATCTGGGCAAATCTATAGGAGACTCTGGGGTACATTTACTAAGCAGTGATAAGAGCGGAGAAGTCAACCAGTGGAGAAGTTGCCCATGGCAACCAATCAGCACTGAAGTAACATCTATAATTTGCATACTATAAAATGATACAGAGCTGCTGATTGGTTGATGGGGAAATTTCTCCACTGGCTCACTTCTCCGCTCTTATCACTGTTTAGTAAATGTACCCCTAGGAGCAGTAGCAGATAGTATGGGCATGTCACAGGCAGGGGTGCATACCTCCCAGCTTTCTTCAGGCAGAAGGAGGGACACACGTGCAGTGAAAAAAGGGCGTGGCAAACAAAAGTGGGCGTGGCTTCACGGGAGGGCCCCCGTTTTCGTCAGTGAGGGGGCATACCCAGCGCTCTGTGAGCTGCTGGCATGCCCCCAGGGGAGGATTACGAGTCCGGGAGGCCCAGGGCACATGAGACAGGGGGGCCCTATCTCATTGCTGTGCCTGCTGTGGGTTTGGGGGCGTGGCCTAATCGCGGGACACGTGACCACGCCCCTTATGCAAATTCCGGGATTTTTTTTTTTTTTATGGGATTTTGGCCCCACAGCTAGGGGTAAATCCAGAGGGGGTGGTCGCTCCCCCTTACACACCCGCACAGGCAGAAGTAAGCAGGGAGGCAGCACACCACAGACCTGCCAACACGCAGCAGCATGTACAATGCTGCTGCTGTTGCTGGCAGGACCGGGGAGCTTCAGAGCTGGGACAGAGCTACTCCAACCGGGGGGCCCCCTAAACCTGTGGGGCCCACGGTACGTACCCCCTGCCCCCCCCTTAATCCGGCTCTGCTGACGGAACCCCCCCTTAATCCGTACCCCTGATGCCCCCTCTCCCTCTGTCTCCCCTAAATAGACGCTGTGCGCATGACACAGCGTCTATTCACCGCTGCTCTGCTAAGCAGAACAGCGAGTACAGGAGCTTCCCAACTGCCCCCCACCGCGGGACACTGCGGCCCATGGGTGGGACAGCGGGACAGACCCAAAAAAATGGGACTGTCCCGCGAAAATCGGGACAGTTGGGAGGTATGGGGCTGTGTGAGGGGGTATGCCGTACAGACAGACGGCCACCGGCTCACAGTATGCTTGACCCCCCACATCAGCATACTCAGCAGGGTCTCTCTGGCGCGGAGGAGCGTCACTTTCTGGCACACTCCACGCTTCTTAGCTGCAGTTTTGTGGGGCATCTGCCGATGTACAGGTTCCGTACTGCCTCTGTTATCTCCAGCCCCGGCAACCCCACCGCTAGCTGCAGCGCTGCCGCCCGCAGTGAGGTGCGCCCAGCTCCTTCACACACTTTAGCCGGCGGGTAGCGCTGCAGAAGTCCGCGCTGCTTGCGGGCTCCGACCCCCTCCTCCCTCCAGCCACAGCGTCTCCTGGGAGCTAACCAGTCACTCCCAGTCTCCCCTTACCACAGTGCCCGGCACCTGCAAGGTCCGTGCCACGTGCATGCTATGACCCTCTCCTCCCTCCAGCCGCAGCATCTCCTGGGGGCTAACCAGTCACTCCCAGTCTCCCCTCACCACAGTGCCCGGCAGCTGCGCGAGGTCCGCGGTGTGTGACTGAGGAGGGGGGGGGGGGGGGGGGGAGGATGCGGACAGGCAGAGGAAGCAGGACTCCAGCCTGAGAGAGTCAGCCATGCCAAGTCTCCACCAGCAGCAGATCCCAACAGGTTGGAGTGGAACAGCAGCAGACACATCTGTCTGTCACCACTGTTTTGTCCCTAATACCAATCTCTCCCATGCCCTGTGTTCTGTCATGTCCCTGTCACCCCTGGCCTTGCCCTGTCACCCTTATGCTGGCCCTGTTACCCCTATCCTGGCCCTGTCACCCCTGTGCTCGCCCTGTCAACCCTCAACCCTATACTGGCCCTGTCACCCCTGTCCTGGTCCTGCCGCCCCTACCCTGGCCCTGTCACCCCTATCCTGTCCCTGTCATTTCTGTCCTGGCCCAGTCGCCCCTGTCCTTGCACCATCACCCCTGTTCTGGCCCTGTCACCCCTGTTCTGGCCCTGTCACTCCTGTCCTGGCCCCGTCACCCCTGTTCTGACCCCGTCACCCCTGTCCTGGCCCCGTCACCCCTGTTCTGGCCCCATCACCCCTGTCCTGGCCCTGTTACTGCATACCCTCCAACTACCTTTATGGCAGGTACAGTACCCGTAGCGCCTCCAGACCCCTCCCCAATGCACCACACCTCCGCACCTTCCCCTCTACCACATGCGGCACTCCACCCCTCCCCCACACGCTGTGCCTCCAGACCCCCTACACCACCCACGGCTCACACTCCTCCGCCCCTCCACCACTCACAGCACCAGACCCCCTCCACCATCCACCCCCATATATGTCCCCCCCACATCTGCCCCCCTCCACCTGCAGCATCTGCAGACACCCTCCTCCATCCGCGGTCCCCCCTCTCCCACCCATCCCCCACCCACGGCATCCCCGCACCCGCCCCTCCACCACCTGCAGCGCCTCCGGACCCCCTTCCCCATCTGTTGCACCACCCGTACCTGCCCCTCCTCCACCCACGGCACCTCCGGACCCCCTACCCCACCCCCGGCACCCCCGCCCCTTCCCATCCCACAGCACCTCTGGAACCCTTCACCCATCCGCAACATCCCCGCACCTGCCCCTCTCCCACCCGTGACACCCCTGCCCCTCACCCACTTGCAGTGCCTCCGGACTCCTCCCCCATCTGCAGCCCCCACTCCTCTGCCCCTCCCCCACCCGCAGCACCTCCCGACCCTTCCCCATCTGCCCCCCCCCGCTTGCGCCCCCCCTCCACCCGCAGCATCTACAGACACCCTCCCCCATCCGCAGTCCCCCCAGCACCCGCTACATTCTGTACATCGTGCCCTGCAGGTGCTGTTCACGCCATCGCAAGGGGCTGCGCCTCCTTCACCATCGCACGCCCTTTCATTGTGCAATATTTACCCACTAACAAAGAAATGCAGGTAATACTCCATATAATACAAATATTGAACCCCAGAAAGGCATGCAAGAGTTAAGGAGGCGTAGCCCCTTGCGACGGTGTGAAGAGCGCCCGTAGGGCGCGATGAAGCACCTAGTATATATATATACATACATACATACATACACATATACATAGCATATTAAACATGCATACACATATATATATATATATATATATATGTACACACACATACAGTACACATATATATACACATGTATATACATATCGTGTGTTTATATGTATGTATGTATATATGTATGCACATGTATGTATGCATGTGTATATATGTATGCACATGGATATATATGTACTATAATTAAAATAAAGTAAACTTTTATTGCACTTACAAGTGCCACCAGGAAGACAGCAGGCTGCAGAGGACGCTAGACAGCCATTAATAATACTCATGCAGCTAAAAAAAAATATATATTTTTAGTGGAGGGGGGTTTCTGGGTGCTCGGAAACCCCCCCTGGGTGCGCCACTGATTACTGCAGACAGCGTCCCCTTTTTACACATTACGGCAGACAGCGTCCCCCTTTTTACACATTACGGCAGACAGCGTCCCCTTTTTACACATTACAGAAGACAGCGTCCCTTTTTTACACATTACAGCAGACAGCGTCCCCCTTTGTACACATTACGGCAGACAGCGTCCCCTTTTTACACATTGCGGCAGACAGCGTCCCCTTTTTACACATTACGGCAGACAGCATCCCCCTTTTTACACATTACGGCAGACAGCTTCCCCTTTTTACACATTACGGCAGACAGCGTCCCCTTTTACACATTACAATAACATAGTCCCCTTTTTTACACATTACAGTAACAGAGTCCTCCTTTTTACGCATTAAGCAGGCAGAGGTGAGAGCGTGTGTGTGTGTGTCTGTCTACTCGCCTGGGGGGAGGCCACGATCCACGATCCAGCATCCATAGAGCGCTCCTCAGGTCCGTCAGCTGCAGCCACGCTACGGAGTCCTCAGCAGAAGACAGCCGGCACAAGCAGGGCTCAGGGACGGAGTGGGGGGGGGAGCGGCGACGCTCCGCAGCCCTTACCAGCGGGAGCGGGAGACAGCCACCAGCACCAGTTGGCCCTTGCAGACACAGCGGGACTTAGAGATGGCGGCAGCGGTACAGGGGGAAGGTGTACTGGCAGATGGTGCCTACAACAGCGCTCCCACTCCTTTTGGAGGCGGGACACAAGCGGTGGCGGCGGCAGGACTTAAAATCATAGTGAGTGACTGCCTGGCAAAAATGCCTGTGCGGGGGGGAAGGAGTGCTGCCGATGGTGCGCCTTCAGTGCATTTGCGCTGTGGGCAAGGCACCATCGGCACACATCTAGTTACGGCCCTGCCGTCTGCAAACCCACCTGGCTATCTGCAGAAACAGGGTACCGATAACGGGCCACGGCCGTTGTAAAAAAAAATCATCTGTCCATGGGGGGTTTCTGCCTCTCAAAGTAGTGCACGTTAGTCACATTACACCACACAGTAGCGCACGTTACTCACATTACACCGCACAGTAGGGCACGTTAGTCACATTACACCGCACAGTAGGGCACGTTAGTCACATTACACCGCACAGTAGGGCACGTTACTCACATTACACAGCACAGTAGCGCACGTTAGTCACATTACACCACACAGTAGCGCACGTTACTCACATTACACCGCACAGTAGGGCACGTTAGTCACATTACACAGCACAGTAACGCACGTTACTCACATTACACAGCACAGTAGGGCACGTTAATCACATTACACAGCACAGTAGGGCACGTTACTCACATTACACAGCACAGTAGCGCACGTTACTCACATTACACAGCACAGTAGGGCACGTTACTCACATTACACAGCACAGTAGGGCACATTACTCACATTACACAGCACATAGGGCACGTTACTCACATTACACCGCACAGTAGGGCACGTTAGTCACATTACACCGCACAGTAGGGCACGTTACTCACATTACACAGCACAGTAGCGCACGTTATTCACATTACACAGCACAGTAGCGCACGTTACTCACATTACACAGCACAGTAGGGCACGTTACTCACATTACACAGCACAGTAGGGCACGTTACTCACATTACACCGCACAGTAGGGCATGTTACTCACATTACACAGCACAGTAGGGCACGTTACTCACATTACACAGCACAGTAGGGCACGTTACTCACATTACACAGCACAGTAGGGCACGTTACTCACATTACACAGCACATAGGGCACGTTACTCACATTACACCACACAGTTGTGCACGTTACTCACATTACACCACACAGTTGCACACGTTACTCACATTACACCACACAGTTGCGCACGTTACTTACATTACATCACACAGTAGCGCACGTTACTCACATTACACCACGCAGTTGCGCACGTTACTCACATTACACCACACAGTTGCGCACGTTACTCACATTACACCACACAGTAGCACACGTTACTCACATTACACCACACAGTAGCACGAGTTAGTCACATTACACAGTACAGTGTTACCTGTTCCACACATTACACCAGGAAGAGAGCGAGTGTTTGTGCAAAGCAAGTATTACACTACTCACATACCTACATCCCATCTGCACTGACACTCAGCTGCCAGCCTCTGTTCCTCGGAACTGTCCCTCTCCACACAGTACTGGAGGCAGCGGGGGGATGTGGGGGGGGGGGGGGGGTTGTAGTGCAATCCTCAATGCTGCAGCTTCGGGCATGGATGCGGGGCATGTGGGAGTAAGTGGGTGGGGCTTCGGCCGCCCACTCAGCGGAGGTACGACTGGAGAGGGGGATCAGAAAGGCAGGGACACTCCATATTGCAGGCATGGAGGCAGGACATTAGTGAGTGAGTGGGCGGGGCTTCGTCTGCTCACTCACTGTGACAAGCGGAGCAGCGGCCAGTGAGGGGGACCAGGAAGGGGACAGAGCCTGTGCAGGGGGGGGGGGGTAGTGCACTCCTCAATGCAGCAGCTTCAGGCATGGATGTGGGGCATGAGGGAGTAAGTGGGTGGGGCTTCGGTCATCCACTCAGCAGAGGTACGGCTGGAGAGGGGGACCAGAGAGGCAGGGGAGCCTGGGGACACTCCATAATGCAGGCATGGAGGCAAGACGTGAGTGAGTTGGCGGGGCTTTGTCTGCCCACTCACTGTGACATGCGGAGCAGCGGCCAGTGAGAGGGACCAGGAAGGGGACAGAGCCTGCAGACGCTAGATGCGGGGCATAAGGAAGTGAGTGGGTGGGGCTTCGGCTGCCCACTCACTGGGACAAACGGAGTGGCGGCAGGAGAGTGGGACCATGGGGAGGTGGAGCCTGCAGACGGGCAGCTGCAGCGCTGCCCGGTGTAATGTAGTTAATAACCATGTGAGGTGCAGGAATGAGCTGGGCGCACCTCACCTCGGGCAGCGCTGCAGCCAGCGGCAGTGGAGTTGAAGCTGCCTTAAATGATAGTATCGGCCCTGCGGGTGTTGCCGGCGGTCCTGCGCCCACAGTGCAAATGCACTGTGTGCCAGGCACCGCTAGCACACACCTAGTTACGGCCCTGGTAAGAGGCTGCTGGAGGGAGTGGGACACGGGGAGGTGAGAGTTTGCTAGAGGGACACATGGAGAGTTGAGGGGATGCTGGAAGGACATGGGGGGAGGTGAGAGACTGCTGGTTTGGACATAGGGGGAGATGAGAGCCTGCTGCTTAGGGCACTGTCTATTTTGTCTGTCCCAGGCCCCACAATTTCTGATGGCACTGATGGAGGTGGGGTCATGAGAGGAAACCGAGAAGGAGCAGTTAGAGAGGTTGGAGGACAGCCAGGAGAGGGCAGTATCACACAGACCAAGGGAGTGAAGGATTTGCAGAAGGAGAAGGGGGACCACAGTGTCAAAAGCAGCAGAGAGGTCAAGGAGAAAAAGCAGAGAGTAGTGGCCCTTGGATTTAGCAGCAAGGTGGTTATTGCAGACTTTCGTGAGGGCAGTTTTAGTGGAGTGGAGAGGACGGAAGCCAGACTGGAATGGGTCAAATAATGAGTAGGAGGATAGAGAGGCAGTAATGTGGTTGAAGACAATACGCTCAAGGATTCTGCAGGCAAAAGGGAGGAGAGAGATGGGTCGGTAGTTGGAGAGGGTGTTTGGATCAGGGGAAGGTTTTTTAAGAATAGTGGAGTGCATGCTTGAAGGCAGAGGAGACAGTGCTTGATGAGAGGGAGAGATTGAGGAGGTGTGCATGATGGGAACAAGCAGAAGGAGAGAGGTAGCGGGGGAGGCAGGAGGGGATAGGGTCATGTGGTGAGGTGGATGGAGGGGAGGAACAGATGAGAGCCTGTTGTAAATGAATCCTGCAATACTACACCTATACAAAATCCCGCTAACACCATACTGGGGAACTGTATACCCCAACCATGAAAATAGGTAACAGCAGAATATAAATGGTTGAAAAACATAATTATATTCACATTAAATTATTTTCAAATAAGTGCTGAATAACACAAATAGTTTTCTACATAACAGTTTATTGGCAATCAGGGTGTAAACACACTGTATGAGAACTGTAAATAAATTGGTGACATTTTTTGTACTTCACTGTTGTTTTTCTGTCAAATTTCCTCGGGCATACAAATACACCTGCTCTAGCTGTGTTCTCATTGGGAACAGCGTGCGGTGGGGTCATTCAAAAGAGGGGAAAAAATAAGATTTTACTCACCGGTAAATCTATTTCTCGTAGTCCGTAGTGGATGCTGGGACTCCGTAAGGACCATGGGGAATAGCGGCTCCGCAGGAGACTGGGCACAACTAAAGAAAGCTTTAGGACTACCTGGTGTGCACTGGCTCCTCCCACTATGACCCTCCTCCAGACCTCAGTTAGGATACTGTGCCCGGAAGAGCTGACACAATAAGGAAGGATTTTGAATCCCGGGTAAGACTCATACCAGCCACACCAATCACACCGTATAACTCGTGATGCTATACCCAGTTAACAGTATGAAATATAACTGAGCCTTTCAACAGATGGCTCAACAATAACCCTTTAGTTAGGCAATAACTATATACAAGTATTGCAGACAATCCACACTTGGGATGGGCGCCCAGCATCCACTACGGACTACGAGAAATAGATTTACCGGTGAGTAAAATCTTATTTTCTCTAACGTCCTAAGTGGATGCTGGGACTCCGTAAGGACCATGGGGATTATACCAAAGCTCCCAAACGGGCGGGAGAGTGCAGATGACTCTGCAGCACCGAATGAGCAAACTCTAGGTCCTCCTCAGCCAGGGTATCAAACTTGTAGACTCTTGCAAAAATGTTTGAACCCGACCAAGTAACAGCTCGGCAAATTTGTAAAGCCGAGACCCCTCGGGCAGCCGCCCAAGAAGAGCCCACTTTCCTCGTGAAATGGGCTTTTACAGATTTAGGGTGCGGCAGTCCAGCCGCAGAATGTGCAAGTTGAATCGTGCTACAGATCCAGCGAGCAATAGTCTGCTTAGAAGCAGGAGCACCCAGCTTGTTGGGTGCATACAGGATAAATAGCGAGTCAGTTTTCCTGACTCCAGCCGTCCTGGAAACATATATTTTTCAGGGCCCTGACTACGTCCAGTAACTTGGAATCCTCCAAGTCCCAAGTAGCCGCAGGCACCACAATAGGTTGGTTCACATGAAAAACTGATACCACCTTAGGAAGGAATTGGGAACGAGTCATCAATTCCGCCTTATCCATATAAAAAACAGATAAGGGCTTTTGCATGACAAAGCCGCCAATTCTGATACACGCCTGGCCGACGCCAAGGCCAACAGCATGACCACTTTCTACGTGAGGTATTTTAGATCCACGGATTTAAGTGGCTCAACCCAATGCGACTTCAGGAAATCCAACACCACGTTGAGATCCCACGGTGCCACTGGAGGCACAAACGGGGGCTGACTATGCAGCACTCCCTTAACAAAAGTCTGAACTTCAGGCAGTGAAGCCAGTTCTATTTTGGAAGAAAATCGATAGAGCCGAAATCTGGACCTTAATGGAACCCAATTTTAGGCCCATAGTCACCCCTGACTGTAGGAAGTGCAGAAATCGACCTAGCTGAAATTCCTCCGTTGGGGCCTTCCTGGCCTCACAGCACGCAACATATTTCCGCCATATGCGGTGATAATGGTTTGCGTTCACTTGTTTCCTAGCTTTAATTAGCGTAGGGATAACTTCCTCTGGAATGCCCTTTTCCTTCAGGATCCGGTGTTCAACCGCCATGCCGTCAAACGCAGCCGCGGTATGTCTTGGAACAGACAGGCCCCCTGCTGCAGCAGGTCCTGTCTGAGCGGCAGAGGCCATGGGTCCTCTGAGATCATTTCTTGGAGTTCTGGGTACCAAGCTCTTCTTGGCCAATCCAGAACAATGAGTATAGTTCTTACTCCTCTCCTTCTTATTATTCTCATTACCCTGGGTATGAGAGGCAGAGAAGGGAACACATACACCGACTGGTACACCCACGGTGTTACCAGAGCGTCCACAGCTATCGCCTGAGGGTCCCTTGACCTGGCGCAATATCTTTTTAGCTTTTTGTTGAGGCGGGACGCCATCATGTCCACCTGTGGCCTTTCCCAACGGTGTACAATCATTTGGAAAACTTCTGGATGAAGTCCCCACTCTCCCGGGTGGAGGTCGTGTCTGCTGAGAAAGTCTGCTTCCCAGTTGTCCACTCCGGGAATGAACACTGCTGACAGTGCTAACACATGATTTTCCGCCCATCGGAGAATCCTTGTGGCTTCTGCCATCGCCATCCTGCTTCTTGTGCCGCCCTGTCGGTTTACATGAGCGACCGCCGTGATGTTGTCTGACTAGATCAGCACCGGCCGGTGTTGAAGCAGGGGTCTAGCCTGACTTAGGGCATTGTAAATGGCCCTTAGTTCCAGAATATTTATGTGTAGGGAAGTCTCCTGACTTTTCCATAGTCCTTGGAAGTTTCTTCCCTGTGTGACTGCCCCCCAGCCTCGAAGGCTGGCATCCGTGGTCACCAGGACCCAGTCTTGTATGCCGAATCTGCGGCCCTCTCGAAGATGAACACTCTGCAGCCACCACAACAGCGACACCCTGGCCCTTGGAGACAGGGTTATCCGCCGATGCATCTGAAGATGCGACCCGGACCACTTGTCCAACAGATCCCACTGGAAGATCCTTGCATGGAACCTGCCGAATGGAATTTCTTCGTAAGAAGCTACCATCTTTCCCAGGGCTCGCGTGCATTGATGCACCGACACCTGTATTTGTATTAGGAGGTCTCTGACTAGAGATGACAACTCCTTGGCCTTCTCCTCCGGGAGAAACCCTTTTTCCTGTTCTGTGTCCAGAACCATACCCAGGAACAGTAGACGCGTCGTAGGAACCAGCTGCGACTTTGGAATATTCAGAATCCAGCCATGCTGTTGTAGCACTTCCCGAGATAGTGCTACTCCGACGAACAACTGCTCCCTGGACCTCGTCTTTATAAGGAGATCGTCCAAGTACGGGATAATTATTTCAGCCATTACCTTGGTAAATACCCTCGGTGCCGGGGACAGACCAACGGCAACGTCTGGAATTGGTAATGACAATCCTGTACCACAATTTTGAGGTACTCCTGGTGAGGAGGGTAAATAGGGACATGCAGGTAAGCATCCTTGATGTCCAGGGATACCATGAAATTCTCCAGGCTTGCAATAATCGCCCTGAGCGATTCCATTTTGAACTTGAACCTTCGTATATAAGTGTTCAAGGATTTAAATTTTAGAATGGGTCTCACCGAACCGTCTGGTTTCGGTACCCCAAACATTTTGGAATAGTAACCCCGGCCATGTTGAAGGAGGGGTCCCTTGATTTCACCTGCTGGAAGTACAGCTTGTGAATTGCCGCCAGTACTACCTCCCTTTCTCCGAGGGCAGCAGGCAAGGCTGATGTGAGGTAACGGCGAGGGGGAGTCGCCTCGAACTCCAGCTTGTATCCCTGTGATACTACTTGCAGAACCTAGGGATCCACCTGTGGGCAAGCCCACTGGTCCCTGAAGTTCCCGAGACGCGCCCCCACCGCACTTGTCTCCACCTGTGGAGCCCCAGCGTCATGCGGTGGACTCAGAGGAAGCGGGGGAAGATTTTTGATCCTGGGAACTGGCTGTCTGGTGCAGCTTTTTCCTTCTTCCCTTGTCTCTGTGCAGAAAGGAAGCGCCTTTGACCCGCTTGCTTTTCTGAAGCCGGAAGGACTGTACATGAAAATACGGTGCTTTCTTAGGCTGTGAGGAAACCTGAGGTAAAAAATTTTCTTCCCAGCTGTTGCTGTGGATACGAGGTCCCAGAGACCATCCCCAAACAATTCCTCACCCTTATAAGGCAGAATCTTCATGTGCCTTTTAAAGTCAGCATCACCTGTCCACTGCCGGGTCTCTAATACCCTCCTGGCAGAATGGACATTGCCTTAATTCTGGATGCCAGCCGGCAAATATCCCTCTGTGCATCTCTCATATATAAGATGACGTCTTTAATATGCTCTATGTTAGCAAAATATTATCTCTGTCTAGGGTATTAATATTATCTGACAGGGTATCAGACCACGCTGCAGCAGCACTATTCATGCTGAGGCAATTGCAGGTCTCAGTATAGTACCTGAGTGTGTATATATAGACTTCAGGATAGCCTCCTGCTTTTATCAGCAGGCTCCTTCAAAGTGGCCGTATCCTAAGACGGTAGTGCCACCTTTTTTGACAAACGTGTGAGCGCCTTATCCACCCTAGGGGATATCTCCCAACGTGACCTATCCTCTGGCGGGAAAGGGTACGCCATCAGTAACTTTTTAGAAATTACCAGTTTCTTATCGGGGGAACCCACGCTTCTTTACACACTTCATTCACTCATCTGATGGGGGAACAAAACACTGGCTGCTTTTTCTCCCCAAACATAAAACCCCTTTTATGTGGTACTTGGGTTCATGTCAGAAATGTGTAACACATTTTTCATTGCCGAGATCATGCAACGGATGTTCCTAGTGGATTGTGTATATGTCTCAATCTCGTCGACACTGGAGTCAGACTCCGTGTCGACATCTGTGTCTGCCATCTGAGGTAACGGGCGTTTTTTTTGAGCCCCTGATGGCCTTTGAGACGCCTGGGCAGGCGCGGGCTGAGAAGCCGGCTGTCCCACAGCTGTTACATCATCTAGCCTTTTATGTAAGGAGTTGACATTGTCGGTTAATACCTTCCACCTATCCATCCACTCTGATGTCGGCCCCACAGGGGGCGACATCCCATTTATCGGCCTCTGCTCCGCCTCCACGTAACCTTCCTCATCCAACATGTCGACACAGCCGTACCGACACACCGCACACACACAGGGAATGCTCTGACTGAGGACAGGACCCCACAAAGTCCTTTGGGGAGACAGAGAGAGAGTATGCCAGCACACACCAGAGCGCTATATAATGCAGGGATTAACACTATAACTGAGTGATTTTTCCCCCAATAGCTGCTTGTATACACATATTGCGCCTAAATTTAGTGCCCCCCCTCTCTTTTTAACCCTGTGAGTCTGAAAACTACAGGGGAGAGCCAGGGGAGCTGTCTTCCAGCTGCACTGTGAAGAAAAAATGGCGCCAGTGTGCTGAGGGAGATAGCCCCGCCCCTTTTCGGCTGACTTTTCTCCCGCTTTTTTTTATGGATTCTGGCAGGGGTATTTATCACATATATAGCCTCTGGGACTATATATTGTGATTTTTTGCCAGCCAAGGTATTCATATTGCTGCTCAGGGCGCCCCCCCCCCCCAGCGCCCTGCACCCATCAGTGACCGGAGTGTAAGGTGTGCATGAGGAGCAATGGCACACAGCTGCAGTGCTGTGCGCTACCTTTTTGAAGACCGAAGTCTTCTGCCGCCGATTTCCAGGACCATCTTCATGCTTCTGGCTCTGTAAGGGGGACGGCGGCGCGGCTCCGGGACCGAACGATCGAGGTCGGGTCCTGTGTTCGATCCCCCTGGAGCTAATGGTGTCCAGTAGCCTAAGAATCCCAAACTATCTCCAGTCAGGTAGATTCGCTTCTTCTCCCCTTAGTCCCTCGTAGCAGTGAGTCTGTTGCCAGCAGATCTCACTGAAAATAAAAAACCCAAAATATACTTTCTTTTCTAGGAGCTCAGGAGAGCCCCTAGTGTGCATCCAGCTCAGCCGGGCACAAGATTCTAACTGAGGTCTGGAGGAGGGTCATAGTGGGAGGAGCCAGTGCACACCAGGTAGTCCTAAAGCTTTCTTTAGTTGTGCCCAGTCTCCTGCGGAGCCGCTATTCCCCATGGTCCTTACGGAGTCCCAGCATCCACTTAGGACGTCAGAGAAAAATCATATTACTGGTACTATTGAAATTATTATTATTATTATTATTATTATTATTACTAACACAATATTGTAAATCATGTTGCATCACCATAACAGAAAACTGAGAGAAACTAAAGAAATACAATTACACAATTCTGAGGTATGTGGTTCCCCAACACTGATGCAAATGAATAACACAACCACTTCAAAACCAGATCTGACCTACTACTGGATAGATCTTTCCCTGCCAGAAGATTACCAGAAAGCATAAATAAAAGTGGGCTGCCATCTCTTAGAAATAGCTAAAACAGGAGTGAGTGGGGAATGCAGGACCCCACTATAGTATTCCAGGGCTAAGATAAGCTGAAGGCTGCATAAGCCTGAGGCCATATAAGCGATCAACTTTTTGTGATTGGTTGTTAAATGACTAAGCAGTTGCTAGGCAGATCAGTTTTCCCGGTTGGTTTTTTCCTATTGGTTTAAGGGGTTGTGCATCAGGATGAAGAGGAGGGTCTTAGGTTAGTATATAGGGGGTGGCCATCTTGCTAGACTCCCTCTTGCCTTTCAGTTTATGCCCCAGGAATGATAAGTACTATTGCTTATTTTCACTGCCTGTAAATTGTTTTTGTTTTTGTTTTGAATTTCATTTGCCTTCTCTAGGGCATTATACAGTGCTGTGCCCCCTCTCTGCGTGTCATTGTCTACTTTTGCAGATTCTCCCCCCTCTGCCATGCCTCGTCCAAAACGTGCAGCTCCCCCCCCCGGCGCCTCGTGGATGCGGGGAGCGCCTTCCGCTCCCGCTCCCCGAGCGTTGCGCCACAGAGAGGACTTCCCCCTGTTTCAGACAGGCGGCGGGGACGGGCAGTTACAGCCCGCTCCCCTGCCGCACGGAGACGGGCGGCCAGCGGCCGCTCGTCACGTGGTGCCGATGCGCGCGGCTCGGCCGGGCCGCGCGTCCCGGCGCTCGCAGCGGGACGGGCCTCTCCTCTCCCTCCTGCTTCGGGCGTCTGCAGCACTTCCCCTCCGGCGGCCGGCGGCCGCTCTGCACGTGGCGCGGGTGCGCGCGGTCCGGCTGGGCCGCGCTCCCCGGCGCCTCCCGCGGGCGAAACGACTTCCCTCCCTCCTTCCATAAGTGCCTCCGGCCCTCCTCCTCCATCCCCGCGGTCGGCTCTCGGCGGCGTCCTGGGGGCACAAGCTGTACCGGACGGCCGCGGCAGAGCTGCGGGGGGCGAGGGGGGGGTCAATATGCAGCTGGGGGATATGAGCCCAGGGCAGCGGGTAGCGGCTCCCGCTGTCCCCGGGACAATACAGGGCCCCATACTACCCCCCTCCAGCGGGGGGTTTAGCACACCGCACCTCAATTTAAATAATATTGGGCCGTTTGGGCCTAGTGTCGCCGGGGCGGGGGACGTGGCAGCGGCGGCCGCCACACCCGCCCCGGCGGCAGTCACATGGCAGGGTTTTCCCCCGGCCTCGGTGGCCTGCTCGGGCTCCTCCTGCGTGTCAGACGCCCCGACGCCATTAACGGCGCCCCCGCTCGTCGGTTTTCAAACCCCTCTCCACGCCCTTCCCGGTCCTTTTCAGTTTGGGTCCACACAGACATCCGTCTCGGCGGCTTATATGACGCCCGGCGGGGCGCTTTCGGTAGCAGCGCAGCAAGGCTTCGCGGGGAGCCAGTCCTTCCCCGGGGGTTTTGCGTGGCCTCCGGCTCCAGCATTCCCCTTAGCCGCCAGCATGCCTTCCATGGGCTTCATGACGGTGTCCGGCACACAGTTTTCCCCGCACGGGGCCAGCGCGGGCGCCGGCGTGCAGTCCACGTGGTCGGTCGGTGGCCCCCGAGTCGCGGTGCCCTTGCCGGCCCTTGCGGGCCTGCAGTCAGGGCAGGCACCGGGCGGTGGGTATCAGGTGGCACAGAGTTGGCCCCCTCTCGCGGCGCCCCCTCAGTTCCTTCCGGCGTCATACGGATGGGCGGGGGGCTGCCCGCCGCATACGGCGTGGCGGCCGTCTTACCCCGCGAGTTTCGGTGCAGTGAGCGGGTCAGCCTTTACGCAGTCGATCGGGTACACCTCGGCGGGGGCCCCCTCCCTGCAGCTGCCGGGCGGCCATCCGCCACGGAACGGGGGGACGGGCTCTCCGCCTCCGCATTTGCGGACAAGTGTTAATGATGTTCTGGTTCCCCCGGTGCCGGTTGTCCCCTCTTTTTCTCCCTTGCAGGTTCCGTCTAATTCAGGGGCTACGCCCGTCACGAGGTGAAGGTCACGGACAAGCGCGACTGCGAACGTGGAGGTACGGCCATCAGCGGAGGCGGGTGCAGCGGACGACGCGGTTCCGGGTCCTTCAAACTCCGGTGAGCTAAATATTCCTTTACACGTTTCAACTTGTAGTTCCTCGTCTTCTAGCAGCGTATCATCCGGCTCTCCGCGGCGCCCGCGTAAATTAGCTAGGCTCATCGCGCGGCGAATGGCCAAGGAGGCGCACAAGGTGGCCGCTCCTGCGCAGGTGGTCCCCTCCGACCCTCCCCGTTACGGCGAGATGGTACATTGCGCCAACACGGCAGTGACAAGAGGGGTTCGTAAGCGCATGCGGGAAAAAATACGTAAGGGGAAGTATGTAGACATATTCACCCTTACAGAGGAAATGCGGCAGGGTTTTGACGCGGCCAAGAAACCGGGTGGTATTGGGGAAAATGCGTTTCGCAATTTTCACCAGTGGCTGCGTGGGTTTTTGGTGTTCATGGCTTGCTACACGGAATCGCGTCCCGCGGAGTATGCCAACTTGGTGAAATATTTGTTTTTAGTACACGATATGTACTTAAAATCCAAGGGTTCCGCGTGGCGGGATTACGACGAGAAGTTTCGTCGCAATCAGGATGGCAACCCCATCCTGCCCGCGGGTTTTAAGGATGTTGAGGTGTGGTTGGAGGTCACGCAGCAGGTCAAACCCACCCCGGACGTCACGGCCAAGAAGCCCGGGGCGGCCGGGGCGGTGGCTTCTCGATTGACGGGAAAAGGCAAGTGCTTTGCCTACAACGACGGCAAATGCGGCAAAGGAACGGGCTGTCGTTTTCGCCACTCATGCAGGTTGTGCGGAGCCAGTCACCCGGCCAAGGAATGCACCGCGGCGACAGGCGGTAAGCCTGCCGCTTCCACCGAGGCCGGTGGAATTGGCAAGTAAGGCCTTCTCCCCGATTATAGTTCCCGAGTTGCAGCGCTGGCTTACCTTGTACCCCGATGAGTCGGCGGCATCGTTTCTCTTGCAGGGCTTTCAGCACGGTTTTCGTTTGCCAATCCCGGATTCGGTGTATGTGGTTGCACGCCAGAATTTGAGATCGGCTCGGGAATTCCCGCAGGAAGTCCGGCGGAAGGTTGACGGGGAGATTGGGCTGGGGCGCATGGCTGGGCCCTACGCCCTTTCCCCGTTGCCCTCCTTGTGCATTTCCCCAGTAGGGGTAGTGCCCAAGAAGGCCATAGGTAAGTTTCGTTTGATACAGCACTTGTCGCACCCGCCGGGGCTGTCGGTCAACGACGCTATCCCGGAAGCCCAATGCAGAGTTCGATATCAGTCGTTTGACGACGCGCTGCGATTAGTGCGGGATTGTGGTCCGGGGAGTCTGTTGGCAAAATTGGACGTGGAGTCGGCCTTTCGGCTACTCCCGCTACACCCAGATTCCCTGCGGTTTCTGGGTTTCAAAATAGGGGGCGAATTCTACGTCGATCGGTGTCTCCCCATGGGTTGCTCTGTCTCCTGCGCCTACTTTGAGTGCTTTAGCACGTTTTTGCACTGGTGCGTCCAGACCGCCTCCGGGCAGATGGGGGTGGCTCACTACCTGGATGACTTTCTTTTTGTAGGCCCCGGAGACAGTTCGGTCTGTGGGGACATTCTCTCGGTGGCCAGGTCGTTATTCTGCGCTTTAGGGGTACCGGTTGCGCAGGATAAGTGCGAGGGTCCTTGCACTTGTCTTAGCTATTTAGGTATCGAGATTGACACGGTAGGGGGGTGCTGTCGCTTGCCCGAGGATAAGGTGCGGAAACTATTGGGTTTGATTACAGACTGTTTAGGAAAACGCAGGGTTCGGCTTAAACAGGTGCAGTCCTTGCTTGGTTCTCTCAATTTTGCGTGTCGGATTATCCCCATGGGTAGGATTTTCTGTCGCAAACTTGAGCGGGCCACCGCGGGGACGGTTCGACAGAATCACTCCGTGTACCTTTCCCGCGAGATCAAGGATGATTTGCGGATTTGGGTCTCGTTCCTGGTGTCCTTCAACAGGGAAGTGTTGTGGCCCGCTCCTTGTTGTTCCAGTAAGCAGCTGCAGTTGTTCACGGATGCTTCAGGCAGTCGAGGTTTCGGCGCGTTCTTCGCTGGCTCATGGTGCGCTGCGGCCTGGCCGGCATCTTGGGTAACGCGTGGGTTTACCAAGAACCTGCTTCTGCTGGAATTGTTCCCGATCTTAGTGGCGCTTGAGTTATGGGCCGGACGGTTCGCAAATAGGGACATTTTGTTTCTTTGCGACAACTTAGGGGTAGTGCATGCGATTAATAACCAGCGTTCCTCATCTCCGCAGGCGCTGCGATTGCTAAGGCATTTAGTGTTGGTTTGTTTGCAGCGCAATATTAATTTTAGGGCTCGCCGCGTACCTGGAGTTGACAATGGAATTGCGGATGCATTGTCCCGGTTCCAGTTTGACAAATTCAGGACGTTGGTTCCGGGAGCGGAGGCAGAGGGGTTACAGTGCCCACCTTCTGTCTGGCAGATGGTCGAAGCGGTTTAACGGCGTTGGCCAGGTGTGCACTGGCTCCCTCTACGCTACGAGCGTATGATGCTGCATGGCGGGATTGGTCAGCCTTTCAGAGTAGGTACGGGGTAGCAGGTGAGTCCTCGGCCGACGCCCTGTTGACCTTTGTTTGGGAGCATTACCAAAACGGTAGGTCAAAAGCGGCCATGGCTACTGCCCTTGCGGGCATCGCCTTTCACTCGCGACTCCACGGGACAACGGACCCCACGGGGTCGTTTGTCCTTTCCAGAGCGCTGAAAGGTTGGGCTAGGTTGCACCCGGCGCCTGCGGATTCACGTAGGCCTATAACGTTGCAGCTGCTAGCGGAATTGCTGCGTGTGCTACCTCGGATTGCGTCCTCGGAATTTGAGGTGGCATTGTTTAGTAGCGCGTATGCCCTGGCCTTTTTCGGGGCTTTTCGGGTGAGCGAGCTAGTGGCGAGCAGCAAGGCGTCCCGGGAATCGGGTCTGCTCTACGAGAATGTGCGCTTGCAGGAGGGCCTGTTGCTCTGTAGGATTGTGCGGTCCAAGACAGATCAAACAGGTCGGGGTCGCTGGTTGTCCTTGGAGGCTCAGGGAGGTATGGGCGTTTGCCCGCTGCGGTTGACGCAAGAGTATGTGCGGTTAAGACCTCCGGGGGGCAACCAGTTGCTGGTGCACGCGCAGTTGGACCCTCTGACAAAGTTTCAGTTCTCATCGGTGTTCAAGAAATGTTTGACGGCGTTGGGCTTGCAGGAGGCGGACTTCGGTACTCATTCCTTTCGGATTGGGGCGGCTACCCATGCGGCGGCCGCTGGTTCATCACCAGCGGCTATTCGGGAGTTGGGTCGCTGGAAGTCGGCCTCCTATAAGTCCTATGTCCGTATAGATAAGTTATAAGTGCGCCTGTTGCGCTAACCCAAAAACGTGTTTACTCGTCGGTTTTTGAACGCTTACCGTTCAGGAATCGAGGGTGTGAAGCGAATTTTTAAAATTTTTCCTCCGAGGGGGCCTAATTTCAATTGGCTGTTCTACCAAGGTCCACGGGAGGTTTTTTGAGTTTTCTCCTTCACTTGGGTTTTATTGGTTACGTTGTGTTTAAGTTACAGATTATGTGCATAATCTGACATTAGGATATTTTCTTTTACAGCTGTCAGCAATTTTGGAGACCACATATGGATGGTTGGTCATTCATATGTTTTTTGGGCGGAGAAACATCCCATGGCATCTAGGGCGACTGAGATTTTTGGGTCCCGGCAATTTAGATGGTTAGGTGTTAGGGGCATGTTATGGGGTGATTTGTTGCGCGTCCTTTTTTCTAGGGAGCGCCGCTGGGGTCGCCCCAGTTGTATTATCATTCATCTGGGTGGTAATGATCTGGGCCGAGTTAAAGGCATAGACTTGATTTTGTCTATAAAGGCGGATGTGGTGGCGATACGTTGTCACTGGCCTGGGGTATGCATTGTCTGGTCGGAAATGGTGCCCCGTTTCCATTGGCGTGGTGCGGTGCGTTTCTCGGCGCTGGAGAAAGCACGCAAAAAGGTGAACTCGACGGTGTCTCTGTTTGTCAAGGCCATAGGCGGAGTGGCAATTAAGCATCCTCTGCTGGTGCTGCGGAACAGGCAGTTCTATAGAGACGATGGGGTTCACCTTTCTCCGGAAGGAGTGCAGTTTTTTCTGGAAGATATTTTCGGTCTTTTTCGTTAGAGCTAGTTAGTTTCTGGTTGGTTAAGGTTCTGTTTGCGGATGGCGGTGGCGGTTTGGAAAACCTTGGTGGCGGGAAATCGCTGCCAACCAGCTGTCACACAGGCATAAGTGGTCATTGTGGGGCTCCCTCTTTAAATGGACGGCAGGTGTGTCCTTTTCTTGCGGTTGGACATTTAGACGTTCCCCTGCGGGAACCGAACGTTTGCCAGAGAAAGAGGGGTAAGGCCAGCACAATGCGGGTTATGCGGGAAGGAGGCGGGGTATGTGTACTCCCCTCCTTGGTTTGGTGGTTTGTCATCTAGGTGACGGGTGCTGGTGTTTGGCAGCGGTTTTCTGTTTGCCATCCTCCAAACTAAAGTTAATATATATTCAATTCAATTCTAATTCGGCCTCAATTATTAGTTTAAAGAGTTGGTCAGCGATTAATAAACATCGTCTGACCTTTAACTCCAGCTACTGTGTCCGTGTCTTTATTTCAGTGTGTGGTGTGGTTTTATTTAGTGATAAGCTAGCTTAAGTAAAAGGTTTATGTAATCACAATAAAGTTATGAGCGGCTTAGATAAGCTGAAGGCTGCATAAGCCTGAGGCCATATAAGCGATCAACTTTTTGTGATTGGTTGTTAAATGACTAAGCAGTTGCTAGGCAGATCAGTTTTCCCGGTTGGTTTTTTCCTATTGGTTTAAGGTGTTGTGCATCAGGATGAAGAGGAGGGTCTTAGGTTAGTATATAGGGGGTGGCCATCTTGCTAGACTCCCTCTTGCCTTTCAGTTTATGCCCGCCCGCCCTCCCAGAATGCGTCTACGTTTTTTGTTCTTGCTGTGGGCTATTGAAAGCCAGATTGGCGGGAAATCGCTGCCAACCAGCTGTCACACAGGCATAAGTGGTCATTGTGGGGCTCCCTCTTTAAATGGACGGCAGGTGTGTCCTTTTCTTGCGGTTGGACATTTAGACGTTCCCCTGCGGGAACCGAACGTTTGCCAGAGAAAGAGGGGTAAGGCCAGCACAATGCGGGTTATGCGGGAAGGAGGCGGGGTATGTGTACTCCCCTCCTTGGTTTGGTGGTTTGTCATCTAGGTGACGGGTGCTGGTGTTTGGCAGCGGTTTTCTGTTTGCCATCCTCCAAACTAAAGTTAATATATATTCAATTCAATTCTAATTCGGCCTCAATTATTAGTTTAAAGAGTTGGTCAGCGATTAATAAACATCGTCTGACCTTTAACTCCAGCTACTGTGTCCGTGTCTTTATTTCAGTGTGTGGTGTGGTTTTATTTAGTGATAAGCTAGCTTAAGTAAAAGGTTTATGTAATCACAATAAAGTTATGAGCGGCTTATTAGATTGTGAGAGCTAACATTTTTCAAACTGATGGATCAATGAGGTGGGCCCTGGATCAGAGTGTCCATAATTCTTCTCTTCATCTCTTCTGACTGCTACATAGATTGCAAAAAACGACGAAGTTATCAGGGTGAAGCAATGGATGAATCTGGTGGATGAGCACATTTGGGTAAATTACAAACACCAAACACATACTGGCTATCAGTGGCCTAACTGGTGAGCTTGAAATGTTGACAGACATAATGTCAACATACATGTTGACATGAGAATGTTGACATAGTTATAATGCTGACATTGACCATGTCACACATTCTTCTTGTAGACAGTGATGAAATGCTGACATGTTAGAATGTCCACATACCATCCCTGCTGGCCCAGCTCCTGGCAGCTTGCAGTGGCTCCGCTGCACCCTATCGCTGCTTACACTTCCCCAACCTATCCCTGACCGAGGGGCGGAACGATAGAGTGGTGGGCCTAGGTTCATATGCATTCTACCCCTCCCCCCACCATCACCAACCCTTGCACCCCCCAGCACCTACACACTGATTTTGAGTGGGCCACTCTAAAAAGTACATTTGAGTTTTAACAACACAAGTATATTTTAAAATGTACACATGTGCCGTCAGAGCCACATTGGCCTCTTTCTATGCCATCTGATCCCTTCTCCGCAGGACACCAGCATTTGTCACACGTCACTATGCTCACAAGATACTGATAGTAGTGCTCCTTATTTACATTATGCCAGACAGCATGAACCAAAATTAGCATTTTGTCACACGGTATTAGCCAAAATTGACATTACACCACACGGTATGAGCCGAAATTCACATTATGTCACACGGTATAAGCCATAAATTCTCACTATGTCACACGGTATGAGCCGAAATTCACATTATGTCACACGGTATAAGCCATAAATTCACACTATGTCACATAATATGAGCCGAAATTCACATTATGTCACACGGTATAAGCCATAAATTCACACTATGTCACAAGGTATGAGCCGAAATTCACATTATGTCACACGGTATAAGCCATAAATTCTCACTATGTCACACGGTATGAGCCGAAATTCACATTATGTCACACGGTATAAGCCATAAATTCACACTATGTCACATGGTATGAGCCGAAATTCACATTATGTCACACGGTATAAGCCATAAATTCACACTATGTCACACGGTATGAGCCGAAATCATATTATGTCACACGGTATAAGCCATAAATTCACACTATGTCACACGGTATGAGCCACATTCACATTACGCCACGCGGTATCAGCCAAAAATTCACTTTATGATACACAGTATGAGCCACAGTATGAGTATGATAACTCTCATCACTTTTCTATATATATAAAAAAAATAAAAGAACGTTTACATATATATACTAGCTAGTCCAAGCATTTAGTAATTGAATGGTTGTCCCATCTAGTATATATATGTAATAATATATGTAAAAAGAAATTGAAAGAAAAAAAGAAAAGGGTTACATAATGTACATGGATGTACTGATGCAAATCCCCCTGGCTTGCCTGTCTCCCTCTGTTTCCCCTACAGCACGCAGTGAACGATGACTTACTATCTCAGTGACAGTGGATTTGTCCTTTGCTCCAGCGGCAGCCTCCTGAGAAGAACACTGCCTGGGCTGGGCCTGTAGCTTTTGCGTGGCGGCAGTGGCAGGGCACACACAGTTCATTGACAGCGCGGGCGGGGAGTATATGAAATAGATAATTTTGCCAAACTACCCGATATTCCCCTACTTTAAATGATACAGCATGTATCATGTATATATATATATATATATATATATATATTTGTATAATAATTTTAATATTAGACCTTAGGGCCCCCTGTCTTAATACCCCGGACCCCCTAATGCCTTAATCAGAGGTGCCCCCATGTTGAAAATAGGGACAGTGCACGGCGTAGGTGCGCAACTAAAATATAGGGGTATGGCTCCGCTTAATGGGGAAGGGGTGTGACTACAGAATAGTACCAATTCACATTATACTGCACAGTAGTGTCTGTTATTCATATTACACCACACAGTAGAGCTGCTTATACACGTTACACCACAGTAGTGGAATATATTCATATTATACACGTTACACAACACTAGAGCCGCTATGGAAGTTGTATTTAATGGTTTACTTGTTTAGTTCACATCAATTAAAAACACTATGTATGTCCCGACTGGCCTGACCTCACAACCTCCCAATCCCTTAATGAAAATGATGCCCCAAATGACCTCCCCACAGACCTGAACCCTCCCTCCAAGCTCTCAATGAATATAATGCACCAAAACTGCTCCCCCCCAACTTGATATTCCGCCAATGCCTCAATGAAAATAATTCCCTAGAACTGCCATTTCAGACCTGATGATCCCACTATGCCTCAATGAAAATAATGTCCCCGAATTGCCTGAGGGGCAGAGTGAGAGAGAGGTGCTGCAGCATCAATGCAGACAGAGGTGCTGCAGCAGCTGGGGCAGGGAGAGGTGCTGCAGCAGCTGGGACAGAAAAAGGTGCTGTAGCAGCTAGGGCAGAGAGAGGTGCTGCAGCAGCAGCTGGGACAGAGAAAGGTGCTGCAACAGTTAGGGCAGAGAGAGGTGCTGCAGCAGTTGGGACAGAGAAAGGTGCTGCAGCATCTAAAGTAAAGGTGCTGCAGCTTCCAGAAAAGAGAGACATGTTACAAAAGCTGGAGCAGAGAAAGACTAATGATTGTGATGCCAGACATCAGTATACCGACAACGACATCCCGATCATCAGTATGCCGGCAGCGGGCCGATCGCAAAGAGTCCTCTTGAGGACTCACTCCACTCGCCACACTGCTGGCCCGATGGCTGGCTGCGCTCGCCACAGGTTCTATTCCCACTCTATGGGTGTCGTGGACACCCACGGGAATAGCCCCTGTTAGCCAGGATTATGGCTGTCAGCATTGTCGGCGGTCGAGATCCTGGCGTCGGTATCCTGACCTCCGGGATCCCTACTGCTGGCAACTTAACTGTATACCCCCAGCTGCACAGCTACAAGCACACAGTGAGCCATATAAAGAGGACGGGCAGTGCTCCAGCATGTTCCATCTTTCAGTATCTCTTGCTTTAGCCTCTGGACTGCCCTGTTCCCTACCTAGTTTCACAATCAGAGTCAGTGTGCTTCACTCTGCTCCTCCACCTCCTGCTCTGCGGCTGCCTGTACAGCAGTCTGCGTCACAGCACCCTCTAGCTTTGCCGGCGTCTGGAGCTCGTGCTCCACCGGAACCACCCTCGCTACCAGTGGCGTAAGTTTGTCCCAGTTGCCCGGAGGCAAGAAAAATATTGGTGCCCCCCCTATATATCATCCGTGAGCCAATAAGATGCCGTTTTGAGATCTGAGTATAATCGAACCCGCTCATCTCTAATTCTAACTATATGAAGCTACTACAAAACCCGTTGCAACTAGGCAGATCTATGTAGGGGTCCAACCACACACTACATAGATCTGCTCAGTCACTCACAATGCTGATTATTTCTCTGACAATTATTTTGCAAGTGTCATATCCAGGATTAGAACCCACAACCTATTGCACTGGAAGCATGCACCTTACTGGTGGAGATATCTGCTCTTGCATAGGAAGTATGAGAATTCTAACTATATGAAGTTACTTGTAATTGTCAGATAAATAACTTCATATAGTTAGAATTCTCATGTTTCCTTTATAGGAGCAAATAGCTTCACCAGTAAGGTGTCAGCTTCCAGTGTATCTATAATAAAGAGGGTGTGATTTGTAAGGTGTGGTGACTAGTGGGGAAGTCGGCTACGGAAGAGATACCCGCTGCTGTCAATGAACTTAATTGATTAATGTCGCTGAACACACGGAACAGGAGGAGAGGTGCCCCCCTTCAAAGCAGGAGCCCGGCAGCAGGTGACTCCGTTGCCTCCTAGAGCTCTGCCTCTGCTCGCTACACCCCTGGCCTTAATCCAGCTCTGAGTGTGGGAGCCTTGTGATGGAGCCAGGGGGGCCTGAGAGCAGAGGAATTGCCATCGGGCTGGTGACTGGCAGCAACGTTCATACTTGTCCTTAAATTCCAAGGAGAGCGTCTCTGGATGTAAAAATTTATCGGAGATATATGTACCAGGAATTGTCCCTTTTTCTCTTACTGACCATTCGCACATAAATTCCTCTTTTTCTTTATGTTTGATGCAGTTACATTGAGTAGGAACATGTAAAAAGCAATTATGAACATGACATATTAGGGATTGTAGTGCTCCAAGGTCTGTACAAATGAAACAGTATCACGAATAGCACATCATTCAGAGATTGATGTACTTTAAGTCTAAGGGGTTTATTTACTAAAGGTCGATTTTCATCAATTTTTATCGACTCAAAATTGATCTCGATTGATTGTTGGTTTCAGGGGCTGAAACACACATTTACTAAAAGTGACTTTTTATATTAATTTTTAAATGTTAGTAAATGTGCGTTTTGGTTCTGGAAACCCAACATCGACTGCGATCGATTTTTTTATTTTTTTATTTGACTGGAATCGATGAAAACCAACCTTTAGTAAATATACCCTTAAGACCAAACTTAAAATACACCTGGCAAAAGCGTCACATTTTGCTACCTATGAATTAGCAGCAAATATGAGATACATCCAACTCTAATAGGTAGTATACGCTCCCTCCTCCCCCTGCAAATAGCAAATACGTCAGGAACGTGACAGAAGGTGTGGCTTCGCTGAGAACACAACACACAAGCAAACCACACAGCACACAATTCATACACTTTACGCTAAGAAACCGGAAAATATAGATAATAAGTACTCTGGGCCGGAGCTACCACTAGGCAGCTTTAGGCAGCTGCCTAAGGGCGCTTGGACCTGAGGGGGTGTGATGTTAGTGCATTAGAATGCTTAATATTTGTAGACACTCCCTTACTAATATGTGTAAGCCTGAATCTTCAGTGATGGTCCCTGGGACCAGGGGGATGCTGGGAAGTTGGTGGTCCAGTGTGTGGTGTGTCTGGAGTTGGTGATGGAATAAACAGCACAGCAGTGAACTCACATGTCTCTGTGTCTTTATGACTGGATTTACAAACATATGAACAAAACATGGTGTCAGAAGAAGTGTAACTTGGACTGCTAGTGCTCTCAGAGTGTGAAAGAATCCTGCAGCAGCTGTAAGGCTGTGATACTCAATGTCTGCAAAGCCTGCCATGTGCTCCTATCTTCAAACAGTGAGTAACCATGGATAAACTGGCTCCTCCAACTGGCATGCTGATGTCTGGTAACTTGTCTGAAAACTGGAAAAGATTTAAGCAAAGGTTTAATATATATCTTGCTGCATGTGGAGCTGATACAGAGGCTGACAAAACTAAGGCATCCATTTTCCTCCATGTGATAGGAGAGGATGTGCTGGACATTTATAATAGTTTTCAGTTTGATGAGGGGCAGAATATGGTGCTATCTTCTATTATGCAAAAGTTTGAAGATTACTTTGTGCCAAGGAAAAATGTGACATATGAAAGATATAAGTTTTTCACATGTGATCAGAAGTCTGTAGATGGATTTGATCAGTATGTTACAGAGCTGCAATCACTCGGTAAAACCTGCATGAAATGTGGTAGACTTAATCACTTTGCCAAATGCTGTAAAATGAAAAGTAAAACAACCAATGTGCATGCTGTTAAACAAACAGAGGAATTCTTTGTGGATTGCATTGAACTTTGCAGTGCAGATAAGAAAGAATGGATTGTCCCTTTAACTGTGAACGAGATTGTCATTCCCTTTAAGCTTGATACTGGCGCGCAGGTGAATTTAATATTGTTTCAAGACTATAAGACTTTTAGAGTAAAACCTAAAATTCATCCAGCCAAAGTGAAAGTTACAGGGTACACTGGGGAGGAAATTCCTGTGAAAGGTACATGCTTAGTGACACTGAAATATAAGGGACAACAGTTTAAAACATCTCTACTGATTGTGGATAAAAATGTGCAACCGATTCTAGGATTAAGTTCCTGTGAGAAATTAAGCTTGCTAAAGAAAGTTTTTATGGTGACTTCACAAGTAGAAGATGACTGCAAATTGATGTTTACAGAATACAGAGACTTTTTTGAAGGTCTAGGTTGTTTGCCTGGAGAGCATAAAATAAATATAGACACGCAAGTTTCTTCTGTGATACACCCCTGTAGAAAAGTGCCGTTTGCGCTGAGAGAAAAACTGAAACAAGAGTTAAATCGCATGGAAGCCTTGGGTGTGATACAAAAAGCTGATGAGCCTACTGAATGGGTAAGCTCCTTAGTAATTGTTGAAAAGAAAAATGTACAACTCAGAATATGTCTAGACCCCAGAGATTTAAACAAAGCTATTAAACGAGAACATTTCAAATTTCCAACCAGAGATGAAATTATGTCGCAATTTGCGGGAGCAAAATGGTTCAGTAAATTGGACGCATCTTCAGGATTCTGGCAAATGAAGCTAGATGAGGCCAGCTCAAAGCTTTGTACATTTAATACACCAGAAGGTCGATACAGATTTCTTCGACTACCATATGGAATATTGTCTGCTCCAGAAGTATATCACAAAAAGATACACATGATTTTTGAACATATTCCAGGTGTTGAAACAATGATGGATGACATTATTGTCTGGGGATCTACAAAGGAAGAACATGATTCTAGATTGAGACAAGTAATGGAACTTGTCAAGAAAGTGAATCTAAAGTTAAACAAGGACAAATGTGAATTTGGCGTGAATACACTTACCTTTATGGGCGACGTGGTCTCGGATCAAGGTGTAAAACCAGACCCAAGGAAAATATCAGCCATAGTGAACATGGAACGTCCTAACAACAAAGACGACGTCAGAAGATTCCTAGGAATGATTACTTACTTAGGAAAGTTTATTTCTCAACTCTCTGAACGAACAGCCTCTCTTAGATGGTTGTTGGACAAAGATAACGATTGGATGTGGTCACATGAACAAGAAGAAAGTTGGCAAAACTTGAAACAGATCATTACAGAGCAACCAGTGCTAAAATTCTTTGATCCTGCGAAAAGAATAAGAATTTCAGCAGATGCTTCGCAATTTGGCCTAGGCTCAGTGCTGTTACAAGAACATGAGGATACATGGCAACCAGTAATCTATGCATCAAGAGCACTGACAAGTGATGAAACAAGGTATGCTCAGATAGAAAAAGAACTTCCAGCGATCACATATGCATGTGAGCAATTTCATCAGTTTGTGTATGGTCAAACATTTACAGTGGAAACTGACCACAAGCCATTGGTAGCTATCATGACTAAATCATTACATGACTGTCCCATGAGAATTCAACGAATGCTTATCAGACTACAGAAATATGATGTACTCTTGCTGTACTGTCCCGGCAAATACATGTTCATTGCTGATACACTTTCTCGTGCTATGGACAAAAGTGAAGGTTCCAAAAGTCTGATGGATAAAGAGATAGAAGCCTATGTTAATTTGATCGTAGCTTCTCTACAAGTGTCTCTTGCAAGACAAGAACAGATTAGGAAAGAAACTGAGACAGATGACACAATGAAAGTGTTGAAAGATATCATTCTGAAAGGTTGGCCAGCAGAAAAACATGCGTGCCCACTGTCTATCCATGATTATTGGATGTACCGCAGTGACCTTACAGTTGTCGATGGTATTATTTACAAAGGCAATAGGTTTGTCATACCTGCACGACTAAGAAAAACTATGCTGTGCAAGATACATGAAGGCCACTTAGGAGAAGAAAAATGTAAGTGGAGAGCGCGTGAAGTTATGTATTGGCCAAGAATGAACTAAGACATAGCACAGACTACAGCTACATGTGAATTATGTCTTATGTATAGACCGAAACAACAAGTCAAGCCACTGAGTCCTCACGCAGTGCCAGAGAGACCGTACCAGAAAGTTGGCGCAGATTTGTTTGATTGTAATGGGAAAATGTACATTGTCATGACTGATTATTACTCTAACTACCCTGAGGTGAAGACACTACATACAACTACTAGTAAAGCCGTAATCAATTGCATGAAGTCAATCTTTGCAAGGCATGGTGTTCCTATGGAAGTGTTCACTGACAATGGTCCTCAGTTTTCCAGTGCTGAATTTAGACAATTTGCTGATGAGTGGGAATTTGTCCATACTACGTCAAGTCCCCACTATCCACGCTCATATGGGTTGGTGGAAAGTTCAGTAAAAACTGTAAAGAGTCTCATGAAAAAAGCTCAAGAAGGTAAAGAAGATTGCTACAAAAGTCTTTTAATCTACCGCAGTACACCTTTACAGAATGGACTTTCTCCTGCACAAATGCTGATGGGAAGGAGGATTAGAGCAAATCTCCCGATACATGATGAACTGCTTAATACACATAACTCAGCGTTGGTCAGACAGAGTAAGGAACGTCAACAGGCGAAATAGAAACTGTTCCATGACAGGCGAGCAAAAAGCTTATCTGATCTAAAATCGGGTGACCAAGTCCGTCTCAGAGATCACGAGAAAGGTATTTGGGTGCAGAAAGGTATTGTGCAAGCACAAGTAGCACCAAGATCTTATACTATACGTACAGAGCGTGGAACGGAAGTAAGAAGAAATCGTGTGGATTTAAGATCTCAACCTAACCATAATGAAGACAACATTACTGAAGAATACCCTTCATCTGACATGTATGATGATCCTAATAATGGTGAACAAACCACGATTCTAGAAAGGTCCAACATGGTCGATGAAACACAGACTATGTATGAAAGACCCAAAAGGAAAATACGCAGACCTGAGAGACTCATTGAAACGTGTTAGATGATGTTCTTAATATGACGTTGTTAATTGTTGCATTGAAGCGTACAGGACTTATCTTTAAAGAAAAGAGGATGTGATGTTAGTGTATTAGAATGCTTAATATTTGTAGACACTCCCTTACTAACATGTGTAAGCCCGAATCTTCAGTGATGCTCCCTAGGACCAGGGGGATGCTGGGAAGTGGGTGGTCCAGTGTGCGGTGTGCCTGGAGTTGGTGATGGAATAAACAGCACAGCAGTGAACTCACATGTCTCTGAGGGGCAGATTTATTAAGCCTGGTGAAGTGATAAATTAAACAGTGATAAAGTACCAGCCAATCAGCTCCTAACTTCCATGTCACAGGCTGGGTTTGAAAAATGACAGTTAGGAGCTGACTGGCTGGTGCTTTATCACCTTCCACTTTATCACTTCTCCAGGCTTAATAAATCTGCCCCTGAGTCCTTATGACTGGATTTACATACATATGAACAAAACAGGGGGCGGCCTGCTGTCTGGAAAGGGTGGCATGATCTTACATCTTTCTAACACCTCAATGTCGTGCCGATAACAGCCACTGCAATCCCTCTCCCCAACACCTTACTGCACAGTAGCTGCTGCCGCCAAGCAACCCTGTATTGCAGCCTCCAGCTCCGCCTCCGCTCAGCACAGGCAGTAACTTTAACAGCTACTGCAATCCTGGCCGGGGGCTCTTCATTCCAGGTTTCTTCCCAGACTACTCAGTCCCGACTCTGCAACACAGCCAGCAGGTAAGGTGGCTGCAAAGTGCACTGCCTACATTTGACAAAGAAAGGGGGAAAGAGCACTAAACAGAGGGGGGGGGGGGGGGGGGGAGTAGTGAGGGGGTACACACGGAGAGATCCATGCTTCAATTCTAAGCATTCTGACTAGATTGCTTGGAAGTTAAGCACGGATCTCTCCATGTGTACCCCTCACAGCGATAGCTATGTGCGGCCCTGCGCGGCGCTATTGCTGGTGCTAGATTGCAGGTACAAACGACCACATGTTTCATTTCGCCGCTGGGTGAGATGAGCCCCTCCTCATCATCTCCCTCCCCTGCTCAGCACACATCGCGCTGTGTGCTGATCGGGGGAGAGACGTGTGCTGCGTGGTCTGTGATGGATCGCTCAGCACACATCTCTGGGGAAATCTCCCTGTGTGTACGGGGCTGTAGGCATGCACACAGACTGGGGAAGGGGGGGGGGGGGTTGTGAAAACAGCAACATGCACATTGAGGGGGAGGGGAATAAAGCAGCAGCCATGCAACAGACTGGGAAGGGGGCAGGGCAGTCTCCGGGGGGCAGGGGCCCCAGAGCATTGCTTTGCCCAGGGGCTCTCACTGATGTTAAGATTGCCCTGCCACCATCTGGTGTACTGGTGCAGGCAGCCAGAGAGGGAGCTCACTCAGTGCTGCTTGAGTCCTGGATGTGTCAGTCCCACTGCAGTCCCTGCTGCTATTAGTAGTTCCCGGGTGCCCTCCTCCTCCATGCTGCTGTGTTTATATGATCAGGCGCTGTATGCGCTGACCTTGGTGAATATATTAACCTGCGATAAGACCATGGCAGTCCAGTGCGACTCCATGTGCGGATACATGGACCAATCAGACATGGGCTCCAACAGCAGTCGGAGAACAGACTCCCCACTCCAGGGCTCTGAGGATGACTCCACAGAGAGATTCTGAGCAGACAGGAAGAAGCTGGAGACGATGTTGCAAGGTAACTCTAACTTTTGTCAACAACAATGCAGCTGCCTTAGCGCTGCACCCAGCGTTATACTGATTTTCTGTCCCCGAACCCAAATTAGTGCCCCCTTCCAATCCATGAATTCATTAAAACACTACCTGGGGTCCCCACAAAGGTGCGCTAAGTGTTTTGTTTTGTTTTTTTGTGAAGGTGCTTTCTCTATTTGACAGTGGCGGCTGTGGAACTTCTGAGTTACCATCTCCACACTTTCACCTGAGGGGTGAGTAGGGGGGGAGGGGTCAGCAGGCAGACATTTTGCCCAGGGTGTTTAGAAACCTTGCACCGGCCCTGAAAGTACCCAAGCTGTACTGAGCCTGTTAAAAGCAAATCACAAATCTAACATTTCAACTTTGCTTAAAGTCAACAGTAATAAACTTATTAGCAGCCTTCCCCTTCCCAAAGAGTAGGAATCGGGCTATACGATGGTAGTCGTCGCCGTTATGCTACATATGCTTAAATGGATGGGATTTAGTTGTATTCTGATGCGGCCAGTGTTCGTCGTCGTCATCATCATCATTTTGTAAACTGCATTAGAGATGAGCGGGTTCGGTTCCTCGGAAACCGAACCCGCCCGAACTTCATGTTTTTTTACACGGGTCCGAGCGACTCGGATCTTCCCGCCTTGCTCGGTTAACCCGAGCGTGCCCGAACGTCATCATCCCGCTGTCGGATTCTCGCGAGGCTCGGATTCTATCGCGAGACTCGGATTCTATATAAGGAGCCGCGCGTCGCCGCCATTTTCACACGTGCATTGAGATTCATAGGGAGAGGACGTGGCTGGCGTCCTCTCCGTTTATAGAGAAGAGAAGAAGAGAGTGAGACTAGAGTAGAGAGAGACACAGTAGTAATTTTGGGGAGCATTAGGAGGAGTACTACTACTTGCTGAAGTGAGTTAGATAGATAGTGTGACTGTATAATGTATATCTGACTTGTGGGGGAGACACTGACAGTGGGGAGCAGTTAGAGTCTGAGAGCAGGACTCAGGAGTACTACATATAACGTACAGTGCACACTTTTGCTGCCAGAGTGCCACACTGCCATTGTGACCACACTGACCACCAGTATAATATATATTGTGATTGTCTGCTTAGGAGTACTACTTGCAAGTTGCTGATAGTGTGACCAGTGACCTGACCACCAGTTTTAATAATCACCACCAGTTTAATATATATATATATATATATAATTGTATATAATATATATATAATATTGTATACCACCTACCCGTGTTTTTTTTATTTTTTATTTCTTTTTCTTTATACATACTACTATAGTAGCTTACTGTAGTAGTCTGCGGTGCTGCTGAGCTGACAGTGTCCAGCAGGTCCGTCATCAGTCATTACATAATAAATATATATATACCTGTCCGGCTGCAGTACTAGTGATATTATATATATATATATATATATAAATTTAATCTCATTATCATCCAGTCTATATTAGCAGCAGACACAGTACGGTAGTCCACGGCTGTAGCTACCTCTGTGTCGGCAGTCGCTGGTCCATCCATAATTGTATACCACCTACCCGTGTTTTTTTTCTTTTTCTTTCTTCTTCTTTATACATACTACTATAGTAGCTTACTGTAGCAGTCTGCGGTGCTGCTGAGCTGACAGTGTCCAGCAGGTCCGTCATCAGTCATTACATAATAAATATATATACCTGTCCGGCTGCAGTACTAGTGATATTATATATATATATATATATTAATTTCATCTCATTATCATCCAGTCTATATTAGCAGCAGACACAGTATGGTAGTCCACGGCTGTAGCTACCTCTGTGTCGGCAGTCGCTGGTCCATCCATAATTGTATACCACCTACCCGTGTTTTTTTCTTTTCTTCTTTCTTCTTCTTTATACATACTACTATAGTAGCTTACTGTAGCAGTCTGCGGTGCTGCTGAGCTGACAGTGTCCAGCAGGTCCGTCATCAGTCATTACATAATAAATATATATACCTGTCCGGCTGCAGTACTAGTGATATTATATATATATATATATTAATTTCATCTCATTATCATCCAGTCTATATTAGCAGCAGACACAGTACGGTAGTCCACGGCTGTAGCTACCTCTGTGTCGGCAGTCGCTGGTCCATCCATAATTGTATACCACCTACCCGTGTTTTTTTTTTTTTCTTTCTTCTTCGTTATACATACTACTATAGTAGCTTACTGTAGCAGTCTGCGGTGCTGCTGAGCTGACAGTGTCCAGCAGGTCCGTCATCAGTCATTACATAATAAATATATATACCTGTCCGGCTGCAGTACTAGTGATATTATATATATATATATATATATATATATATATTAATTTCATCTCATTATCATCCAGTCTATATTAGCAGCAGACACAGTACGGTAGTCCACGGCTGTAGCTACCTCTGTGTCGGCAGTCGCTGGTCCATCCATAATTGTATACCACCTACCCGTGTTTTTTTTTTTTCTTTCTTCTTGATACATACTACTATAGTAGCTTACTGTAGCAGTCTGCGGTGCTGCTGAGCTGACAGTGTCCAGCAGGTCCGTCATCAGTCATTACATAATAAATATATATACCTGTCCGGCTGCAGTACTAGTGATATTATATATATATATATATTAATTTCATCTCATTATCATCCAGTCTATATTAGCAGCAGACACAGTACGGTAGTCCACGGCTGTAGCTACCTCTGTGTCGGCAGTCGCTCGTCCATCCATAATTGTATACTAGTATCCATCCATCTCCATTGTTTACCTGAGGTGCCTTTTAGTTGTGCCTATTAAAATATGGAGAACAAAAATGTTGAGGTTCCAAAATTAGGGAAAGATCAAGATCCACTTCCACCTCGTGCTGAAGCTGCTGCCACTAGTCATGGCCGAGACGATGAAATGCCAGCAACGTCGTCTGCCAAGGCCGATGCCCAATGTCATAGTACAGAGCATGTAAAATCCAAAACACCAAATATCAGTAAAAAAAGGACTCCAAAATCTAAAATAAAATTGTCGGAGGAGAAGCGTAAACTTGCCAATATGCCATTTACCACACGGAGTGGCAAGGAACGGCTGAGGCCCTGGCCTATGTTCATGGCTAGTGGTTCAGCTTCACATGAGGATGGAAGCACTCAGCCTCTCGCTAGAAAACTGAAAAGACTCAAGCTGGCAAAAGCACCGCAAAGAACTGTGCGTTCTTCGAAATCCCAAATCCACAAGGAGAGTCCAATTGTGTCGGTTGCGATGCCTGACCTTCCCAACACTGGACGTGAAGAGCATGCGCCTTCCACCATTTGCACGCCCCCTGCAAGTGCTGGAAGGAGCACCCGCAGTCCAGTTCCTGATAGTCAGATTGAAGATGTCAGTGTTGAAGTACACCAGGATGAGGAGGATATGGGTGTTGCTGGCGCTGGGGAGGAAATTGACCAGGTGGATTCTGATGGTGAGGTGGTTTGTTTAAGTCAGGCACCCGGGGAGACACCTGTTGTCCGTGGGAGGAATAGGGCCATTGACATGCCTGGTCAAAATACAAAAAAAATCAGCTCTTCGGTGTGGAAGTATTTCACCAGAAATGCGGACAACATTTGTCAAGCCGTGTGTTGCCTTTGTCAAGCTGTAATAAGTAGGGGTAAGGACGTTAACCACCTCGGAACATCCTCCCTTATACGTCACCTGCAGCGCATTCATCATAAATCAGTGACAAGTTCAAAAACTTTGGGCGACAGCGGAAGCAGTCCACTGACCAGTAAATCCCTTCCTCTTGTAACCAAGCTCACGCAAACCACCCCACCAACTCCCTCAGTGTCAATTTCCTCCTTCCCCAGGAATGCCAATAGTCCTGCAATAGACATGGCGTCACTGGCAATTCTGACGAGTCCTCTCCTGCCTGGGATTCCTCCGATGCATCCTTGCGTGTAACGCCTACTGCTGCTGGCGCTGCTGTTGTTGCTGCTGGGAGTCGATGGTCATCCCAGAGGGGAAGTCGTAAGCCCACTTTTACTACTTCCACCAAGCAATTGACTGTCCAACAGTCCTTTGCGAGGAAGATGAAATATCACAGCAGTCATCCTGTTGCAAAGCGGATAACTGAGGCCTTGACAACTATGTTGGTGTTAGACGTGCGTCCGGTATCCGCCGTTAGTTCACAGGGAACTAGACAATTTCTTGAGGTAGTGTGCCCCCGTTACCAAATACCATCTAGGTTCCACTTCTCTAGGCAGGCGATACCGAGAATGTACACGGACGTCAGAAAAAGACTCACCAGTGTCCTAAAAAATGCAGTTGTACCCAATGTCCACTTAACCACGGACATGTGGACAAGTGGAGCAGGGCAGGGTCAGGACTATATGACTGTGACAGCCCACTGGGTAGATGTATGGACGCCCGCCGCAAGAACAGCAGCGGCGGCACCAGTAGCAGCATCTCGCAAACGCCAACTCTTTCCTAGGCAGGCTACGCTTTGTATGACCGGTTTCCAGAATACGCACACAGCTGAAAACCTCTTACGGCAACTGAGGAAGATCATCGCGGAATGGCTTACCCCAATTGGACTCTCCTGTGGATTTGTGGCATCGGACAACGCCAGCAATATTGTGTGTGCATTAAATATGGGCAAATTCCAGCACGTCCCATGTTTTGCACATACCTTGAATTTGGTGGTGCAGAATTTTTTAAAAAACGACAGGGGCGTGCAAGAGATGCTGTCGGTGGCCAGAAGAATTGCGGGACACTTTCGGAGGACAGGCACCACGTACAGAAGACTGGAGCACCACCAAAAACGCCTGAACCTGCCCTGCCATCATCTGAAGCAAGAAGTGGTAACGAGGTGGAATTCAACCCTATATATGCTTCAGAGGTTGGAGGAGCAGCAAAAGGCCATTCAAGCCTATACAATTGAGCACGATATAGGAGGTGGAATGTACCTGTCTCAAGCGCAGTGGAGAATGATTTCAACGTTGTGCAAGGTTCTGCAACCTTTTGAACTTGCCACACGTGAAGTCAGTTCAGACACTGCCAGCCTGAGTCAGGTCATTCCCCTCATCAGGCTTTTGCAGAAGAAGCTGGAGGCATTGAAGGAGGAGCTAAAAGGGAGCGATTCCGCTAGGCATGTGGGACTTGTGGATGGAGCCCTTAATTCGCTTAACAAGGATTCACGGGTGGTCAATCTGTTGAAATCAGAGCACTACATTTTGGCCACCGTGCTCGATCCTAGATTTAAAACCTACCTTGGATCTCTCTTTCCGGCAGACACAAGTCTGCTGGGGTTCAAAGACCTGCTGGTGACAAAATTGTCAAGTCAAGCGGAACGCGACCTGTCAACATCTCCTCCTTCACATTCTCCCGCAACTGGGGGTGCGAGGAAAAGGCTCAGAATTCCGAGCCCACCCGCTGGCGGTGATGCAGGGCAGTCTGGAGCGACTGCTGATGCTGACATCTGGTCCGGACTGAAGGACCTGACAACGATTACGGACATGTCGTCTACTGTCACTGCATATGATTCTCTCCCCATTGAAAGAATGGTGGAGGATTATATGAGTGACCGCATCCAAGTAGGCACGTCAGACAGTCCGTACTTATACTGGCAGGAAAAAGAGGCAATTTGGAGGCCCTTGCACAAACTGGCTTTATTCTACCTAAGTTGCCCTCCCACAAGTGTGTACTCCGAAAGAGTGTTTAGTGCTGCCGCTCACCTTGTCAGCAATCGGCGTACGAGGTTACTTCCAGAAAATGTGGAGAAGATGATGTTCATTAAAATGAATTATAATCAATTCCTCCGTGGAGACATTGACCAGCAGCAATTGCCTCCACAAAGTAGTACACAGGGAGCTGAGATGGTGGATTCCAGTGGGGACGAATTGATAATCTGTGAGGAGCGGGATGTACACGGTGATATATCGGAGGATGATGATGAGGTGGACATCTTGCCTCTGTAGAGCCAGTTTGTGCAAGGAGAGATTAATTGCTTCTTTTTCGGTGGGGGTCCAAACCAACCCGTCATTTCAGTCACAGTCGTGTGGCAGACCCTGTCACTGAAATGATGGGTTGGTTAAAGTGTGCATGTCCTGTTTATACAACATAAGGGTGGGTGGGAGGGCCCAAGGACAATTCCATCTTGCACCTCTTTTTTCTTTCATTTTTCTTTGCGTCATGTGCTGTTTGGGGAGTGTTTTTTGGAAGGGCCATCCTGCGTGCCACTGCAGTGCCACTCCTAGATGGGCCAGGTGTTTGTGTCGGCCACTAGGGTCGCTTATCTTACTCACACAGCTACCTCATTGCGCCTCTTTTTTTCTTCTTTGCGTCATGTGCTGTTTGGGGAGTGTTTTTTGGAAGGGCCATCCTGCGTGACACTGCAGTGCCACTCCTAGATGGGCCAGGTGTTTGTGTCGGCCACTAGGGTCACTTATCTTACTCACACAGCTACCTCATTGCGCCTCTTTTTTTCTTCTTTGCGTCATGTGCTGTTTGGGGAGTGTTTTTTGGAAGGGCCATCCTGCGTGACACTGCAGTGCCACTCCTAGATGGGCCAGGTGTTTGTGTCGGCCACTAGGGTCGCTTATCTTACTCACACAGCTACCTCATTGCGCCTCTTTTTTTCTTCTTTGCGTCATGTGCTGTTTGGGGAGTGTTTTTTGGAAGGGCCATCCTGCGTGACACTGCAGTGCCACTCCTAGATGGGCCAGGTGTTTGTGTCGGCCACTAGGGTCGCTTATCTTACTCACACAGCTACCTCATTGCGCCTCTTTTTTTCTTCTTTGCGTCATGTGCTGTTTGGGGAGTGTTTTTTGGAAGGGCCATCCTGCGTGACACTGCAGTGCCACTCCTAGATGGGCCAGGTGTTTGTGTCGGCCACTAGGGTCGCTTATCTTACTCACACAGCTACCTCATTGCGCCTCTTTTTTTCTTCTTTGCGTCATGTGCTGTTTGGGGAGTGTTTTTTGGAAGGGCCATCCTGGGTGACACTGCAGTGCCACTCCTAGATGGGCCAGGTGTTTGTGTCGGCCACTAGGGTCGCTTATCTTACTCACACAGCTACCTCATTGCGCCTCTTTTTTTCTTCTTTGCGTCATGTGCTGTTTGGGGAGTGTTTTTTGGAAGGGCCATCCTGCGTGACACTGCAGTGCCACTCCTAGATGGGCCAGGTGTTTGTGTCGGCCACTAGGGTCGCTTATCTTACTCACACAGCTACCTCATTGCGCCTCTTTTTTTCTTCTTTGCGTCATGTGCTGTTTGGGGAGTGTTTTTTGGAAGGGCCATCCTGCGTGACACTGCAGTGCCACTCCTAGATGGGCCAGGTGTTTGTGTCGGCCACTAGGGTCGCTTATCTTACTCACACAGCTACCTCTTTGCGCCTCTTTTTTTCTTCTTTGCGTCATGTGCTGTTTGGGGAGTGTTTTTTGGAAGGGCCATCCTGCGTGACACTGCAGTGCCACTCCTAGATGGGCCAGGTGTTTGTGTCGGCCACTAGGGTCGCTTATCTTACTCACACAGCTACCTCATTGCGCCTCTTTTTTTCTTCTTTGCGTCATGTGCTGTTTGGGGAGTGTTTTTTGGAAGGGCCATCCTGCGTGACACTGCAGTGCCACTCCTAGATGGGCCAGGTGTTTGTGTCGGCCACTAGGGTCGCTTAGCTTAGTCATCCAGCGACCTCGGTGCAAATTTTAGGACTAAAAATAATATTGTGAGGTGTGAGGTGTTCAGAATAGACTGAAAATGAGTGGAAATGATGGTTTTTGAGGTTAATAATACTTTGGGATCAAAATGACCCCCAAATTCTATGATTTAAGCTGTTTTTTAGTGTTTTTTGAAAAAAACACCCGAATCCAAAACACCCGAATCCGACAAAAAAAATTCGGTGAGGTTTTGCCAAAACGCGGTCGAACCCAAAACACGGCCGTGGAACCGAACCCAAAACCAAAACACAAAACCCGAAAAATTTCAAGTGCACATCTCTAAACTGCATTAAGGGTTGAGTATCCACAAGTCATCCCTCTCCAAACACGAGCATTTGTGCCTATTAAGTGGCCATCTTGTGACACATTTCACATTGACATACCTTAATGTACTTTGGCCGTGTTTATAAACGTCCCCAGCACCCCCCTTTCCCGTCCTCTTTGGTGCAGGATAGTATGAATTCAAAATGCTGCCAAGTCACCATGCAAATGATGTGTATCCTGCTGAACGACACATGTGCACTTAAAAAACAGAGCGGAGGGGGGAATCTAATACTGCATAAGCTCATCATGTGCACCCATGCACTGGCTTGGCAGCTAAGTGTCCCTGGAGCGTATCTGTAAATGCTAGGAGTTACGCTATGTGTTTGTTATTGTATACTTTGTTAGGTGTAGGATACAAAATGTTCTACCTGACTTAGCTGCCAGTCACATTAAGCAAAGGATGGCGCAACAGAGTTTTAGGAAGATAGAAGTGTGAACAGCAGGAAAACCAGTTTACAAAAATACAGAAAACCTGTTTGACATAAATATGTATTGAGCTTATGTTCTGCGTGCTCAGGAACCGTCCTCTATGTACTGTAGATATTGGGTTTTAGATAAAATCCACGGTAACGGTCATATCTTGATAAATCCTGTTCACTTGCACTTTCTTTCTTACTATCAGTCTCAGTCATATTACTGCAATTCTCCAAACCACAAGACATATGAACAGTGCATTAACCCTTCAAGTATGTGTCTGTTATGGATTGAGTGTGTCTTTTGAAGCATTTTGCTATGGTAACTAAAGGTGTCAGCATGTGAACTGAATGTTCTGTGGCACTTTGCTATTTCTGCATTTCAGCTGTCAAATTCGACATAACATACGTCTTCCTGCACAAGAGGCTATCCACCGGACTACACCAGCCCGCTATTTTTACATTCATAGTCGTGCTCATTAGCAAAGATCCATCTGAAACAGGTGTCCCATCTCTGTCTGCATGCTAAGGGGGCAATCCAATTGGCCACGATTTACTCGCTGGTGCGGGTAAGCAAGGCTATATGACGCATTTACAGTACCGCCCGAATTACGGAATTTTGTTAGAAGCCCCATACGGCTGTGTACAAAAATCCACATATGTGGGGCGAGATAAAGCAAAAAGAGGGGCATGTTCTAATGCCGTTACATGCCATTGCAATGGCAGCTCCCCCCCATGTGCAGAGGTGTGTTAATTGAATTGAGCCCTATGAATGAGCAGGGAACTTGGACTACACACCCACACTCGATGTATCAGTTCTGTGTGATCTATGGTTGCCATCCAGTGATGGGGCCCGCATACACACAAGCATGGCAGGGCCCCATAGCAGAAGTGAAGAGATCGCATTAGGAACTGCAAAAACTGTCAGTCATGCTCCTACATCACTTCTTGTTCACAGAGCAGACAGCATGCATTGCTCACAGGGCCTAGGCCCTCATTCTGAGTTGTTCGCTCGCTAGCTGCTTTTAGCAGCATTGCACACGCTAGGCCGCCGCCCTCTGGGAGTGTATCTTAGCTTAGCAGAATAGCGAACGAAAGATTAGCAGGATTGCTACTAAATAGTTATTTGCAGTTTCTGAGTAGCTCCAGACCTACTCCTAGATTGCGATCAGCTCAGTCCGTTTAGTTCCTGGTTTGACGTCACAAACACGCCCTGTGTTCGGCCAGTCACTCCCCCGTTTCTCCAGACACTCCCGCATTTTTCCCTGACACGCCTGCGTTTTTTAGCACACTCCCGGAAAACGCTCAGTTACCTCCCAGAAACGCCCCTTTCCTGTCAATCATTCACCGATCAGCAGTGCAACTGAAAAGCGTCGCTCGACCACCAGCAAATCTACTAAGTTTTGTGTTAAGTAACTTAGCGCATGCGCCCTGCGTACCATGCGCATGCGCAGTTAGCAACAAATCGCAGCATAGCGAAAATCGGCAACGAGCGAACAACTCGGAATGACCACCCTAATTCTGAATGGATTGCTAAACTGCAAAATCACAAACCGGCCAATTATTGTCAGACTGTGCATGCGGTGTGAACGCATTGCACTTGCACGAAGACCAAAGTGCGATTGTTGGGCATTCGCAGGCTCAGTGGGATGCGATCGCAAAGTGATTGACAGGGTGTGACCGTTTGTGGGGAGTGGTTGGGAAAACGCAGGCGTGTTATGACCATTTTCGGGGCATGCATCTGACGTCAGCTGCGATTGCTGCGAATAAAAACATGGCACTCGATGCAACAACGTTCTCATTATACTGAATAGCCCTGGGTCAACCGCAACTATCGATGGTGTTGTATTTCTGCGTATGCATCGCAATTAAATTGCGAATGCAGCGGTGGGCATCTTTTTCTTTTCTGGGTTCCTCTTCACATGCATTTTTAAGCAGAAGCAGGATTGAGAAAATCGCAATTTCTTTCTCAATAGAGATCCAAGCTGAATTAGGCCCACAGAGTACCTGCTCCTCTTGTTCAGAAGACCTTCCTCTGCCAATCTCCAGCAAGCTCTTTTTTTTTCTAAGCATATTACTGTACAAGTAAGTATCAGGCTTAGATAATAGAGAACATGCTTGTGATTGGTAGAGGGGTTCTATTTGTTGTAAGGGACCGGATTGGGGAGCTGTGTAACTAGAGCATGACTAACAGCTCTGACATGGACCTGTCATTCTTTGAAGAGTTAAAAAGTTTGAACTTGAGATGTAGGACTATGGGGGATATCCAATTAGCCCCGGTATTTTACCGGGGCTAATTGTCCCGCCGGGGGCTAGCTAATTAGCCCCTATAAGCCGCGGCACGCGCCGGCATATCAGGGATATTGTTTCACCTGCCTCCGGCAGGTGAAGCAGAATCCCCGGAAACAGCCCTGTTTTCGTCCGAAAACGGGGCTGTTTCATACGAAAACACACAGGTTTCACTGAACCTGTGTGTTTTCGGGAGAAGGGTTTTTTTTTTTTTTTTCTTACAGGTGATCCATCTGGATAGCCTGTAAAGCAAAAAATCGGTGAAACATCGGAAAAAGAGTCTGAAAAACTGCCGTTTTTCGGACCCGATGTTTTTCCGGGGATAATTGGATATCCCCCTAAATGTAATAGCCTGCAAGCTGACGAAGGTGCAGGACTTTGGGGGTAATTCCAAGTTGATCGCAGCAGGAAATTTTTTAGCAGTTGGGCAAAACCATGTGCACTGCAGGGGGGGGCAGATATAACATGTGCAGAGAGAGATAGATTTGGGTGGGGTGTGTTCAATCTGCAATCTAAATTGCAGTGTAAAAATAAAGCAGCCAGTATTTACCCTGCACAGAAAGAAAATAACTCACCCAAATCTAGCTCTCTCTGCAAATGTTATATCTGCCCCCCCCCCCCCCCTGCAGTGCACATGGTTTTGCCCAACTGCTAAAAAATTTCATGCTGCGATCAACTTGGAATTACCCCCTTTATGCGAGTCTGCCGATATTTTTAAAGTGGCAACCATTTACACGCCAAAACCAGGTTGAGACACTGAGAGAAGTATGAAGGACAGAATGAGAGATAAAGGGGACACAGAGATATAAGGAACTCAGGCAGAGATGAAGCAATCTGTTGTGGTACATCCCGCTGACACTAGTTGCATATGTACTGTGGTGAGAGGGGTAGCCTCTCACCTGATTTGTTCACATTCTGGTAGGATCAGCTCCCTCCAAGGGAGAAGAAAAGAAGACATGCACATTCTGCACCTGTAGCAGTCATACCCCTTTTCCACTAGCTCTTTTAAACACGGGTAAATGCGCGGGGGCGCGCATTTACCCGTGTTTTTCCCTAGTGGAAACGGGTCCCCCGGCAAATTCCCGGATCAAGTGATCCGGGAATCCTGCCCTGGTAGCTAGCCGGGTTGAATACGTGTTCAACCCGGCTAGCTGTCTAGTGTGAACGGGAGACGTGTCGCCGGGAGATCATGTGATCTCCCAGCGCCGCCCCTGCCGCGTCACTAGCGCGTCACCAACCCGGCAATTGCCGGGTTGGTGAGCGCTGTCTGCAGGGGGCTGTAGCACGGGTCGCAGCCGTGTCAGACGACACGGCTGCGACCCGTGCTACGCTAGTGGAAAAGGGGTATTATTTATAACAGGCTTTCTGGATTGCCCAGCTGGTAGTGGAGAAATAGAAGTCCAGGTTTTTTTCAGCTCACCCAGAGCCAGCAGGAAGTCAAAGGCAGGAGAGGGGTTTAAAACTCCCAAACACCTACTGTGCATTGCACTGATGCCTATTAAGGGCCATCAAGTAGGATACAGTTTTATAGTGCCAGGGACTGTGGACGTTGGCTGTGCCAGGGTCAGTGCCAGATTAAGGTCCACATGAGCCTGGAGCTGAAATTTATGAAGGGCCTATTGTACTGTATCTACTATTTATTTATTTATTACCAGTTATTTATATAGCGCACACATACTCCGCAGCGCTGTACAGAGAATATTTGCCCATTCACATAAGTCCCTGCCCCAGTGGAGTTTACAATCTATATTCCCTACCACATGTACACACCGACACATTCACACTAGGGTTCATTTTTGTTGGGAGATGATTAATCTACCAGTATATTTTTGGATTGTGGGAGGAAACCCACACAAGTACGGGGAGAATATACAAACTCCACACAGTTAGAACCATGGTGGGAATCGAACCCATGACCTCAGTGCTGTGAGACAGTAATGCTAACCATTACACCATCCGTACTGCCCTACTCTGCAGCAGTTGTGACAGCATATCAGGGACGTGACTAATGATATGGTGGAGGGTGACCAGTGTTTTTGGAGTATAGCCTACACAGGGTGTGTGGTCTATACTGTGGGGTGTGGATACCACAGTAGAGGGCATAGCTACCGTATAGCTTCAACCATCTCAAACGCCCTCCCATCTTAGCTTATATAAAGTATACATACCTGTTCTATTATTGACCATTGCATACAAGAAAACCCCACAAGGTTCAGTTTATTAACAAAATGCAACTATTTCTATTTATAACTATAAAGTGCTTTACTGTAAACATACCTGAACAGTTTTCATTTTCCTAATATAAATAATAATAAATATTACATTTGTGTATGCAAATACTGTAATAGCCACCTCCAAGTCATTGCCCGGGAACACCCAGCACATTTCCAAGACATTTGTGATATTGTACGTCTCAATTGCATCTGCACCTCTGTGCGTACACACACTGAACATCTGTATTGTGTGACAGGGAGATAGTGGGTGACGGTGACTGGTGTGACATGGAGATAGTGGGTGATACGGTAGGCAGGGGTGACATGTAGATAGTGGATGACATGGAGATAGTGGATGACGGGAGATATAGGTGACTGGGGAGTAAGGGATGACAGGGAGGTAGTGGGTGACAGGGGAGATATCGGTGACTGGGAAGGAAGGGATGACAGGGAGGTAGTGGGTGACTGGGGAGACAGGAGTGACATGAATATAGTGGATGACAGGGAGATAGTGGATGATGGGAGATACAGGTGACTGGGGAGGAAGTGATGACCGGGAGGTAGTGGGTGACAGGGGGGATATCGGTGACTGGGGAGACAGGGGTGACATGGAGATAGTGGGTGACTGGGGAGACAGGGGTGACATGGAGATAGTGGATGGCGAACAGTTTCATGTTCAAACTGCACAGAAAACGCTTTACCGGAGTTTGATGAATGTCACAATTACTACACTCCCCAGGGGATGTAGAAATTGTGTAATTTAAAGGATGATGAATATGCCTCTCAGACGGGTGGTCTTTTGGCTGCCGGCGGCCGGGCTCCCGGCGACCACCATACCGGCACCGGAATCCCGACCGCCGGCATACCGACATCTTTTCTCCCTCTTGGGGGTCCACGACCCCCCTGGTGGGAGAATAGATAGCATGGCGCGCGTAGTGCGCCACCGTGCCCACAGCGTGGCGAGCGTAGCGAGCCCGCAAGGGGCTCATTTGCGTTCGCCCAGCTGTCAGTATGCCAGCGGTCAGGATTCTGGCGCTGGTATGCTGGTCGCCAGGACCCCGACTGCCGGCAAACCATACTACACCCTCTTAGAGAGCTACTGCTAGAACAAATAAGGTACGTTGTCAGTTCTTGCACACCTGCAGTGGTATAGTGATTTATTTATTTTTGTTGGACAAAGATGCAGTCAGCTCAATGCAAACAGTCTTTTTTCCTCCCTGACACAAAGTGATGATTTGAAGCAACGCCCATGGAGCCCACAGTTTATTTGCAAGGGACGCTATCACTGTCTCTGCCACCGCATACAGTATCACTGCCGAAATTGCAGGGACCATATGTGACCTGTATTACTGTACATAAAGAACTTTATTTTCACTGTAAAGCTTTACAGTACTATAAGTGGTAGGTGGTTGATAGACCGTTAAAAGGTCAACAGTCAATAGGTCGACACCATAGGGGTCAACAGTCAAAAGGTTGACAGTAAAAATGTGGACAGGGTTAAAAGGTCGACACACATATGGTTTGACACCAGTTTTTTCATGTTTTTACAACTTTTTTGATGCATTTACTTTCCATGTCACAAACTATTACCTATATTAACCTTGTGGCAACCAAAGAGGAGCGAGCCACCGAACCCAAAGCATGGCGAGCAAACGCAAATTTGGGTAAAAAATATTTAAAAACACAAAACAACATCCCCCCCAAAAAATAAAAATTGTGACCTTTTGACACTGTCGACCTTTTGACCCTGTCGACCTTCTGTCCTTGTCGACCTTTTGAACCTTTTGAAATTTTGACCCCATTGTGTAGACCTAATGACTGCCTATCTTTTTAATGTCTATCTTCTGTATCACACCCCTATAAGTGACTGCCCCGCTGGTCAAGGCTTCCTATTGTATACAGTAGTATTCTGTAGTTTCGGATCATCTGCTGCTATTGTTTTTAGCACTGTAGTTTTCATTCCTAACTCTACTCTATGTCTGACTGTTTTTACCAAGTTTTGTTCCATTACTGTTGTTTCCAATTGTAAAGCGCAACGGAATATGCTGCGCTATATAAGAAACTGTTACTAAATAACTACTTAGTAGAGCATTCGCCACCCAGTGGTGAAGCTTTGTATTGCATGCTGTGGCTCCTCTTGTGCCTTAGTATTCCTAACCACGCCTTACCATACCAACCAGGGACTAAGACGTAAGTATGGCAAAACTACAGCAACAATGAGCGTGACTACATCTGTATTAAGGCATCCAATGTGTGCCAAGCAAACACCACACACACCATTTGATCCTGTGTTCTTGGCTCGTGGCAGAATAAATCTTGTTCTGTGGTTGTCATATCCTGGACCAAGGACTGCCATCAGAAATTGTGGGGTCTGGAACTGAAAAAAATAGGTAGCCCCCTCACTTTATTAAAGGAGCATGAGCTCAACGCATGCCTAACTGCACAAAGGCCTAAGGCCTGTGACTGTGCCCCTCAGGCCTAGTTACTGACACCTGGTGGTCTAGGGAGGATTAGAGGTAAGTGGCCCAAGGCCGACTACCAGTATCAGTGGGAGAGACTGCAGTGTGGAAGCTTCACCTGCCATCATACTTCCACCACTGGGTTCCAACACTTGATCCCAGCACTGGCTGCTGTCATAGCACTACAGGGGCACATCTCCACATAGGTATCAGCGGTAGGAGCCATGGGCAGGCCTCCCTCTCTACAGTCCCGGCAGTGTCCCCCCAATGGTGGCTCTGTATACACCTTCCAATAGTCTGAAACAATAGGAACCCGAACCAGCAATGGGTTTCCATTCCAGCAGTTTGTGTTCCCTAGCCCACAGCAAATGCAGCATCTTGAAACTAGACTGGGGTCATCATCAGATCCCATTATCCGTAAAAGGCAAGTGAGTTGTGCAAAGTGGTCTTCTACTTGTAAGCTCCCATTCCATATGCAAGAGAAGCTATGATGAGTTGTGCTAAGCCATTCTGCTGTCTGAGATGGAGACGGAACTCTTCTAGTCCACATGATTTATTTCATTATGTTGTACTGATGTAGTGCACTGTACACCATCAACATTCGATATTGCTGCATTTGAATAATTTATAGTTTTGTAGTAAGAAAATAAGATTTATCTTAATCAACTACCAATTCCACATTTTTGCCCTCTTCTGGAAGTGAGTTTTCTATTTCCTGTATTGCATATATAGTATACATATACAGCATTAGCATATAACAAATGAATGTGGAATTCAGAAGTCAGTCAGTCATATCTCATAGTTCACAAAATCTTTTAAAATCCCCAGAAGGATACACTTCCATTGACACCAGAAATTACTTCAAAAGATGGGTTCTGGTACTGGGGGGGGCATGATTTTAGTATGTGGGTATACCTCTGCTGGGGGGCGTGGAGCAGTCATTAGGCTTGGTGTCATTTGGTGTGGTAACTTATGGAGGGCATGACCAAATCCGGGAGGTGCCACGCGTCAATAAATTTTATGTGCGCTGCCTGCAAATATACATAGAGAACCAGAACATAATATGAATAAGGCCTTATCCACATCTCAGACGTTGTGCTCTGTGCCCCCATCCCACTCATACTCTGCAGCTGCTGACTACTCACCCTCTGTCGCTTTCAGACACCCTCCCTGAAAACACTTGGTAACGCCTGCGTTTTTTCCGGACACTCCCAGTAAACGCTCAGGTTCCACCCACAAATGGCCTCTTCCTGTCAATCACCTTGCGCATGCCCATGTGATCGAATTTTTCGCACCATCCCGTCGCTGACCGGTGATGCCTTTTGTTGTTGTCGATGCGCGTGCGCATTGCGGTGCATATGCATGCGCTGTTATGACATGATCACCTGCAGTGCAAAAACGCACAGCAACGATCAGATCTGAATTACCCCCTGTGAAAGGAGGAAGCGGGGTAATGGATTGTGACAACTTAAATGCTGCCCAGTCCAGTGCACCAATACTGCCCACCAAGCCCCACACGCAGGGGAAAAGGGTGGGATCACGCCGGGTGTAGGACGTGGGTACACATAAGTTCAAAGGTGAGGATCTCACTCCCTGATCAAGGGCATAGCTGCCAAGAGCTGACAGGGACCACCTTCCCTGTTTTCACCACTGGGAAGTACATAGGAACTTTCGCAATATATATCTAGGCATTCCCCTGAACCTGCTCATTGAAATGTGATATAAAGTGAACTGAAGGGCATTATAATGTTGTTACCTAATATGACCTGGGGCACTGTAATGTGGCACAATATGAAGTGGATGCACTATAATGTGGCATAATATGAACAGAGGGCACTGTAATGTGGCACAATATGAAGTGGAGGCGCGATAATGTGGCATTATTTGTACTGGGGACACTGTATGTCATAATGTGAATTGGGGGTACTGTTACATAATGTGTACTGGAAGTCCTACCATGGGGCATAAAATTAACAACTGCTGCAGAGAAGTGTCTCTCTAGAAGCACTGGGACAGGGGACCCTTCAAAATGTTGCTATGGGGCCCAAACAGTTCTGGTTACATCATTATCTATAAGCACTTTTTCTTGTCTTGAACGTGTGATTTGTACTCGGATCTGCAGACTTTGCCACTTCCTGATGTCACCCCCTTGGATGGTGTCACCCAGTGTTGTCCGCACCCCCCTCACCCCCTAGCAGTGGCACAGGGAGGGAAAGGGAGTGGGTAGTCTTTAGCCGGCCCAGGCCTATTGGAGACGCCCAGTAGGAGAGTATTGACTGCTGGAGCAGCCTCTCATCAGCCCAGCACACATGCTGCTGTGTGCTGTGCTGGGGAGAGAGGCAGCTGCAGAAGCAGTGTCCTCTCTCTCTCTGTGTGAGGTGCGGGGGGTGAGCAGTCGCACCCACTACCCCCCACCCTCCCGTTGTTGCCGCCCACTGCACCTCACCTGGGCTCCCCTGTGCAACACGCAATCTATCATTTTAATATTTCCTAAGGAGGGGGGCTGGCCACACCTTCCTGCATTGGCCATGCCTCCTCCCAGTACCTGGGCCCGACACTGCTGTTGGAGCCCCTGCCCCTAGTGACGCCACTGGTGCCAAGAGGTGGGGTGAGCAGGTACAAAATCCCAGTGCGCGAAACTTGTTGGAAGGGTCAGCTACTGAGCTTTGCAGTGCGTATATTTTCATAACTCCCAACATTTAGGATCAACAACTCGGGACTCCTGAGCGCATCCAAAAAGGGGCGTTGTCTTGGCAAAAGGATGGGGCTGTGTGGGAATGCCGCGATCGCGAGCCACGCCTCCCATTTCCATTACTGTGGGGGCATGGCCAGTCGCTCTGTCCCCAGTCCACTGGCGTTTCTATAATAGGTGCAGTGTGTGCGTTGCACACGGGCCCCTGAGTCCACACGCTGCACCCATTTTCTAAATACTCACCCCTCCAGAGTCCCGCGGCGACGCCCACGGCGGTATTAAAACTCTGTGAAAATGGCCCAGCGGCCATTTTCACGGAGTTCTGCGCATGCGCAGTAGAGAAATCTCAGGGAAAATGGCCGACATGCCATTTTCCCGGAGATCTGCGCATGCGTAGTAGAGTCTTAGCGCTCTAGTGCTCAGACTCTCAGTGCTGCTGGCAGAGAGGAGAGGGCCCGAACGGAGGCCTCCTCCTCTCTTAAAGCGGCCCTGCCCCAGTCCCTCTGTCTCCAGTGAATAGACGCTGTGCGCATGCGCACAGCAGCTATTCACGGCTATTCAGTGCTGTGCGGGACACGTAAGCCTGTGGGTGGGACAGTGCCAAAAAAACAGGGCTTGTCCTGCAAAAATCGGGACAGTTGGGAGGTATGCATTTGTTTCTGGAGGGAGTGTGGCCACGCCTCCTAGATTTTGTCCATATCTCCTCAGTACCTGGGCCCTGTGGATGTACAGTATCAACGGCCCTGCTCCCGCACCTCTAGACAGCCCTGGGCCTGGATACCTTGTATTCACCCATCTCTGCGCCCCAGGAGTACATTTTTAGTGTGAAATATAATAATAACAACAATATACTGATCTAGAAGACCCTGCAGAATCACATACATCAATCATGTCTGTAAAACACAAGTAGAAAAACATAATTTCATCTCGTCACAGAATATTTATGCCTTAAAAATATTCCAAAAATTGCACTAATTCCTATTTAAGAAGATATCTTTGCACTAGTCCGCACGTAGACTGCTAACACTGTTTACTAAACATGCCTAGTACAAGCAATTGCTATCATGCGGAACATCTGGTACAGTGTTTTCTGTGGAAAACATTCCTAAGCTGTTTTCCGCAAAGCTTGTTTTCTGCACCTGAACATGTTTAATGAACTCACAGTGACCCTGCCCTTTCCTGCCTCACTATCTCTGCTTTTCCAAGAATGCTGCATAATCAATTATTCTATCTTAAGCCCAGTACCCACGGGCCGATGCAGGAGAGATGTGTGCTGAGCGAACCGCTCAGCACACATCTCTCCTGCCGCTCAGCACAGCGCGATCTGTGCTGAGCGTGCGGGGGGAGACGGGGGGCCGCTCACTTCACCCAGCGGGTGAAGTGAGCGACCCGCTAGATTGGCCTGCATGCAGGACAATCTAGCAGCAGCGATAGCGATGTGCGGGGCCGCGCATCGCTATCGCTGTAAGGGGCTACACACGGAGCGATCATGCTGATATTCTAAGCAATCTAGTCAGATTGCTTAGAATATCGCTCCGTGAGAACCCCCCTTTAGTGTATCTGAAATACCTGCATGGCGTTTTTTCTTTACCTCCACTGTACAGCAGCTAATCTTATCTTCATGCATTACTGTCCCTTTAATGTGAAATTAGAGACTTGGGGGGTCATTCCGAGTTGATCGCTTGCTAGCTATTTTTTGCAGCGCTGCGAACAAATAGTCTCCGCCTATAGAGGAGTGTATGTTTACTTTGCAAGTGTGCGAACGCATGTGCAGCTGAGCGGTACAAAAAAGTTTTGTGCAGTTTCTGAGTAGCTCAGAACTTGCTCATCCACTGCGATCACTTCAGCCTGTTCTGGCCCGGAATTGACGTCAGACACCCGCCCTGCAAACGCTTGGACACGCCTGAGTTTTTCCAACCACTCCCAGAAAACGGTCAGTTGACACCCACAAACACCCTCTTCCTGTCAATCTCCTTGCAATCGGCTGTGCGAATTAATTCTTCGTTAAATCCATTGCTCAGCAACGATCCGCTTTGCACTCGTACGACGCGCCTGCGCATTGTGGTGCATACGCAAGCACAGTTCTGATCGCAGCGCAGCGAAAAAACCTAGTGTACGATCGGAATGACCCCCTTTGCTTTCTCGTGGACATGCAAGTTCAGTGTTTGAAGCTGTAGTAGCTTTGCTGCTGCTAATGCAATTATAATTTTCAAGGACACAAGGTGACCCGCATGCCCTCTCTCAATGGCAACATAAACTAAATGTTCTGATATCCATTTAATATTGGGCATACAGATCAATTTGGAACTACTCATGTTGGAGTAGTTGTAGGATCAGGGTGAGATGTATCAAGCCTTGGGAGCCCATATATCATTAAAAATTTGTGGCTTAATCCCCCCAAAACACCCATTTTCAGGGGTTAACCGCAAATATTTAGCATCCATTGAAAGTATGACAGAGGGCCCGCAGCAGATATCTGCGAAAGATGGCTGACAGTTTTCAGGACCCCACTGCCACCAATGATAAGTATACACCCTACGCTGGTAGAGTTTTCTGTATACGATGTCATTCTCATCTCTATCAGCTCTTTGCGTTACGATTGAAAGTATACTGGGTTCCATTGCTGAGCCTATTAGCCAGTGACTACATTGGGGTAAACAACAATAATGGTTCTGATTCTGAGCTGGAAGCAAAGAGTAACTTTGCACCTTGGAAAAACCATGCTGCACTGCGGGTGGAGTAGATGTAACATGTGCAGAGAGATTTAGATGTGAGAGGGGCATCCAAACCAAGGATGGCCATTGAAAATAAAGCTGCCCAGCATGTGTGGGCAGCATGCAAAAGTAGCTAGTATTTACCCTGCAGGCAAAATTAAGAAAACCTGATGTATCTGCACCCCTTGCAGGGGTGCAACATGGTTACTTCCGGATACTTGCTTTTTGCTTCGCTCCCTCATCAGAATCAGCCTCTATGCCTTCTTTAAGTGACTCTTTTTATCCTATATTCCAAACATTCTACAGCCAGACGTATGAGCCATCACAAGGTCATTACTCAGCAACCTGGAATGGCAGAATTTCTAACAATGAAACCTAACTTCCTTTTCTAGTATTGCTTTCACATGATGTGTACAACTATACACAGACATAAAACGGTTTTGTATACAGTAATAAAGCTTGCTATGGCCACAGACACACACAGAAAGCTGTTATAACAGGAGCTTATTATAGTGTGATGTAAGCAATCCTCAGGCAGGACACTGTGTTGTAAACAACGTGGCCTATAAATAAATAGTGAATACAATACAAGTGCGTGTGAGTCAACATCATGATAGTGAAAATCTATTTCTGTACTAATGAATGGAGACTATAAGATTTGAGTATCGCATTAAAATGAGATTAACAGATCTATTATTAATGAAGAAGCACTGACGTAAATAACGGATGAAAGCTTGGGACCACAGATAAACTACTTATAAAAGGATGTGACTAGACAGTAATGTTTGGTACGGGCTCCCAAATACTACCCATTGGTGAGATACTAACGTGCACACACATGGATTTAAGAGTGAATGTAAAACAGCCTCCCTCAGATGCACAGCACCTTCACATCTGCAACTATGGTAGTTACAACTCTGACTAGGGGGTAAATTTACTAAGGCGGGAGATTTTTAGAACTGGTGATGTTGCCCATAGCAACCAATCAGATTATATCTATTATCTGCTAGAAGCAGCTAGAAAAATGGTAAGAAGAATCTGATTGGTTGCCATGGGTAACATCACCGGTTCTAAAAATCTCCCACCTTAGTAAATTTACCCCTAGGAATCCACCATTTTTAGTCTGCCAGGAGTCATACGTCATATGGAAATTAGCACTAAAACTAATGCTAGTGTTGTAGCAAGTATACTACAATGTATGTACAATTACAAGGTGTCAGAAGGGTTCTATGATTAAACAAGAATCGCATGCTTTCCAGTATCACCACACGTGAATGGCAAAAATGTACAAACCCGGTAATTACATGTGCCTACTCTCCCAAAATGTCAGAATATTCCAACTTTTTGGGGAGTCCCATGGACTCTTGGATGCATAGGTAATCCAGTTCCTCCCGAATCCCACACACTTCATAGTGAAATAAGAGACAAAGGGGGTTAGAGCAAGGACGTGATTCTCATAAAGTCGCTTCATCTGGACCCTGCCCCTTCTTTACAGACCCACGATTTACGGCATTACGCTGTAAGGGGTGTGGCCTAATCACTAGAGGTGCCAGGCTCCTCCCCTCACAGTGATCAGATCCCCTCACCTCTGGGTAATATTTTAATGTTGGCAAGTATGCCTGTATTTCAGCACTCAGGCCCAATGGATCCTGAGTCATATTTCTCCCACCTGTCCTAAACGACGAACCTCGTCAGGGATGCAGTGCCAGAATAAGGTCCTGATGGGCCTGGAGCTGAAATTTATAGAGGGCCTATTGTGCACCGCCGCAGGGGGTGTGAGTACTGATATGGGGGTGTGGTCTGTGGCTAGCACCATGGAGGGCATAGCTACCCACCTTTCTTTACCCACCTCAATGTCACTCCCCACTTTGTTTATATGAAGCATACATCACCTGTTCTGTTATTAACCACTGAATAAAAAAAACCCAAAAAACAAAACACAAACTATGGTTTTTAAATAAATCAGGCAGAAGTAAAAACGGACACAGCAACGTTTCAGGGACCTAGTCCATTTTATCAAGACATGTCTCTCTCACCATGGCATATACCTGACCTGTCCCCGAAGACGCAGACTGGTGGGAAGGGGCTCACTGTATGGCCCATTTTCTAGGACTCCACCACACCACCCAATTCTCCAAAATTTGGGCCTTGGGGTCCTTGCAAGGACAGCAATGCCATTTGGACTTTGTTGGATATGGCCTAGTTGCAAAGGGGCCCCATAACAGTTTAAGCTTTAGGGCCCCAAAAATGTAGGCCCCCCATTGGTTATGTTCTCTGATGCAGAAATGTTTATATACCATGTCCTACATTGTCTTATTCTGTAAGTCGCTGTTTTCCAATTTTGTTTTCCTAATTTGCTCTCTATGTACTTTGTTAGGAATCCTTGTGCTGCCATATAAATACACAATAAAAGTAATAAAATATATATATATATTATTATTATTATTATTATTATTATCCTTTATTTATATGGCGCCACAAGGGTTTCGCAGCGCCCAATTACAGAGTACAAATGCACATAAAAAATAGGAAAACAGTGACTTACAGTTGAATACAATATAGGACAAGTACAGGGCAACTAAGCATAACTACACCAGTAAACATAGAGATAAGTTCCAGGTGGTCAAAAAACTGTGGGATCTGGGCAGTTGAGGATTATTAAAGTAAGAAAAGTATAAGCACATGAGGGAAGAGGGCCCTACTCGTGAGAGCTTACATTCTAAGGGGAGGGGTAGACAGACAGGGATGACACAGATGGGGTACATAGAGAGCGTGGAACAGAGGGTTATGTTGAGATTTGGCTAGGTTTGGTAAAGAAATGGGTCTTAAGAGCCCGTTTGAAGTTTTGTAGAGAGGTGGAGAGTCTGAGGGGGGGAGGTAAAGAATTCCAGAGAAAGGGAGCAGCATGTGAAAAATCTTGGAGATAGGAGTGGGAGGAAGTAATCAGAAGACAGGAGAGTCGGCGTGCATTAGCAGAGCGAAGAGGACGGGTGGGAGAGTAAAGGGAGATAAGGTCAGAGATGTAGATGGGAGAGGAGTGGGTGAGGGCTTTGTAAGTGAGTGTGAGAAGTTTGAATTGGATTCTGAAAGGGAAGGGAAGCCAGTGGAGGGCCTGTAGGAGAGGGGAGGTAGACGTAGTGCGTTTGGTGAGGAAGATGAGCCGGGCAGCAGCATTGAGGATAGATTGGAGTGGAGAGAGGTAATTGTCAGGGAGGCCAGTTAAGAGGAGATTACAGTAGTCCAGTCTGGAAATAATCAGTGAGTGAATAATGATCTTAGTGGCATCCTGGGTGAGAAAAGGTCTGATTCTAGAAATGTTTTTGAGATGAAAATGACAGGTTTGTGAGAGGTGCTGAATGTGCGGTTTGAAGGAGAGGGAGAATTCAAGGATTACGCCAAGACAGCGTACTTGGGGGTTAGGGGAGATAGTCGTGCCATCAATGGATAATGAGATTGTGGGAGGTGAGGCTGTGCGGGAGGGTGGGAAGATGATCAGCTCAGTCTTAGACATGTTGAGTTTAAGAAAGCGCTGAGACATCCAGGAAGAGATAGCAGAAAGACAGTTTGAGGTACGAGTGAGGAGAGCCGTGGAGAGATCAGGGGAGGAGAGGTAGATTTGAGTGTCATCAGCATAGAGGTGGTATTGGAAGTTAAAAGAACTAATGAGTTCACCTAAAGAGGATGTATAGAGAGAGAAAAGGAGAGGACCAAGAACAGAGCCTTGGGGGACACCAACAGTTAGTGGAAGTGGGGGGGAGGTAGCATCATGAGAGGAGACAGAGAAGGAACGATCAGAGAGGTAGGAGGACAGCCAGGAGAGGGCAGTATCACGCAGATCAAGAGAGTGAAGGATTTGCTGAAGGAGAGGGTGGTCCACAGTGTCAAAAGCAGCAGAGAGGTCAAGAAGAATAAGCAGAGAGTAGTGGCCCTTAGATTTGGCTGTATGGAGGTCATTGCAGACTTTTGTGAGGGCAGTTTCAGTGGAGTGGAGAGAACGGAAACCAGACTGGAATGGGTCAAGCAGTGAGTGAGAGGAAAGAAAGGCAGTGAGGCGATTATAGACCATACGCTCAAGAAGTTTGGAGGCAAAGGGGAGGAGAGAGATGGGTCGATAGTTGGAGAGAGTGTTAGGATCAAGGGCAGGTTTTTTAAGAATAGGGGAGACAAGTATACATACATACATACATACATTGACCGAAGTGGACATTTTGAAGTGGGGGTATGCAAAAGTCAAGGACGCAATTATGCGCGCGCCAAAGGCACGCATGCTCCAGAAAAGGGGCGTGGTCACAAAAAGGGGGCGTGTCCAGTGTAGTAGAACCCCTTATAGTACTATCTAGTACTGGTGCCCCTTTCACATTATAGCACACGGTACAAGATGAAATTCACATTACAGCACACGGTACGAGCCGAAATTCACATTATAGCACACTGATTGAGCCGAAATTCACATTGTAGCACACTGAATGAGCCAAAATTCACATTGTAGCACACTGAATGAGCCGAAATTCACATTGTAGCACAATGAATGAGCCGAAATTCACATTGTAGCACACTGAATGAGCCGAAATTCACATTCTAGCACACTGAATGAGCCGAAATTCACATTGTAGCACACTGAATGAGCCGAAATTCACATTCTAGCACACTGAATGAGCCGAAATTCACATTGTAGCACACTGAATGAGCCGAAATTCACATTCTAGCACACTGATTGAGCCGACATTCACATTGTAGCACACTGAATGAGCCGACATTCACATTGTAGCACACTGAATGAGCCGACATTTACATTGTAGCACACTGAATGAGCCGAAATTCACATTCTAGCACACTGAATGAGCCGAAATTCACATTGTAGCACACTGAATGAGCCGAAATTCACATTCTAGCACACTGAATGAGCCGAAATTCACATTGTAGCACACTGAATGAGCCGACATTCACATTCTAGCACACTGAATGAGCTGAAATTGTGAAAGCAGGGACAGCCAGAATGACGTCAGGGAGAGACAGAGTGACGACAGGGAGAGAGAGTGACGACAGGGAGAGAGAGTGACGACAGTGCCAGCAGGGAGAGAGAGAGTGACGACAGGGAGAGAGAGTGATGACAGGGAGAGAGAGTGACGACAGTGACAGCAGGGAGAGAGAGAGTGACGACAGTGACAGCAGGGAGAGAGAGTGACGACAGTGACAGCAGGGAGAGAGTGACAGTAGGGACAGGGACAGTAATGAAAGGGAGAGAGGGTGACAGCAGGGGAACATTACCTGACTCATTTGTTGCGGGTGAGCGGCTGATGGCGGTGGGCGGCTGGCGGCAGTGAGCGGTGGGCGACGGTGGTGAGCGGCTGTGAGCTGGTACAGCACTCTACACAGCCACCGGCCCCGAGCAGGGACGGGAGCAACATGTGCAGCAGGATGGCCACTTCCCTCGCCTCCTGCTGCACTTTCATTTCCTCATTTCCGGGTTAGTGGAAGAAGTGGCGGTATACCATACCTCCGTATACCGCCCCACTTCGACCACTGTGTGTATATATATATATATATATATATATATAGTCCATGAAGACAGCCCGGCACTCCGTTGTCCCCATAGGGGTATCGCTCCGGTGCCCTCCTAGGGGTATGGTAGCCCCAATATGCAGGATGGAGGGGGACGGCGGCACTCAGAGTCTTTCACAACCAGGTAAATCAAAGCAGAAAGTGCATATATAGTATTTGAGTCTACGGTAACCCAACTTGAAAAACGCTGGCAAACCAGCACACCACCTTTTTAAGCAATGAAAAACATTCTTTAATACTTAAAAAGCTTCAGACTTTCATATACAAAAATGCAGCATATATACTCATCCGAACTTCATGGATGTAGTCAGCTAATAGACACATGGCCATCCCTACGGCCCGTTTCGGCTATTGCACCTTCCTCATGGGGTCAGCCTGACTGTTTAAATAATAGGGTGTGACCGCTTGACCGAGGTCTACTAGGTGGGATCAGTATATGTGGTCACATTCAGATTTGGTGGCCTCTTGTGACCAATAGCTCCAGTTCACCTGGTGCTGGCTGTGGAAGGTCTCAGTCCATTTGTGTTATTGTAGCCTCAGCGGCTCCAAGTCAGGACTCTGTGGTTTTAAATAAAAGAAATAAGAGTGTGTTGTCCTGTGCTTCATTCATGATGCCGGCAGTCAAAATCCCGGCACCGTAATCCTGAAACGCAGCCACAAGACCGATGCCGGAATCCAGACATCAGTTGAAATGCAGAAGCTGGAATCCTAACAGCCATCACCTTGATTGTAAGTATGCCGGGGACAGTTAGGGTTAGTCTACGGATGGGGGGGAGCGTTAGGGTTAGACTGGGACTGGGGGTTATGTTCAGGCACCACTGAGGAGGGTTAGACTGCGGGGAAGGGAGGGTTAGGCTTAGGCGGCGGGGGGATTAGGTGCCACTGAGTAGGGTTAAGCTGTGGGGAAGGGAGGGTTAGCCTTGGGCTGCAGGGAGGGGGGTTAGAGTTAGGTGCCACCAGGGAAGGTTAGGCTGCAGGGGGAGGGTTAGGGATGAGGGTAAGTATACTTACCAAACCCCTTGTCAGGATTGTTACCATCGGGATGCCGCTGTCGGTCTTCTGACTGTTGGCATCTTGAATGCCGGTCAAGCGTATGACACCATGGGGTGCGTGTAGATAGATTTATGTGGGATGAATGTCCTGTAGCATCAGACACTAGTGGTCCTTACCTGGCCACTGAGTAAAATAATATGTTCAAAGATAGCGGTTACTGCCTAAATTGGGTGCAAATTGCAATATCTACAATAAACTATGTCTTGATGTAATTTCTACATTAGTACAATATCTGCAAACTTGCAGGTTTAACATTTTTGTGAACATTTATCAAAATAGATTACTTCATTCACTATGTTTACTCAAATAAAAAACAACCCTTTTTAAAACTGTCCAGTTGTGATAGCAGATAACAGTACTGTATGTGTACGGGTGCACAGACCTCCTACCTAGTCACTGGAATTCTGTCTTGACCAGTGTCACACTGCCAGCAGTAACTATGGAGGATGGAAGCACAGATATGTGTGCCTCAGTTCCTTTGAAGTGCTGCCCGATGGATTTCCTGTCTGCTGTCAAGACTTTTGCTGGGAAGCCTGCTGCAGATGAATCTCCATCTCCCTTCTCACCATTGGCATACCTCCCAACATGACCCTCTCCAGGAGGGACAGAGTGCTCTGCTCCTGGACTTTTCTCTTAATTTATGATTGCCATCACCTGTGCTGAAACACCTTTCTTATCCATTAACCTGTTCAACACAGGTGCCAGCAATTATAGATTAAGACAAAAGTCCAGAAGCAGAGCAATGTGTCCCTCCTGGAGAGGGTCATGTTGGGAGGTATGCATTGGGGTTTCTGCCAGTGGGACTCCCCTCCCTACAGGCTAGTAGTAGTAAATCGCGGGCATAAAGAATAGTGTGGGGGGCGTGGCCTAATGCCGCGAGTGGGCGGGGCTACGAGCATGTTCCGAAAACATTTTACAAAAATTGATCTGGGGAGGGGGTGGAGGTGGAGGAATGCATGCCAGAGGGGGAAGGACCGAGGACGCTGCATGCTGCAGTGGCAGGGGGGGGGGGGGGAAATCCTGTCTACAGCAGCAAAGTCATCTGCAGATGCAGTGGGCCTATTTTGGAGGCTGGGCCTGGAGCTGCAGCTCCATCAGCCCCATTGTTAATCCGGCCCTGCAGGGATGTAGCCAGCACACATAAAGGTGGAGCTTTGGCCACACATGGGCATTTCATTGAGTATCCTGGTGGAGTCTTGGTGGATCTTGGGCAGGGCTTACTTTGTCAACATTTTTCAGGTCAGTTAAGAGGTACGTACTTGTGTAGTCAGTAAATAAGCTCATACACAGGACAGGATGCATTAAGCAGTCCTTCCACGCATGACCGTCGGCCAGTGCATGTGCGAACCACAGGGACACTGGGAGTGAGCCGACTGGATCCCTCTCAGAGGAAAAAAATAGGCTTCTATTAGGCAACACCATCAGTAGATGGCGTCACCTACCGGGTCCATGCTCCAGAAAGTTTTGCTTTCCAGAGTTTGGTGCATATGGAAAATGTAGCCAAAGGTCCAAAAATGGCATTTTCGGAGGTTTGACCGCATTTTTGATGTTGATGCATCCCGCCCACTACCCAATATCTATCTGCTAACTGATTGATCTTGGATTATTCCAGGACACACTGATTCTAGCACCACGCATGGGCCTGCATTGTGTAGACTTTGCTGCCAATACAGGTGCATGTGTGAAGAGAATTAAAAAAGACGGTTTGTATTGTATTTGAAAATCATGTCATACAACAGAAGATAGTAAGGGATACTGTGAGGCAAGGGGCAGAATGAATGCATAAGCAGGGCCGTAACTAGGTGTGTGCCGATGGTGCCTTGCCCACAGCGCACATGCGTCGGCAGCACACCCCCACCCATACACGGCCACAGCCACTGTTCTCGCTATAGAGTCCAGCACTGCCGCCTGTCTCCCGCCGTCCATCAAGGCCACCGCTCTGCAGGGACTCTGAGCGCGGCACTCCCTCGCACTGCCGCCTGTTTCCCGCCGGCCGGAGCCGCCCGCTCTGTGAGACTCTGAGCGCGGCATTCCCCCGCACTGCCGTCTGTCTCCCGCCGCCCGGAGCCGCCGCCTCTGCAGGGACTCTGGGCGCGGCATTCCGCCGCACTGCAGCCTGTCTCCCGCCGCCCGGAGCAGCCGACCCTGAAGGTACCAGGGGACAGTCTACCTTTTAGCGCTGACTCCCATGCATTCAGACCAATGGGTGATCGGTCTTTGTACGAGCGCAAAGTGATGCCGTGGTCACGCTGCGCTTACTCACTCTGTCTACACTCCATTTCTTGTGAAGAAGAACAGTGGAGGAGCCAAGCAGCAATGCCAGGAGGAGGATGCCATTAACAGAGAGTGATATCTGCCTGACAAAGAGGAGGTGAGGGCAGAGCCGTAACTAGGGGACACTGTCTGCCGTAATGTGTAAAAAGGGGGACGCTGTCTGCCGTAATGTGTAAAAAGGAGACGCTGTCTGCCGTAATGTGTAAAAAGGGGACGCTGTCTGCCGTAATGTGTAAAAAGGGGACGCTGTCTGCCGTAATGTGTAAAAAGGGACGCTGTCTGCCGTAATGTGTAAAAAAGGGACGCTGTCTGCCGTAATGAGTAAAAAGGAGACGCTGGGGTATATTTACTAATGTCCCGATTTTGACCGAGATGGTGTTTTTTCTTCAAAGTGTCATCTCGGGAATTTACTAAACTCAAATCACGGCAGTGATGAGGGCATTCGTATTTTTTTGGAAGTCCAAGAAAAAAAATACGAATGAATACACCATCGGTCAAATACGCCTGTAATTTGGTAGAACTCGGTCATTTACTAAAAAGTGTAATTCACAAACACTGCCGACAATAGCCAAACACTGCCGTGAAAAAAAACCAATCGTGAAAAAGTGCTAAAATAAAACAGACCTGCTTTTTTTTACCGTGTTCTGATAGGCATGCACGGATCCATGAGATCCGTGCATGTTTATCAGTGGGAAGGGGTGGGAAAGTGTTAAATTTGAAAAAAAAAATGCGTAGGGCCCCCCCTCCTAAGCAAAACCAGCCCCGGGTTCATTGAGCCGGTCCTGGTTGAAAAAATATGGGGGGAAAATTGACCGGGGATCCCCCATATTTAATCAACCAGCACCGGACTCTGCGCCTGGTCCTGGTTCCAAAAATACGGGGGACAAAAAGAGTAGGGGTCCCCCGTATTTCTGAAACCAGCACCGGGCTCCACTAGCCAGATACATAATGCCACAGCCGGGGGACACTTTTATATTGGTCCCTGCGGCCCTGGCATTACATACCCAACTAGTCAGCCCTTGCCGGGGTACCCTGGAGGAGTGGGGGCCCCTTCAATCAAGGGGTCCCCCCCCTCCAGCCACCCAAGGGCCAGGGGTGAAGCCCGAGGCTGTCCCCCCCATCCAAGGGCGGCGGATGGGGGGCTGATAGCCTTTTTGACAAAATTTGAATATTGTTTTTAGTAGTAGTACTACAAGTCCCAGCAAGCCTCCCCCGCAAGCTGGTACTTGGAGAACCACAAGTACCAGCATACGGTGGAAAACCGGGCCCGCTGGTACCTGTAGTACTACTACTAAAAAAATACCCCAATAAAAACAGAAGACACACACCTTGAAAGTAAAAGTTTAATTCATACATCCACATCTCCAAACATACATACTTACCTATGTTCACATGAGGGTCGGTCCTCTTCTCCATGTAGAATCCATGGGGTACCTGTTGGAAAAAATTATACTCACATAATCCAGTGTAGATCGGTCCTCTTCTGTTCTTTTTGTAATCCACGTACTTTGCAAAATTAAAAAACGGACACCCGACCACGCACTGATAGGGGCCCCATGTTTTCACATGGGACCCCTTTCCCCGACTGCCAGGAACCCCCTCTGACTTCTGTCTAAGAGGGTTCCTTCAGCCAATCAGGGAGCGCCACGTCGTGGCACCCTCCTGATTGGCTGTGTGCTCCTGTAGTGTATGTCAGGCAGCACACGGCAGTGATACAATGTAGCGCCTATGCGCTCCATTGTAACCAATGGTGGGAACTTTGTGGTCAGCAGTTGACCGAAAGTAACCTCACCGCTGACCACAAAGTTCCCACCATTGGTTACAATGGAGCGCATAGGCGCTACATTGTATCACTGCCGTGTGCTGCCTGACATACACTACAGGAGCACACAGCCAATCAGGAGGGTGCCACGACGTGGCGCTCCCTGATTGGCTGAAGGAACCCTCTAAGACAGAAGTCAGGGGGGGTTCCTGGCAGTCGGGGAAAGGGGTCCCATGTGAAAACATGGGGCCCCTTTCAGTGCGTGGTCGGGTGTCCGTTTTTTAATTTTGCAAAGTACGTGGATTACAAAAAGAACAGAAGAGGACCGATCTACACTGGATTATGTGAGTATAATTTTTCCAACAGGTACCCCATGGATTCTACATGGAGAAGAGGACCGACCCTCGTGTGAACATAGGTAAGTATGTATGTTTGGAGGTGTGGATGTATGAATTAAACTTTTACTTTCAAGGTGTGTGTCTTCTGTTTTTATTGGGGTATTTTTTTAGTAGTAGTACTACAGGTACCAGCGGGCCCGGTTTTCCACCGCATGCTGGTACTTGTGGTTCTCCAAGTACCAGCTTGCGGGGGAGGCTTGCTGGGACTTGTAGTACTGCTACTAAAAACAATATTCAAATTTTGTCAAAAAGGCTATCAGCCCCCCATCCGCCGCCCTTGGATGGGGGGGACAGCCTCGGGCTTCACCCCTGGCCCTTGGGTGGCTGGAGGGGGGGGACCCCTTGATTGAAGGGGCCCCCACTCCTCCAGGGTACCCTGGCCAGGGGTGACTAGTTGGGTATGTAATGCCAGGGCTGCAGGGACCAATATAAAAGTGTCCCCCGGCTGTGGCATTATGTATCTGGCTAGTGGAGCCCGGTGCTGGTTTCAGAAATACGGGAGACCCCTACGCTTTTTGTCCCCCGTATTTTTGGAACCAGGACCAGGCACAGAGCCCGGTGCTGGTTGATTAAATATGGGGGATCCCCGGTCAATTTTTTCCCCATATTTTTTCAACCAGGACCGGCTCAAAGAGCCCGAGGCTGGTTTTGCTTAGGAGGGGGGACCCCACGCATTTTTTTTTTAAAATTTTAACAATGTTTTATTTTTTACGAAAGGTGCACAATGAAGCCCAGCACGGATCTCACAGATCCGGCCGAGATTCATTGTGTTAAAGTCGGCAGTGTTTTACAATTCACTCCCGTAAAACATTGCCAAAAAATACGAATGACATCGACATCGGTAAATACGAAAATGCAGAATACGACAGCTTAGTAAATTAGTCGTAATAAATTCAAAAAGTTGCAATTTTACACTTTCGATGTCATTCGTGATTGAACTTTAACCTCATTCGGAAAAATACGAATTTTCGTAAATATACCCCGCTGTCAGCCGTAATGTGTAAAAAGGGGACGCTGTCTGCCGCAATGTGTAAAAAGGGGGACGCTGTCTGCCGTAATGTGTAAAAAGGGGGACGCTGTCTGCGGTAATGTGTAAAAGGGGCTCTACCTGGTGTAGTGGTGCTACTGTGCGGCGTAATTTGAATAATGGAGACTACTGTGCACCGTAATATGTACTGGTATTATTTTGTGGCCACACCCCTTCCCCATGAAGCCACGCCCCTATAAAAAATGCCCGCACTGCCCGTTTTAGGTAAGAGGAGGGGGGGGGGGGGGGGGTGCCAATGCCGTTTCTTGCACACAGCACTAAAATGTATAGTTACGGCACTGTGCATAAGCATAGCAGGTCAGCCAAATCGTCAGTTCACCAGGAGACTGTGGCACAGATTTATCAAGCCTTGGATAGTGATAAATTGCACTGTGATAAAGTCCCAACCAATCAGCTCCTACATGTCATTTTTCAAACACAGCCTGTAACATGACAGTTAGCCGCTGGTTGGTTGGTACTTTATCACCGTGCAATTTATCACTCTCCAAGGCTTGATAAATCTCGTCCTGTATTTGCTAACACAGTGAGCGCTAGTAACTGTAATAGCAACGAACACACGCAAACTAATAGCAACCTTTCTAATAAAAAGGTATTTTTCTAAGACAGGGCTGCAATAAATCACCTGTCGCCAGGTTTTATAATAAAATTCTCACCAAGATAAATAGTCCCCTAGGTCACTAATGGATAAAAATCTCTATTACTGGCAAAACTCCTAGTGATAGGGCTTTTTTTTATTTTGGCCATAGGATTATCCTGGCAATAATGCTTCTTTGGCCGGGGATAATGATGGCAGAGAAGGCTTCCCATACCATCTGCTTGAAGCAGCCAATTTGGTAACAATGCCTTTATGAACATCTCCTCCATGAGATCTCAGTGGGGTGGTCCCAGGTGACAAATAAGGGGGTGTGCAATCTGCATTATTGACTGCTGTCTTCCTACATCCAACTTACTTCATTAATGATGGAGCCAAGATGACATGAATCCCTATGATTTAAGCCGCCAAGCCCCTGCTCTACCTGCTTCATTAGGGAAGTATGCAGAAGGGAAGTCTACCTAGTGGGAGTCCAAGATGACTCCCCGTAATTCAGTGGTCTCTAGATATAGTAGGGCCTATTCATCATCCGGAGTAAGTTGCGTCAGTGGATAATTAGTTACCGGAGCAATTCAGTATTACTCAGGTAGAGGGACACATGTTCCAAAAAGCAGCTGTCCCCGCAATCCCCTAACACTGCTACAGAAGTAGAAGTCTTACTGGAGACTACCCGGCTGAGGTCATGCATGCGCATAGCCAAAGGTCGTGTAGTGCGTAGGGGGTGGAGTAATCTGCTCGAATCTCTCTTCGCAAATACGGACCTCCTTCCCATAGGAAGAATCGGTGCTTCAGGGAACCAGCGTCATCTTTAGATGGTGTATGTTCTAGCAAGCAAACTCTGAATACTTTAAGTTTTCAGAATTCGCTGGATACTAGGCGGCCCTATCGGGTCCCTTATAATGAATGGGCCCGTTATATATAACATGCAGAAACTTGCGCTTCTGCATGAGTAATGGGCCCATTAGTGATGTTGACTAGGCAGGGGCATGACAATGTAGCAGGACCCGCCCCCTCTCTCAGCGCACTGTGAATAGGACCTATTGAGAGTGAGTAGTATGACAAGAACACCTGTTCTGTTCCTTATCTCAGGAAAGTTAATATAGATAAAATAATTTAAATAAGCCTTTATTATTAGGTTTTTTAAATATTTTCAAAAATGTTTTAAATTGCATTATATACTTTTCTGCTGCAGGGTACACTGGGCTGCACAAGGATTAACATCGGGGTGTAGAGTAGGTTCTTGATCTGAGGCACCAACAGGCTCAAAGCTATGACTGTTCCCAAGATGCACAGCGCAGCCTCCTCTATAACCCCGCCTCTGTGCACAGGAGCTCAGTTTGTAAGTTGGTGCCATGCAGTAAGCAGGTAATCAACAGGGGGGCTGCTCCTGCAGCCTATATTATAGCTTCATTTCAGAAGAAAGAAGAAATTTGAAGACTTCAAGGGCTGCAGCTTTCATGAATGCCAGATAGACATCCTCTGCTGCAGCTCCATCACTCCCCCAGCGGCGCTGTATACTCCCGCGTCCTGGTTGCCGGGTAACTACAGCGGAGGCTCCGGTGTCCTTCCTTGTCAGTCACACACACTCGCCGCTGTCCTCCGGGATCGCGTGGCCGCAGGTACATGGGGAGGTAAGGGATCTCTTTGGCCCGCTATTATCGCGATCCGGCGCAGCCGTGGGAGGCGGGCCGTGCGCGCTGGCGTGGATACTGTAAAGGGCAGCCGCTCCACTAGTCACCGGGACACAGGCGACAGGTGGGGGGTTTTCTCCTATAAAAATCCGTTTTTATACAGCCCGCAGTGCCCGTTGGGGAAGCCAGCAGGTGGATAAGGCCTAACCTGTAGCCCCTCCCCCAGCCCCAGGGCGCCTTTGGGTAAATGTTCCCGCCCTGGAGCTGCATATCTCACTCCCTGTAAGCCGCTATCACATGGAGCTGCGCTGTTTCTGGGACTGCTGGGGCAAATCCTCCTCTGTAAAGCCACCTGCTCGCCAGCGCTCATTTTACAGGACACTTAAGTATTCTACCTGTCAAGGGACAGTGTTAGTTAAGAAAGAGTGCATACATTCAGGGTTGTGTGGTACAAACACCCTGTGATATACATCCAGTATCTACTGTGTTTTGTTATATCTACTGTTTACATATATAGCTATACTGAGTTACTTTGTATTGCTAGTCCAGTGCAGTATTATGGTTTTGTATCATTTCTGCATTGTACACTTGTGACTATATATGTGTGTGTGCCTGTAGCTGCTGCGTGGCTGCCATCTCGGGTTTTCACTCAGCCTGCTACTCCTATATTCTGTAACTTGAGGGGGCTAAGTGCGTCAGGTTTATTAACTGATATAGGTAGATATACTTGCTGTGTATTTTTCTTTGTGATTTATAGTCACCATATATCTCTCGGATTCCCGGTTTGTGATGACAGTACAGTCACACTGCACTGGCAGTTCTTGCTAAGGTATATCGCTGCTAACATTGTACTAGGTTGCCTGATATTGGTGGTCATTCCGAGTTGATCTCTCGCTAGCTGTTTTTAGCAGCCGTGCAAACGCTAAGCCGCCGCCCTCTGGGAGTGTATCTTAGCTTAGCAGAAGTGTGAACGAAAGGATCGCAGAGCAGCTACAAAAAAAAATTGTGCAGTTTCAGAGTAGCTCCAGACCTACTCAGCGCTTGCGATCACTTCAGACTGTTCAGTTCCGGATTTGACATCACAAACACGCCCTGCGTTCGGCCAGCCACGCCTGCGTTTTTCCTGGCATGCCTGCGTTTTTTCGAACACTCCCTGAAAACGGTCAGATAACACCCAGAAACGCCCTCTTCCTGTCAATCACTCTGCGGCCAGCAGTGCGACAGAAAAGCTTCGCTAGACCTTGTGTAAAACTGCATCGGCCGTTGTGAAAGTACGTCGTGTGTGCGCATTGCGTCGCATATGCATGCGCAGAAGTGCCAGTTTTTTGCTTCATCGCTGCGCATCGAACATTTTCTGCTAGCGATCAACTCGGAATGACCACCCTTGTGCTTATCATTATGTCAGCTACACGAGGCAACGGAACTGGGGCTTCTCCCACATTGCGTGGTGGTGATGCTGCAGTCACTTTTGAGGATAACATGGCAGCAGAGAGTTCAGGTTCAGGGGGTTCCTTACCCCCCAGTGGGTCTGTGCGCACCGGGGGCAACTAATGACCCACCTTGGGCTACCTTCTCCACATTGTTGAATACGCTGGTAACTAAACTTACGCCCCCTGTGGGACCTCCTATTCACTGCAGCAATTTATGGTCCCTGCTGTCAATCCTCCGTGGGCGGATCAAATCTCAACACAGTTACAGCACTTGAACTGATCGCTGACTAAAAATAAGTCTCACTCTCGCCCACCTAAGACTAAGTCATCTTCTAAACGGGCCACTACATCCTCATAATCCACCGCTGTCACGGACACATCCTCTGAGGAGGATGGTGCATATAATGACCCCACAGAGACTAACTCTGATGCTTCTGATGGGGAAGGGAAGTCACTGGTGAATGTCCCTGATTTGATTGAGGCTATCAGGCTCATTCTTCAGGTCTCTGATGAACCTGAGCCTGCGGCTGTCTCTAAAAATCCGGATAGATTTAAACGTAAGAAGGTGGTTAAACAAGTTTTACCTCATTCTCAACACAAGGGGTCAGGATCCTTACGCACCTAGACGATTTGTTGATCCTGGCAAATTCCCCAGAAATTCTCCTATGTCATCTAGATCTGACTGTCCAGGTCATGACAGCCCACGGGTGGCTTGTCAACTGGAAGAAATCGTCCCTGGTTCCTGCTCGGAGCATGGTGCACCTGGGTGCGTTATTGGACACTCACAAGCAGCGTTTGTTCTTACTCAGGAGAAGGTCCTGAAACTTCAGGGCAGGATTCGATGCTTCTTATCTCATCCGCAAGTGTCGATTCATTCGGCAATGCAAGTGCGAGGTCTCATGGTGTCGGCTTTCGACATGGTGGAGTATGCTCAATTCCATTCTCGCCCCCTGCAGAAAGTAATTCTGACAAAGTGGGACAGCCTGCCTCACCGGATCAGATCTCACATGATCTCCTTGTCTCCGGAGGTCCGCCTGTCACTGAGCTGGTGGCTTCAGGACCATCGATTGAGCAGGGGCCGTCCCTTCTGGATATCCAACTGGGTCCTGCTGACGACGGATGCCAGTCTGAGAGGTTGGGGCACGGTGTTGGAACTAGAGATGAGCGCCTGAAATTTTTCGGGTTTTGTGTTTTGGTTTTGGGTTCGGTTCCGCGGCCGTGTTTTGGGTTCGAACGCGTTTTGGCAAAACCTCACCGAATTTTTTTTGTCGGATTCGGGTGTGTTTTGGATTCGGGTGTTTTTTTAAAAAAACACTAAAAAACAGCTTAAATCATAGAATTTGGGGGTCATTTTGATCCCAAAGTATTATTAACCTCAAAAACCATAATTTACACTCATTTTCAGTCTATTCTGAATACCTCACACCTCACAATATTATTTTTAGTCCTAAAATTTGCACCGAGGTCGCTGTGTGAGTAAGATAAGCGACCCTAGTGGCCGACACAAACACCGGGCCCATCTAGGAGTGGCACTGCAGTGTCACGCAGGATGTCCCTTCCAAAAAACCCTCCCCAAACAGCACATGACGCAAAGAAAAAAAGAGGCGCAATGAGGTAGCTGTGTGAGTAAGATTAGCGACCCTAGTGGCCGACACAAACACCGGGCCCATCTAGGAGTGGCACTGCAGTGTCACGCAGGATGGCCCTTCCAAAAAACCCTCCCCAAACAGCACATGACGCAAAGAAAAAAAGAGGCGCAATGAGGTAGCTGTGTGAGTAAGATTAGCGACCCTAGTGGCCGACACAAACACCGGGCCCATCTAGGAGTGGCACTGCAGTGTCACGCAGGATGTCCATTCCAAAAAACCCTCCCCAAACAGCACATGACGCAAAGAAAAAAAGAGGCGCAATGAGGTAGCTGACTGTGTGAGTAAGATTAGCGACCCTAGTGGCCGACACAAACACCGGGCCCATCTAGGAGTGGCACTGCAGTGTCACGCAGGATGTCCCTTCCAAAAAACCCTCCCCAATCAGCACATGATGCAAAGAAAAAGAAAAGAAAAAAGAGGTGCAAGATGGAATTGTCCTTGGGCCCTCCCACCCACCCTTATGTTGTATAAACAAAACAGGACATGCACACTTTAACCAACCCATCATTTCAGTGACAGGGTCTGCCACACGACTGTGACTGATATGACGGGTTGGTTTGGACCCCCCCCCAAAAAAGAAGCAATTAATCTCTCCTTGCACAAACTGGCTCTACAGAGGCAAGATGTCCACCTCATCTTCACCCTCCGATATATCACCGTGTACATCCCCCTCCTCACAGATTATCAATTCGTCCCCACTGGAATCCACCATCTCAGCTCCCTGTGTACTTTGTGGAGGCAATTGCTGCTGGTCAATGTCTCCGCGGAGGAATTGATTATAATTCATTTTAATGAACATCATCTTCTCCACATTTTCTGGATGTAACCTCGTACGCCGATTGCTGACAAGGTGAGCGGCGGCACTAAACACTCTTTCGGAGTACACACTTGTGGGAGGGCAACTTAGGTAGAATAAAGCCAGTTTGTGCAAGGGCCTCCAAATTGCCTCTTTTTCCTGCCAGTATAAGTACGGACTGTGTGACGTGCCTACTTGGATGCGGTCACTCATATAATCCTCCACCATTCTATCAATGTTGAGAGAATCATATGCAGTGACAGTAGACGACATGTCCGTAATCGTTGTCAGGTCCTTCAGTCCGGACCAGATGTCAGCATCAGCAGTCGCTCCAGACTGCCCTGCATCACCGCCAGCGGATGGGCTCGGAATTCTGAGCCTTTTCCTCGCACCCCCAGTTGCGGGAGAATGTGAAGGAGGAGATGTTGACAGGTCGCGTTCCGCTTGACTTGACAATTTTGTCACCAGCAGGTCTTTCAACCCCAGCAGACTTGTGTCTGCCGGAAAGAGAGATCCAAGGTAGGCTTTAAATCTAGGATCGAGCACGGTGGCCAAAATGTAGTGCTCTGATTTCAACAGATTGACCACCCGTGAATCCTTGTTAAGCGAATTAAGGGCTGCATCCACAAGTCCCACATGCCTAGCGGAATCGCTCCCTTTTAGCTCCTTCTTCAATGCCTCCAGCTTCTTCTGCAAAAGCCTGATGAGGGGAATGACCTGACTCAGGCTGGCAGTGTCTGAACTGACTTCACGTGTGGCAAGTTCAAAGGGCATCAGAACCTTGCACAACGTTGAAATCATTCTCCACTGCACTTGAGACAGGTGCATTCCACCTCCTATATCGTGCTCAATTGTATAGGCTTGAATGGCCTTTTGCTGCTCCTCCAACCTCTGAAGCATATAGAGGGTTGAATTCCACCTCGTTACCACTTCTTGCTTCAGATGATGGCAGGGCAGGTTCAGTAGTTTTTGGTGGTGCTCCAGTCTTCTGTACGTGGTGCCTGTACGCCGAAAGTGTCCCGCAATTCTTCTGGCCACCGACAGCATCTCTTGCACGCCCCCTGTCGTTTTTTAAAAAATTCTGCACCACCAAATTCAAGGTATGTGCAAAACATGGGACGTGCTGGAATTTGCCCATATTTAATGCACACACAATATTGCTGGCGTTGTCCGATGCCACAAATCCACAGGAGAGTCCAATTGGGGTAAGCCATTCCGCGATGATCTTCCTCAGTTGCCGTAAGAGGTTTTCAGCTGTGTGCGTATTCTGGAAAGCGGTGATACAAAGCGTAGCCTGCCTAGGAAAGAGTTGGCGTTTGCGAGATGCTGCTACTGGTGCCGCCGCTGCTGTTCTTGCGGCGGGAGTCCATACATCTACCCAGTGGGCTGTCACAGTCATATAGTCCTGACCCTGCCCTGCTCCACTTGTCCACATGTCCGTGGTTAAGTGGACATTGGGTACAACTGCATTTTTTAGGACACTGGTGAGTCTTTTTCTGACGTCCGTGTACATTCTCGGTATCGCCTGCCTAGAGAAGTGGAACCTAGATGGTATTTGGTAACGGGGGCACACTGCCTCAATAAATTGTCTAGTTCCCTGTGAACTAACGGCGGATACCGGACGCACGTCTAACACCATCATAGTTGTCAAGGCCTCAGTTATCCGCTTTGCAGTAGGATGACTGCTGTGATATTTCATCTTCCTCGCAAAGGACTGTTTTTATGCAAAGTCAATTGCTTACTGGAAGTAGTACAAGTGGGCTTACGACTTCCCCTCTGGGATGACCATCGACTCCCAGCGGCAACAACAGCAGCGCCAGCAGCAGTAGGCGTTACACGCAAGGATGCATCGGAGGAATCCCAGGCAGGAGAGGACTCGTCAGAATTGCCAGTGACATGGCCTGCAGGACTATTGGCATTCCTGGGGAAGGAGGAAATTGACACTGAGGGAGTTGGTGGGGTGGTTTGCGTGAGCTTGGTTACAAGAGGAAGGGATTTACTGGTCAGTGGACTGCTTCCGCTGTCACACAAAGTTTTTGAACTTGTCACTGACTTATTATGAATGCGCTGCAGGTGACGTATAAGGGAGGATGTTCCGAGGTGGTTAACGTCCTTACCCCTACTTATTACAGCTTGACAAAGGGAACACACGGCTTGGCACCTGTTGTCCGCATTTCTGGTGAAATACCTCCACACCGAAGAGCTGATTTTTTTGGTATTTTCACCTGGCATGTCAACGGCCATATTCCTCCCACGGACAACAGGTGTCTCCCCGGGTGCCTGACTTAAACAAACCACCTCACCATTAGAATCCTCCTGGTCAATTTCCTCCCCAGCGCCAGCAACACCCATATCCTCCTCATCCTGGTGTACTTCAACACTGACATCTTCAATCTGACTATCAGGAACTGGACTGCGGGTGCTCCTTCCAGCACTTGCAGGGGGCGTGCAAATGGTGGAAGGCGCATGCTCTTCACGTCCAGTGTTGGGAAGGTCAGGCATCGCAACCGACACAATTGGACTCTCCTTGTGGATTTGGGATTTCGAAGAATGCACAGTTCTTTGCTGTGCTGCTTTTGCCAGCTTGAGTCTTTTCATTTTTCTAGCGAGAGGCTGAGTGCTTCCATCCTCATGTGAAGCTGAACCACTAGCCATGAACATAGGCCAGGGCCTCAGCCGTTCCTTGCCACTCCGTGTGGTAAATGGCATATTGGCAAGTTTACGCTTCTCCTCCGACAATTTTATTTTAGGTTTTGGAGTCCTTTTTTTTCTGATATTTGGTGTTTTGGATTTGACATGCTCTGTACTATGACATTGGGCATCGGCCTTGGCAGACGACGTTGCTGGCATTTCATCGTCTCGGCCATGACTAGTGGCAGCAGCTTCAGCACGAGGTGGAAGTGGATCTTGATCTTTCCCTAATTTTGGAACCTCAACATTTTTGTTCTCCATATTTTAATAGGCACAACTAAAAGGCACCTCAGGTAAACAATGGAGATGGATACTAGTATACAATTATGGACTGCCTGCCGACTGCAGACACAGAGGTAGCCACAGCCGTGAACTACCGTACTGTACTGTGTCTGCAGCTAATATAGACTGGTTGATAAAGAGAAGATGTCTATGTAACTATGTATGTATAAAGTAGACTGAAAAAAATCCACGGTTAGGTGGTATACAATTATGGACGGACTGCCTGCCGAGTGCAGACACAGAGGTAGCCACAGCCGTGAACTACCGTACTGTACTGTGTCTGCAGCTAATATAGACTGGTTGATAAAGAGAAGATGTCTATGTAACTATGTATGTATAAAGAAGACTGAAAAAAATCCACGGTTAGGTGGTATAAAATTATGGACGGACTGCCTGCCGAGTGCAGACACAGAGGTAGCCACAGCCGTGAACTACCGTACTGTACTGTGTCTGCAGCTAATATAGACTGGTTGATAAAGAGAAGATGTCTATGTAACTATGTATGTATAAAGAAGACTGAAAAAAATCCACGGTTAGGTGGTATACAATTATGGACGGACTGCCTGCCGAGTGCAGACACAGAGGTAGCCACAGCCGTGAACTACCGTACTGTACTGTGTCTGCAGCTAATATAGACTGGTTGATAAAGAGAAGATGTCTATGTAACTATGTATGTATAAAGAAGAATGAAAAAAAACCACGGTTAGGTGGTATACAATTATGGACGGACTGCCTGCCGAGTGCAGACACAGAGGTAGCCACAGCCGTGAACTACCGTACTGTACTGTGTCTGCAGCTAATATAGACTGGTTGATAAAGAGAAGATGTCTATGTAACTATGTATGTATAAAGAAGAATGAAAAAAAACCACGGTTAGGTGGTATACAATTATGGACGGACTGCCTGCCGAGTGCAGACACAGAGGTAGCCACAGCCGTGAACTACCGTACTGTACTGTGTCTGCAGCTAATATAGACTGGTTGATAAAGAGAAGATGTCTATGTAACTATGTATGTATAAAGAAGAATGAAAAAAATCCACGGTTAGGTGGTATTACAATTATGGACGGACTGCCTGCCGAGTGCAGAGACACAGAGGTAGCCACAGCCGTGAACTACCGTACTGTGTCTGCTGCGACTGGATGATAAATGATATAAAAAATATATATATATCACTACTGCAGCCGGACAGGTATATATTATATATTATATAATGACGGACCTGCTGGACACTGTCTGTCAGCAGAATGAGTTTTATTTTTATAGAATAAAAAAAAAAAAACACACAAGTGAAGTCACACGACGAGTGTTTAACTTTTTCAGGCAATCACAATATAAGTATACTACTAACTATACTGGTGGTCAGTGTGGTCAGGTCACTGGTCAGTCACACTGGCAGTGGCACTCCTGCAGCAAAAGTGTGCACTGTTTAATTTTAATATAATATGTACTCCTGGCTCCTGCTATAACCTATAACTGGCACTGCAGTAGTGCTCCCCAGTCTCCCCCACAATTATAAGCTGTGTGAGCTGAGCAGTCAGACAGATATATAATATATATAGATGATGCAGCACACTGGCCTGAGCCTGAGCAGTGCACACAGATATGGTATGTGACTGACTGAGTCACTGTGTGTATCGCTTTTTTCAGGCAGAGAACGGATATATTAAATAAACTGCACTGTGTGTCTGGTGGTCACTCACTATATAATATATTATGTACTCCTGGCTCCTGCTATAACCTATAACTGGCACTGCAGTAGTGCTCCCCAGTCTCCCCCACAATTATAAGCTGTGTGAGCTGAGCAGTCAGACAGATATATATAATATTATATATAGATAATAGATGATGCAGCACACTGGCCTGAGCCTGAGCAGTGCACACAGATATGGTATGTGACTGACTGAGTCACTGTGTGTATCGCTTTTTTCAGGCAGAGAACGGATATATTAAATAAACTGCACTGTGTGTCTGGTGGTCACTCACTATATAATATATTATGTACTCCTGGCTCCTGCTATAACCTATAACTGGCACTGCAGTAGTGCTCCCCAGTCTCCCCCACAATTATAAGCTGTGTGAGCTGAGCAGTCAGACAGATATATATAATATTATATATAGATAATAGATGATGCAGCACACTGGCCTGAGCCTGAGCAGTGCACACAGATATGGTATGTGACTGACTGAGTCACTGTGTGTATCGCTTTTTTCAGGCAGAGAACGGATATATTAAATAAACTGCACTGTGTGTCTGGTGGTCACTCACTATATAATATATTATGTACTCCTGGCTCCTGCTATAACCTATAACTGGCACTGCAGTAGTGCTCCCCAGTCTCCCCCACAATTATAAGCTGTGTGAGCTGAGCAGTCAGACAGATATATATAATATTATATATAGATAATAGATGATGCAGCACACTGGCCTGAGCCTGAGCAGTGCACACAGATATGGTATGTGACTGAGTCACTGTGTGCTGTGTATCGCTTTTTTCAGGCAGAGAACGGATTATAAAGTAAACTGCACTGTCCTCACTAGTAAACTCTCTCCACTCAGTCTCTACACTTCTACAGTAACAGTACTTCTCCTAGTCAGCTCCAGTAAATCTCTCTCAGTCTCTTATAATCTAAATGGAGAGGACACCAGCCACGTCCTCTCCCTATCAATCTCAATGCACGTGTGAAAATGGCGGCGACGCGCGGCTCCTTATATAGAATCCGAGTCTCGCGATAGAATCCGAGCCTCGCGAGAATCCGACAGCGTCATGATGACGTTCGGGCGCGCTCGGGTTAACCGAGCAAGGCGGGAAGATCCGAGTCGCTCGGACCCGTGAAAAAAAACATGAAGTTCTGGCGGGTTCGGATTCAGAGAAACCGAACCCGCTCATCTCTAGTTGGAACAACACTCCCTTCAGGGTCGGTGGACCGAGGAGGAGTCTCTACTCTCGATAAATATTCTGGAACTGCGGGCAGTGTTCAATGTGTTGACAATGGCCCAGCATTTGATACAGAACAGGCCTGTTCAAGTACAATCGAACAACGCCACCACGGTGGTGTACATCCATCATCAAGGCGGCACTCGAAGCCGCATGGCAATGAGGGAAGTATCACGGATTCTTCAGTGGGCAGAACGCCATCTGCCGGCCATATCCGCAGTGTTCATTCTGGGGGTCTTAAACTGGGAAGCGGACTTTCTCAGTCGTCAGGACGTACACGCCGGAGAATGGAGCCTCATCCAGAGGTGTTTCAACTTCTCATGGACAAGTGGGGCCTTCCAGATGTGGACCTGATGGCGTCTCGACACAATCACAAGGTTCCGGTCTTCGGAGCAAGGACAAGGGATCCTCCAGCACCCTTCGTGGACGCTCTGGCAATTCCATGGACCTTTCGGCTGCCGTATGTGTTCCCTGCAGTGTCACTCCTGCCCAGAGTAATACGGAAGTTCAAGCAAGAAGGCGGAAACCTACTTCTGATCGCTCCAGTGTAACCCATGTGGCACTGGTTCTTTGTTTTACAGGGCCTCTCGTTGGATTCCTTCTACTTCCACAACAACCGGACCTCCTCGTTCAGGGCCCTTGTGTTTACCAGGACTAGGCCCGTCTGGCTTTGACGGCGTGGCTCTTGAAGCTTCCGTCCTGAGGGCCAAGGGTTTTTCTGAGACGGTCGTTCAAACTATGTTGAAGGTCCGTAAGCCGGCTTCTGCTCGGATCTACCGTAGGGTCTGGAATGCTTACTTTACTTGGTATGCGTCTCATAATCATGACGTTTTCAAGTTTAGTACGGCCAAACTATTGGCCTTCCTACAACAGGGCCTGGACTTAGGTCTTCGTCTGGCAAGGTTCACATCTCTGCCTTGTTGGTTTGGTTTCAGAGGAAGATTGCTGCCCTACCTGATGTTCATACCTTCACTCGGGACGTGTTGCGGATTCAACCTCCTTATGTTCCACCTGTGGCCCCTTGGGATCTGTCGGTGATTCTGGAGGCCTTGCAAGAGTCTCCATTTGAACCTCTTGCGTCTGCGGACCTTAAGTGGCTCTCCCTTAAGGTTTTGTTTTTGCTGGCTTTCGCTTCAGCTAGAAGGGTCTCGGACTTGGGTGCCTTATCCTGTAAGTCCCCCTATCTGATTTTTTACCGTGACCGGGCGGTTCTTAGAACACGTCCTGGTTATTTGCCCAAGGTGGTGTCTTATTTCCACCTTAATCAGGAAATTGTGGTTCTGGCCTTTAATTCTCCTGAGGCGTCATCTAAAGAGCGGTCTTTGGATGTGGTACGGGCTCTCCATATCTATGTGAAGAGAACATCCTCCATTCGGAAATGTGATTCTTTTTTTGTACTGTTTGGTTTTCACAAACACGGCTGGCCTGCTAACAAGCAGATCTTGGCCAGATGGATTAGAATAGTGATTGCACATGCTTATGTACAGGCTGGTCTGCCAGCTCCTGCTACCATCAAAGCCCATTCTACTTGGTCTGTGGGTCCTTCTGGGGCGGCCCACCGTGGTGCGACCTTTGATCAATTGTGCAAGGCGGCTAAGTGGTCCTCAGTGAACCCGTTCATAAGGTTTTATGCCTTTGATACTTCCGCCTCCCAGGATGCTTCCTTTGGACGCCGGGTTCTTGTGCCCGCTACAGTGCGTCCCCTCCCATAAGGAACTGCTTTAGGACATCCCTGATGTTAATCCCTGTTTAGCCCAGTGTACCTCGCAGCAGAAAACAAGATTTATGGTAAGAACTTACCGTTGTTAAATTTCTTTATGCGAGGTACACTGGGCTCCACAAGGCGCCCACCCTGACGCACTTTGCTTCTTTGGGTTGGTATGGCATTAGCCGCTGACACCCTCCCTGGTGGTGGTGAGTTTGTGGTCTATGTGACTGTTCATGATTGTCGTCTCTAGTACCTGCTTCTGCATTGGGCTGGTTAACGAAACTGAGCTCCTGTGCACGGAGGCGGGGTTATAGAGGAGGCGGCGCTGTGCATCTTGGGAACAGTCAAAGCTTTGAGCCTGTTGGTGCCTCGGATCAAGATCCTACTCTACATCCCGATGTTAATCCTTGTGGAGCCAGTGTACCTCACAGAAAGAGATTTAACAATGGTAAGTTCTTACCATAAATCTCGTTTTTTCCCCCCAGTACATAATGGAACTGAAAGTCCAGATGTTCCACTGAACTCAGTTCCACTGAACTAGTGTGCATGCACTAGTTAATCCGTTCTTTACCCTTTACCCAGGCCAGTATCACATGGGCAGCTGAGCTTGTGACATAACTGATTACTGCCACGCTAAATAATGCAGCCTTATCGCCAAGATTGGAGCTGTATTGATAGTTATACCCAGAAGTTGTGTGAATGAATAACACCATCATGCCTAAATGTCACCAGTAACACCGTGTTTCTGCAAACTGTGCCGAATGCAAATAAAGATAAAAGAAGGGTGTGTCAGTGCAAGCAAGGACGTGACAGAATTCCAGGTGCAGCTATGCGTTTACATTAGAACCTATAATAGGAGTATTAAACAGGAACAATTTCCTAATCTTGTCCCAATTCTGCAACTTCGTTATTAAAGGGACATAATCATGGAAAATACTTCATTTTTTTATGCTTTTAAATATAAGTTATATTATCAATGCGACAAAATAAACTTATTAAGTTACCGATTTGTTTACTGCTTAGAAGTCACTGCGGGCCTGATTTACATTTGGATTCATGTCCATGAATGGTGCATAAAAGTGTTTTTCCACAATGCAGAACTGGACATAATGCATTGATTATTTCAGGGCCCATTTATGGCACATTTGCAGTGCATTCTGGGTGTGATATTAGCAACCAAAATCGCATTGCAAGATGTGATTACACCGCCCAGATGTATGAAATAGCACACGTCTACATTGTCTCTGACAAGAGCCTGCAATGTGTTCACTTCAGTGTCGGGACTCCTGCACATGTGCAGTGTAGTGACCCCACAAGCGGGTGGTGCTTACTGCCAGGAGAGGGATCTATAGGCACCCTCTCTAGGCGATTATTGTAGTGTAGCTCATAGGCTACAAAGGTCTGACACAATCTTCAGATGGTGTTAGCTGTGGGGACCCAGCTCCAGAATGTGAGAGCTTGGTATATTTGACAGCTCTGCATCCCCCATAGAAACCTAGCAACGTCGCGAGCCACGCCCTCGTGTTCCGTCACTGAGGGGGCAAGCTCAGTGACGGAACACGAGGGCGTGCTGGCATGCCCCCAGTTGCTCTGTCCCCATTGAATAGGCGCTGTGTGCATGATCTGCTGTGTTTGAAGAATGACATTTAGGAGCTGCAAGCGATAGGAGCCTCTCAACTCGGGTTTTGGTTTTGGATCTGGATGATTTTTGGAGAAAAAAAAACATAAAAACAGCTAAAATCACAGAATTTGGGGGTAATTTTGATCCAAAGTATTATTAACCTCAATAACAATCATTTCCACTCATTTCCAGTCTATTCTGAACACCTCACACCTCACAATATTGTTTTTAGACCAAAAGGTTGCACCGAGGTGGCTGTATGACTAAGCTAAGCAACACAAGTGTGCGGCACAAACACCTGGCCCATCTAGGAGTGGCACTGCAGTGTCAGACAGGATGGCACTTAAAAAAACTGGGCCCCAAACAGCACATCATGCAAAGAAGTAAAAGAGGTGCAATGAGGTAACTGTATGACTAAGCTAAGTGACACAAGTGTGCGGCACAAACACCTGGCCCATCTAGGAGTGGCACTGCAGTCCCACTGCACTAATGGCGGATACCAGATGCACGTCTAACACCAGCACAGTTATTATGGCCTCAGTAATCCGCTTTGCAACAGGGTGACTGCTGTCATATTTCATCTTTCTCACAAAGAATTGCTTTGTTGGAGTAGTACAAGTGGTCTTCTGACGTCCCCTTTGGGATGATGATCGGCTCCCTGCAGCAACAACAGCAGCGGCAGCAGTAGGAGGAAGTGGTTCTTGATCTTTCCCTATTTTATACTCCAAATTATTGTTCTCCATTATTTTTCTGGAGTTATATAACAAAATGCAGCACAGGAGAGCGTACCTCTACACCATACAGGGCAAACCCTGTAAAAATTATTTGGAATTAATATTAATAACCCCATTATTTGGAGTTAATAATATACAGCACAGGACAGCACCACTGAACTTATATGGCAGCACCACTGGACTTACTGTATACGGCAGTATCACTGGACTTATATGGCAGTACCACTGGACTAATACGGCAGTACCACTGGACTGGATTTATACGGCAGTACCACTGGACTTATACGGCAGTACCACTGGAATTATACGGCAGTACCACTGGAATTATACGGCAGTACCACTGGACTTATACGGCAGTACCACTGGAATTATACGGCAGTATCACTGGACTGGATTTATATGCCAGTACCATTGGATTTATATGGCAGTACCACTGGACACAACGGCAGTATCACTGGACTGGATTTATACGGCAGTACCACTGGACATATACGGCAGTATCACTGGATTTAAACGGCAGTACCACTGGACATATACGACAGTACCACTGGATTTATATGGCAGTACCACTGGATTTATACAGCAGTACCACTGGACTTATACGGCAGTATCAATGGAATTATATGGCAGTACCACTGGACTGGATTTATACGGCAGTATCACTGGATTTATACGGCAGTACCACTGGACTTATACAGCAGTACCACTGGACTGGATTTATACGGCAGTACCACTGGACTTATATGGCAGTACCACTGGAATTATACGGCAGTATGACTGGACTTATACAGCAGTACCACTGGAATTATACGGCAGTATCACTGGACTTATATGACAGTATAACTAGTCTTATACGGCAGTATCACTGGACTGGATTTATACGGCCGTACCACTGGATTTATACGCCAGTACCACTGGACATATATGGCAGTATCACTGGAATTATACGGCAGTACCACTGGACATATACGGCAGTATCACTGAAGTTATATGGCAGTACCGCTGGACTTATACGGCAGTATCACTGGAATTATATGGCAGTACCACTGGACATATACGGCAGTATCACTGGATTTATACAGCAGTACCGCTGGACTTATATGGCAGTATAACTGGAATGATATGGCAGTACCGCTGGACATATATGGCAGTACCGCTGGACATATAAGGCAGTAACGCTGGACATATATCGCAGTATCACTGGACATATACGCCAGTATCACTGGATTTATACGGCAGTACCGCTGGACATATACGGCAGTATCACTGGACTGGATTTTTACGCCAGTACCACTGGACATATACGGCAGTATCACTGGAATTATATGGCAGTACCACTGGACATATATGGCAGTATCACTGGATTTATACGGCAGTACCGCTGGACATATACGGCAGTATCACTGGACATATACGACAGTATCACTGAACATATACGGCAGTATCACTGGACTTATACAGCAGCACAGGGACACCATCACTGGACTGATGCAGGACAACACAGCACCACTACAATGGACTGGACTTATACAGCAGCACTGGACATATGGTAGCAGAGGACACCACCACTGTGACTGGACTGATGCAGCATAAGACACTACACTGGACTGAGCAGCACAAGACAGCACTGGAATCGCCACCCCAGACACTGAGGACGGAGACACGTCCTCTCGGTACACTCTCCAATGCCGTAGTGAAAATGGCGGCGACGTGCGGCTCCTTATATGGAATCCAAAACCTGCGAGAATCCGACAGCGGGATGATGACTTTTGCCTCGCTCTGGTTTCCAAGTCAGGCGGGAAAACCCAAGGTGGGCTTGGATCCGGGCTCGGGTAGTGAAGTCCGGTAGGGTTCGGTTCTCAAGGAACCAAACCTGCTCATCAATAAGGGACCAAATCAATATTTCTATATTGTATATTACATATTAAGAAAGATGAGAGGGCCCATGTGCCAGCTCCGTGTGGCCTCCATCTTCTCTGACAGTGCCAGGGCAGTAGTAGACTTTGTGTACATGGGTAGATCTTCGGGAAAATGGAGCCGATGCCTTGTTCCCATGGACTTCTCTACTACACATACACAAATCATCGTAAAAATGGCTGCTACATAATTTTCTCTGTGATTTCTACTGCTCTGCAGCACCAGATGGAGACGGATGATACGGGATTGCAGAGATGGCAGAGAGGTAAATATAGCTATATACTGTGTGGGTGTAATGCATACCCTACACCTGTTATAGATATGCCATTGCTCTGTATCATACCTCCTGGGTATGGGACTCAAGGTCGACAGCAATTAAAAAAAAAAAAAGTGAAAAACTTATGTCGACCTTTTTTTTAATTCAAACTAACGCCCGTGTTGACCTATCTCTAGTGTCGACCTATCCACTGTCGACCAATGTGTGTCATCCTAATGGGTGTCGACCTAGAGTCTGGATACCATACCTCCTAACCCTTAGAAAAACTAAGTACTGCCCCAATCCATCTGGAAGCACTAATGTTTTTTACAGAATTTTGCAACCTTTGAGGTCTGATGTATTGTATAGAGGTCACTAGTATGCTCTCTATATTGTATAGAGATCACTAAAATGTTTTCTGCTTGTATACTGCATATTAAGAAGCTCTCTGTATTGCATATTCTTTGCTAATATCCTCTTAGTATTATATTGAGATGACTAAAATGTTTGTTTTATTTAAAATCATATATAGACCACAAAAATATTCTTTTATAAATCATATTGTTATTAGGATGCTCTCTGTATTGTATATTGGGGCCTAATTCAGATTTGATCGCGGCAGAAAATGTGTTAGTAGTTGGGCAAAACCATGTGCACTGCAGGGGGGGGGGGGCAGACATAACGTGCAGAGAGAGTTAGATTTGGGTGGGTGTATTCAAACTGAAATCTAAACTGCAGTGTAAAAATAAAGCAACCAGTATTTACCCTGCACAGAAATAGAGATGAGCGCCTGAAATTTTTCGGGTTTTGTGTTTTGGTTTTGGGTTCGGTTCCGCGGCCGTGTTTTGGGTTCGACCGCGTTTTGGCAAAACCTCACCGAATTTTTTTTGTCGGATTCGGGTGTGTTTTGGATTCGGGTGTTTTTTTTCAAAAAACCCTAAAAAACAGCTTAAATCATAGAATTTGGGGGTCATTTTGATCCCAAAGTATTATTAACCTCAAAAACCATAATTTCCACTCATTTTCAGTCTATTCTGAATACCTCACACCTCACAATATTATTTTTAGTCCTAAAATTTGCACCGAGGTCGCTGTGTGAGTAAGATAAGCGACCCTAGTGGCCGACACAAACACCGGGCCCATCTAGGAGTGGCACTGCAGTGTCACGCAGGATGTCCCTTCCAAAAAACCCTCCCCAAACAGCACATGACGCAAAGAAAAAAAGAGGCGCAATGAGGTAGCTGTGTGAGTAAGATTAGCGACCCTAGTGGCCGACACAAACACCGGGCCCATCTAGGAGTGGCACTGCAGTGTCACGCAGGATGTCCCTTCCAAAAAACCCTCCCCAAACAGCACATGACGCAAAGAAAAAAAGAGGCGCAATGAGGTAGCTGACTGTGTGAGTAAGATAAGCGACCCTAGTGGCCGACACAAACACCGGGCCCATCTAGGAGTGGCACTGCAGTGTCACGCAGGATGGCCCTTCCAAAAAACCCTCCCCAAACAGCACATGACGCAAAGAAAAAAAGAGGCGCAATGAGGTAGCTGACTGTGTGAGTAAGATAAGCAACCCTAGTGGCCGACACAAACACCGGGTCCATCTAGGAGTGGCACTGCAGTGTCACGCAGGATGGCCCTTCCAAAAAACCCTCCCCAAACAGCACATGACGCAAAGAAAAATAAAAGAAAAAAGAGGTGCAAGATGGAATTGTCCTTGGGCCCTCCCACCCACCCTTATGTTGTATAAACAAAACAGGACATGCACACTTTAACCAACCCATCATTTCAGTGACAGGGTCTGCCACACGACTGTGACTGATATGACGGGTTGGTTTGGACCCCCCCCAAAAAAGAAGCAATTAATCTCTCCTTGCACAAACTGGCTCTACAGAGGCAAGATGTCCACCTCATCATCATCCTCCGATATATCACCGTGTACATCCCCCTCCTCACAGATTATCAATTCGTCCCCACTGGAATCCACCATCTCAGCTCCCTGTGTACTTTGTGGAGGCAATTGCTGCTGGTCAATGTCTCCGCGGAGGAATTGATTATAATTCATTTTAATGAACATCATCTTCTCCACATTTTCTGGATGTAACCTCGTACGCCGATTGCTGACAAGGTGAGCGGCGGCACTAAACACTCTTTCGGAGTACACACTTGTGGGAGGGCAACTTAGGTAGAATAAAGCCAGTTTGTGCAAGGGCCTCCAAATTGCCTCTTTTTCCTGCCAGTATAAGTACGGACTGTGTGACGTGCCTACTTGGATGCGGTCACTCATATAATCCTCCACCATTCTTTCAATGTTGAGAGAATCATATGCAGTGACAGTAGACGACATGTCCGTAATCGTTGTCAGGTCCTTCAGTCCGGACCAGATGTCAGCATCAGCAGTCGCTCCAGACTGCCCTGCATCACCGCCAGCGGGTGGGCTCGGAATTCTGAGCCTTTTCCTCGCACCCCCAGTTGCGGGAGAATGTGAAGGAGCAGATGTTGACAGGTCGCGTTCCGCTTGACTTGACAATTTTCTCACCAGCAGGTCTTTCAACCCCAGCAGACTTGTGTCTGCCGGAAAGAGAGATCCAAGGTAGGCTTTAAATCTAGGATCGAGCATGGTGGCCAAAATGTAGTGCTCTGATTTCAACAGATTGACCACCCATGAATCCTTGTTAAGCGAATTAAGGGCTCCATCCACAAGTCCCACATGCCTAGCGGAATCGCTCCGTGTTAGCTCCTCCTTCAATGTCTCCAGCTCCTTCTGCAAAAGCCTGATGAGGGGAATGACCTGACTCAGGCTGGCAGTGTCTGAACTGACTTCACGTGTGGCAAGTTCAAAGGGCATCAGAACCTTGCACAACGTTGAAATCATTCTCCACTGCGCTTGAGACAGGTGCATTCCACCTCCTATATCGTGCTCAATTGTATAGGCTTGAATGGCCTTTTGCTGCTCCTCCAACCTCTGAAGCATATAGAGGGTTGAATTCCACCTCGTTACCACTTCTTGCTTCAGATGATGGCAGGGCAGGTTCAGTAGTTTTTGGTGGTGCTCCAGTCTTCTGTACGTGGTGCCTGTACGCCGAAAGTGTCCCGCAATTCTTCTGGCCACCGACAGCATCTCTTGCACGCCCCTGTCGTTTTTTTAAAAATTCTGCACCACCAAATTCAAGGTATGTGCAAAACATGGGACGTGCTGGAATTTGCCCATATTTAATGCACACACAATATTGCTGGCGTTGTCCGATGCCACAAATCCACAGGAGAGTCCAATTGGGGTAAGCCATTCCGCGATGATCTTCCTCAGTTGCCGTAAGAGGTTTTCAGCTGTGTGCGTATTCTGGAAACCGGTGATACAAAGCGTAGCCTGCCTAGGAAAGAGTTGGCGTTTGCGAGATGCTGTTACTGGTGCCGCCGCTGCTGTTCTTGCGGCGGGAGTCCATACATCTACCCAGTGGGCTGTCACAGTCATATAGTCCTGACCCTGCCCTGCTCCACTTGTCCACATGTCCGTGGTTAAGTGGACATTGGGTACAGCTGCATTTTTTAGGACACTGGTGACTCTTTTTCTGAGGTCTGTGTACATTTTCGGTATCGCCTGCCTAGAGAAATGGAACCTAGATGGTATTTGGTACCGGGGACACAGTACCTCCAACAAGTCTCTAGTTGGCTCTGCAGTAATGATGGATACCGGAACCACGTTTCTCACCACCCAGGATGCCAAGGCCTCAGTTATCCGCTTTGCTGTAGGATGACTGCTGTGATATTTCATCTTCCTCGCAAAGGACTGTTGGACAGTTAATTGCTTGGTGGAAGTAGTAAAAGTGGTCTTACGACTTCCCCTCTGGGATGACCATCGACTCCCAGCAGCAACAACAGCAGCGCCAGCAGCAGTAGGCGTTACACGCAAGGATGCATCGGAGGAATCCCAGGCAGGAGAGGACTCGTCAGAATTGCCAGTGACATGGCCTGCAGGACTATTGGCATTCCTGGGGAAGGAGGAAATTGACACTGAGGGAGTTGGTGGGGTGGTTTGCGTGAGCTTGGTTACAAGAGGAAGGGATTTACTGGTCAGTGGACTGCTTCCGCTGTCACCCAAAGTTTTTGAACTTGTCACTGACTTATTATGAATGCGCTGCAGGTGACGTATAAGGGAGGATGTTCCGAGGTGGTTAACGTCCTTACCCCTACTTATTACAGCTTGACAAAGGGAACACACGGCTTGACACCTGTTGTCCGCATTTCTGTTGAAATAGTTCCACACCGAAGAGCTGATTTTTTTGGTATTTTCACCAGGCATGTCAACGGCCATATTCCTCCCACGGACAACAGGTGTCTCCCCGGGTGCCTGACTTAAACAAACCACCTCACCATCAGAATCCTCCTGGTCAATTTCCTCCCCAGCGCCAGCAACACCCATATCCTCCTCATCCTGGTGTACTTCAACACTGACATCTTCAATCTGACTATCAGGAACTGGACTGCGGGTGCTCCATCCAGCACTTGCAGGGGGCGTGCAAATGGTGGAAGGCGCATGCTCTTCATGTCCAGTGTTCGGAAGGTCAGGCATCGCAACCGACACAATTGGACTCTCCTTGTGGATTTGGGATTTCGAAGAACGCACAGTTCTTTGCGGTGCTACTGCTTTTGCCATCTTGAGTCTTTTCATTTTTCTAGCGAGAGGCTGAGTGCCTCCATCCTCATGTGAAGCTGAACCACTAGCCATGAACATAGGCCAGGGCCTCAGCCGTTCCTTGCCACTCCGTGTGGTAAATGGCATATTGGCAAGTTTACGCTTCTCCTCCGACAATTTTATTTTAGGTTTTGGAGTCCTTTTTTTACTGATATTTGGTGTTTTGGATTTGACATGCTCTGTACTATGACATTGGGCATCGGCCTTGGCAGACGACGTTGCTGGCATTTCATCGTCTCGGCCATGACTAGTGGCAGCAGCTTCAGCACGAGGTGGAAGTGGATCTTGATCTTTCCCTAATTTTGGAACCTCAACATTTTTGTTCTCCATATTTTAATAGGCACAACTAAAAGGCACCTCAGGTAAACAATGGAGATGGATGGATACTAGTATACAATTATGAATGGACTGCCGAGTGCCGACACAGAGGTAGCTACAGCCGTGGACTATTGTACTGTACTGTGTCTGCTGCTAATATAGACTGGATGATAATGAGATGTAGTATGTATGTATAAAGAAGAAAGAAAAAAAAACCACGGGTAGGTGGTATACAATTATGGACGGACTGCCGAGTGCCGACACAGAGGTAGCTACAGCCGTGGACTACCGTACTGTGTCTGCTGCTAATATAGACTGGTTGATAATGAGATGTAGTATGTATGTATAAAGAAGAAAGAAAAAAAAACCACGGGTAGGTGGTATACAATTATGGACGGACTGCCGAGTGCCGACACAGAGGTAGCTACAGCCGTGGACTACCGTACTGTACTGTGTCTGCTGCTAATATAGACTGGATGATAATGAGATGTAGTATGTATAAAGAAGAAAGAAAAAAAAAACCACGGGTAGGTGGTATACAATTATGGATGGACTGCCGAGTGCCGACACAGAGGTAGCTACAGCCGTGAACTACCGTACTGTGTCTGCTGCTAATATAGACTGGTTGATAAAGAGATGTAGTATGTATGTATAAAGAAGAAAGAAAAAAAATCCACGGGTAGGTGGTATACAATTATGGATGGACTGCCGAGTGCCGACACAGAGGTAGCTACAGCCGTGGACTACCGTACTGTACTGTGTCTGCTGCTAATATAAACTGGTTGATAATGAGATGTAGTATGTATAAAGAAGAAAGAAAAAAAACCACGGGTAGGTGGTATACAATTATGGATGGACTGCCAAGTGCCGACACAGAGGTAGCTACAGCCGTGGACTACCGTACTGTACTGTGTCTGCTGCTAATATAGACTGGATGATAATGAGATGTAGTATGTATAAAGAAGAAAGAAAAAAAAACCACGGGTAGGTGGTATACAATTATGGATGGACTGCCGAGTGCCGACACAGAGGTAGCTACAGCCGTGGACTACCGTACTGTACTGTGTCTGCTGCTAATATAGACTGGATGATAATGAGATGTAGTATGTATAAAGAAGAAAGAAAAAAAAACCACGGGTAGGTGGTATACAATTATGGATGGACTGCCGAGTGCCGACACAGAGGTAGCTACAGCCGTGGACTACCGTACTGTACTGTGTCTGCTGCTAATATAGACTGGTTGATAATGAGATGTAGTATGTATGTATAAAGAAGAAAGAAAAAAAACCACGGGTAGGTGGTATACAATTATGGACGGACTGCCGAGTGCCGACACAGAGGTAGATACAGCCGTGGACTACCGTACTGTACTGTGTCTGCTGCTAATATAGACTGGATGATAATGAGATGTAGTATGTATGTATAAAGAAGAAAGAAAAAAAAAACACGGGTAGGTGGTATACAATTATGGACGGACTGCCGAGTGCCAACACAGAGGTAGCTACAGCCGTGGACTACCGTACTGTACTGTGTCTGCTGCTAATATAGACTGGATGATAATGAGATGTAGTATGTATGTATAAAGAAGAAAGAAAAAAAAACCACGGGTAGGTGGTATACAATTATGGATGGACTGCCGAGTGCCGACACAGAGGTAGCTACAGCCGTGGACTACCGTACTGTACTGTGTCTGCTGCTAATATAGACTGGTTGATAATGAGATGTAGTATGTATGTATAAAGAAGAAAGAAAAAAAAACCACGGGTAGGTGGTATACAATTATGGACGGACTGCCGAGTGCCGACACAGAGGTAGATACAGCCGTGGACTACCGTACTGTACTGTGTCTGCTGCTAATATAGACTGGATGATAATGAGATGTAGTATGTATGTATAAAGAAGAAAGAAAAAAAAACCACGGGTAGGTGGTATACAATTATGGACGGACTGCCGAGTGCCGACACAGAGGTAGCTACAGCCGTGGACTACCGTACTGTACTGTGTCTGCTGCTAATATAGACTGGATGATAATGAGATGTAGTATGTATAAAGAAGAAAGAAAAAAAAACCACGGGTAGGTGGTATACAATTATGGATGGACTGCCGAGTGCCGACACAGAGGTAGCTACAGCCGTGGACTACCGTACTGTACTGTGTCTGCTGCTAATATAGACTGGTTGATAATGAGATGTAGTATGTATGTATAAAGAAGAAAGAAAAAAAAACCACGGGTAGGTGGTATACAATTATGGACGGAGTGCCGACACAGAGGTAGCTACAGCCGTGGACTACCGTACTGTACTGTGTCTGCTGCTAATATAGACTGGTTGATAATGAGATGTAGTATGTATGTATAAAGAGGAAAGAAAAAAAAACCACGGGTAGGTGGTATACAATTATGGACGGACTGCCGAGTGCCGACACAGAGGTAGCTACAGCCGTGGACTACCGTACTGTACTGTGTCTGCTGCTAATATAGACTGGATGATAATGAGATGTAGTATGTATAAAGAAGAAAGAAAAAAAAACCACGGGTAGGTGGTATACAATTATGGATGGACTGCCGAGTGCCGACACAGAGGTAGCTACAGCCGTGAACTACCGTACTGTGTCTGCTGCGACTGGATGATAAATAATGATATAAAAAATATATATATATCACTACTGCAGCCGGACAGGTATATATTATATAATGACGGACCTGCTGGACACTGTCTGTCAGCAGAATGAGTTTTTTATAGAATAAAAAAAAAACACCACACAAGTCACACGACGAGTGTTTAACTTTTTCAGGCAATCACAATATAGTATACTATACTGGTGGTCAGTGTGGTCAGGTCACTGGTCAGTCACACTGGCAGTGGCACTCCTGCAGCAAAAGTGTGCACTGTTTAATTTTAATAATATGTACTCCTGGCTCCTGCTATAACCTATAACTGCTCCCCAGTCTCCCCCACAATTAAGCTGTGTGAGCACAGTCAGATATTATACATAGATGATGCAGCACACTGGGCTGAGCACACAGATATGGTATGTGACTGAGTCACTGTGTATCGTTTTTTTCAGGCAGAGAACGGATTATATTAAATAAAACTGCACTGGTGGTCACTGGTCAGTGGTCAGTCACTAGTAAACTCTGCACTCTCTAGAACTCCTAAGCTCCAGTAAATCAAGTGTCTCTGTCTCAATCTCACTCTCTCTCTTCTAATCTAAATGGAGAGGACGCCAGCCACGTCCTCTCCCTATCAATCTCAATGCACGTGTGAAAATGGCGGCGACGCGCGGCTCCTTATATAGAATCCGAGTCTCGCGATAGAATCCGAGCCTCGCGAGAATCCGACAGCGTCATGATGACGTTCGGGCGCGCTCGGGTTAACCGAGCAAGGCGGGAAGATCCGAGTCGCTCGGATCCGTGTAAAAAAAGCTGAAGTTCGGGCGGGTTCGGATTCCGAGGAACCGAACCCGCTCATCTCTACACAGAAACAATATAACCCACCCAAATCTAACTCTCTCTGCACATGTTATATCTCTACCCCCTGCAGTGCACGTGGGGGGTAATTCCAAGTTGATCGCAGCAGGATTTTTGTTAGCAGTTGGGCAAAACCATGGGGGTCATTCCGAGTTGTTCGCTCGGTAAAAATCTTCGCATCGCAGCGATTTTCCGCTTAATGCGCATGCGCAATGTCCGCACTGCGACTGCGCCAAGTAAATTTGCTATGCAGTTAGGATTTTTACTCACGGCTTTTTCATCGTTCTTGCGATCGTAATGTGATTGACAGGAAATGGGTGTTACTGGGCGGAAACAGGCCGTTTTATGGGCGCGTGGGAAAAAACGCTACCGTTTCCGGAAAAAACGCAGGAGTGGCCGGAGAAACGGGGGAGTGTCTGGGCGAACGCTGGGTGTGTTTGTGACGTCAAACCAGGAACGACAAGCAGTGAAATGATCGCAGATGCCGAGTAAGTCTGGAGCAACTCAGAAACTGCTACGAGGTGTGTAATCGCAATATTGCGAATACATCGTTCGCAATTTTAAGATGCTAAGATTCAGTGGCGGAACAAGCAAGCGGTGGGCCCAGGTGCAACAAAATGCTTTGGGCCCCCCCCCCCATCCCATCCAAGTCCACCCCATGGGCAGTGCGCGCCGTAGGCGTGGCTTCGTGGGGAAGGGGTGTGTCCACAAAATAATACCAATTCATAAAACGGTGCACAGTAGTCTCCATTCTTCAAATTACGCCGCACAGTAGCACCACTACACCAGGTAGAGACCCTTTTACTCCTTACAGCGAACAGATTCCCCTTTTTACACATAACGGCAGACAGCGTGCACTTTTTACACATAACGGCAGACAGCGTGCCCTCGTTACACATAGCGGCAGACAGCATACACTTTTTACACAATGGCAGACAGCGTGCCCTCGTTACACATAGCGGCAGACAGCGTGCCCTCGTTACACATAGCGGCAGACAGCGTGCACTTTTTACACATTACGGCAGACAGCGTCCCCATTTTACACATTACGGCAGACAGTGTCCCCATTTTACACATTACGGCAGACACCATACACTTTTACACATAACGGTAGATAGCGTGCCCTTTTTACACATTACGGCAGGCAGATTCTACCTTTTTACACATAGCGGCAGGCAGATTCCCCATTTTTATACATAGCGGCAGGCAGATTCCCCATTTTTATACATAGCGGCAGGCAGATTCCCCATTTTTATACATAGCGGCAGGCAGATTCCCCATTTTTATACATAGCGGCAGGCAGATTCCCCATTTTTATACATAGCGGCAGGCAGATTCCCCATAGGGAAGGGGCGTGACCACATAATAGTGTCAATTCACATTACACCACACAGTAGTGGCGCTTATACACATTGCACCAGGTAGAACCTCCTATGCACACTGATCCAGGTAGATCACGTCATACACTTTGCTCCAGGTACAGCACGTCATACACTTTGCACCAGGTACAGCACGTCATGCACTTTGCACCAGGTACAGCACGTCATACACTTTGCACCAGGTACAGCACGTCATGCACTTTGCACCAGGTAGAGCACGTTTTTTCATACACATTGCCGCTAGGTAGAGCACTTTATCATACACAGTGCACCAGGTAGAACACGTTATACACACTGCGCCAGGTAGAGCACGTTATCATAGACATTGCGCCAGGCAGAGCATGTTATCATACACATTGCCGCTAGGTAGAGCAAGTTATCATACACATTGCATCAGGTAGAGCATGTTATCATACACATTGCCGCTAGGTAGAGCAAGTTATCATACACATTGCCGCTAGGTAGAGCAAGTTATCATACACATTGCGTCAGGTAGAACACGTTATTATACACAATGCGCATGGTAGAGCACGTTATCAGCCACATTGCGCCAGGTAGAACACGTTATTATACACAATGCGCCTGGTAGAGCACATTTTCATACACATTGCGCCAGGTAGAACACGTTATTATACACAATGCGCCAGGTAGAGCACGTTATAATACACATTGCACTAGGTAGAACACGTTATTATACACAATGCGCCAGGTAGAACACGTTATTATACACAATGCGCCTGGTAGAGCACATTTTCATACACATTGCGCCAGGTAGAACACGTTATCATACACATTGCGCCAGGTAGAACACGTTATTATACACATTGCACTAGGTAGAACACGTTATTATACACAATGCGCCTGGTAGAGCACGTTATTATACACATTGCACTAGGTAGAACACGTTATTATACACAATGCGCCTGGTAGAGCACGTTATTATACACAATGCGCCTGGTAGAGCACGTTATTATACACATTGCACTAGGTAGAACACGTTATTATACACAATGCGCCTGGTAGAGCACGTTATTATACACATTGCACTAGGTAGAACATGTTATCATACACATTGCGCCAGGTAGAACACGTTATTATACACAATGCGCCTGGTAGAGCACGTTATTATACACATTGCACTAGGTAGAGCACGTTATCATACACATTGCGCCAGGTAGAACACGTTATTATACACAATGCGCCTGGTAGAGCACGTTATTATACACATTGCACTAGGTAGAGCACGTTATTATACACATTGCACTAGGTAGAACACGTTATTATACACAATGCGCCTGGTAGAGCACGTTATTATACACAATGCGCCTGGTAGAGCACGTTATTATACACATTGCCGCTAGGTAGAGCACGTTATTATACACATTGCACTAGGTAGAGCACGTTATCATACACATTGCGCCAGGTAGAACACGTTATCATACACATTGCGCCAGGTAGAGCACGTTATCATACACATTGCGCCAGGTAGAACACGTTATTATACACAATGCGCCTGGTAGAGCACGTTATTATACACAATGCGCCTGGTAGAGCACGTTATTATACACATTGCACTAGGTAGAGCACGTTATTATACACATTGCACTAGGTAGAACACGTTATTATACACAATGCGCCTGGTAGAGCACGTTATTATACACAATGCGCCTGGTAGAGCACGTTATTATACACATTGCACTAGGTAGAGCACGTTATTATACACATTGCACTAGGTAGAGCACGTTATCATACACATTGCGCCAGGTAGAACACGTTATCATACACATTGCGCCAGGTAGAGCACGTTATCATACACATTGCGCCAGGTAGAACACGTTATTATACACAATGCGCCTGGTAGAGCACGTTATCATACACATTGCGCCAGGTAGAACACGTTATCATACACATTGCGCCAGGTAGAGCACGTTATCATACACATTGCGCCAGGTAGAACACGTTATTATACACAATGCGCCTGGTAGAGCACGTTATTATACACAATGCGCCTGGTAGAGCACTGAGGCACATTGCAGTAACCACTCACTTATCACCTCCAGTTGCACGAAGGAGCCGTTTGACACAAGTGGTTCCGCCCCCAGCAGCAACTCACTGACACTCACCATTTTTTCTGACAGCACAGTGCAGTGAGTGCACTGGCACAAGTAGCCAGACTGCGCCTGTAGTAGCCGCAGCCTGGAGGAGCTCTATGTGAAATCGCAAGCAGAGGCTGTTCTCTGGCAAGAAGGAGCTCGTCCAATCGCTTCCCCTGACGGGCTGGCCACTGCTAAATATACCGATAATCAGTTCCAACTGTGTCAAAGTAGTGGAGCCCCAGGTGCAATGGGAAAGAGCGGGTTCGGTTTCTTTGAATCCGAACCCGCACGAACTTCACTTTTTTTTTCACGGGTCCGAGCGACTCGGATCTTCCCGCCTTGCTCGGTTAACCCGAGCGCGCCCGAACGTCATCATGACGCTGTCGGATTCTCGCGAGACTCGGATTCTATATAAGGAGCCGCGCGTCGCCGCCATTTTCACACGTGCATTGAGATTGATAGGGAGAGGACGTGGCTGGCGTCCTCTCCATTTAGATTAGATTTAGAAGAGAGAGAGAGAGAGAGATTGCTGTGATACTGTAGATTAGAAGAGAGTGCAGACAGAGTTTAGTGACTGACGACCACAGTGACCAGTGACCACCAGAGACAGTGCAGTTGTTTGTTTTATTTAATATATCCGTTCTCTGCCTGAAAAAAAACGATACACAGTCACACAGTGACTCAGTCTGTGTGCACTGCTCAGCCCAGTGTGCTGCACATCAATGTATTGTATATAAAGCTTATAATTGTGGGGGAGACTGGGGAGCACTGCAGGTTGTTATAGCAGGAGCCAGGAGTACATGATAAATAATATTATAATAAAATTAAACAGTGCACACTTTTGCTGCAGGAGTGCCACTGCCAGTGTGACTAGTGGTGACCAGTGCCTGACCACCAGTATATTAGTAGTATTGTATACTATCTCTTTATCAACCAGTCTATATTAGCAGCAGACACAGTACAGTGCGGTAGTTCACGGCTGTGGCTACCTCTGTGTCGGCACTCGGCAGGCAGTCCGTCCATCCATAATTGTATTATAATATATACCACCTAACCGTGGTTTTTTTTTCATTCTTTATACCGTCGTCATACTAGTTGTTACGAGTATACTACTATCTCTTTATCAACCAGTGTACAGTGCGGTAGTTCACGGCTGTGGCTACCTCTGTGTCGGCACTCGGCAGGCAGTCCGTCCAACCATAATTGTATTATATACCACCTAACCGTGTTTTTTTTTTCATTCTTTATACCGTCGTCATACTAGTTGTTACGAGTATACTACTATCTCTTTATCAACCAGTGTACAGTGCGGTAGTTCACGGCTGTGGCTACCTCTGTGTCGGCACTCGGCAGGCAGTCCTTCCATCCATAATTGTATTATAATATATACCACCTAACCGTGGTTTTTTTTTCATTCTTTATACCGTCGTCATACTAGTTGTTACGAGTATACTACTATCTCTTTATCAACCAGTGTACAGTGCGGTAGTTCACGGCTGTGGCTACCTCTGTGTCGGCACTCGGCAGGCAGTCCGTCCAACCATAATTGTATTATAATATATACCACCTAACCGTGGTTTTTTTTTCATTCTTTATACCGTCGTCATACTAGTTGTTACAAGTATACTACTATCTCTTTATCAACCAGTGTACAGTGCGGTAGTTCACGGCTGTGGCTACCTCTGTGTCGGCACTCGGCAGGCAGTCCGTCCAACCATAATTGTATTATAATATATACCACCTAACCGTGGTTTTTTTTTCATTCTTTATACCGTCGTCATACTAGTTGTTACGAGTATACTACTATCTCTTTATCAACCAGTGTACAGTGCGGTAGTTCACGGCTGTGGCTACCTCTGTGTCGGCACTCGGCAGGCAGTCCGTCCATCCATAATTGTATTATAATATATACCACCTAACCGTGGTTTTTTTTTCATTCTTTATACCGTCGTCATACTAGTTGTTACGAGTATACTACTATCTCTTTATCAACCAGTGTACAGTGCGGTAGTTCACGGCTGTGGCTACCTCTGTGTCGGCACTCGGCAGGCAGTCCGTCCAACCATAATTGTATTATAATATATACCACCTAACCGTGGTTTTTTTTTCATTCTTTATACCGTCGTCATACTAGTTGTTACGAGTATACTACTATCTCTTTATCAACCAGTGTACAGTGCGGTAGTTCACGGCTGTGGCTACCTCTGTGTCGGCACTCGGCAGGCAGTCCGTCCAACCATAATTGTATTATAATATATACCACCTAACCGTGGTTTTTTTTTCATTCTTTATACCGTCGTCATACTAGTTGTTACGAGTATACTACTATCTCTTTATCAACCAGTGTACAGTGCGGTAGTTCACGGCTGTGGCTACCTCTGTGTCGGCACTCGGCAGGCAGTCCGTCCATCCATAATTGTATTATATACCACCTAACCGTGGTTTTTTTATACCACCTAACCGTGGCAGTCCGTCCATAATTGTATACTAGTATCCAATCCATCCATCTCCATTGTTTACCTGAGGTGCCTTTTAGTTCTGCCTATAAAATATGGAGAACAAAAAAGTTGAGGTTCCAAAATTAGGGAAAGATCAAGATCCACTTCCACCTCGTGCTGAAGCTGCTGCCACTAGTCATGGCCGAGACGATGAAATGCCAGCAACGTCGTCTGCCAAGGCCGATGCCCAATGTCATAGTACAGAGCATGTCAAATCCAAAACACCAAATATCAGAAAAAAAAGGACTCCAAAACCTAAAATAAAATTGTCGGAGGAGAAGCGTAAACTTGCCAATATGCCATTTACCACACGGAGTGGCAAGGAACGGCTGAGGCCCTGGCCTATGTTCATGGCTAGTGGTTCAGCTTCACATGAGGATGGAAGCACTCAGCCTCTCGCTAGAAAACTGAAAAGACTCAAGCTGGCAAAAGCACCGCAAAGAACTGTGCGTTCTTTGAAATCCCAAATCCACAAGGAGAGTCCAATTGTGTCGGTTGCGATGCCTGACCTTCCCAAAACTGGACGTGAAGAGCATGCGCCTTCCACCATTTGCACGCCCCCTGCAAGTGCTGGAAGGAGCACCCGCAGTCCAGTTCCTGATAGTCAGATTGAAGATGTCAGTGTTGAAGTACACCAGGATGAGGAGGATATGGGTGTTGCTGGCGCTGGGGAGGAAATTGACCAGGAGGATTCTGATGGTGAGGTGGTTTGTTTAAGTCAGGCACCCGGGGAGACACCTGTTGTCTGTGGGAGGAATATGGCCGTTGACATGCCAGGTGAAAATACCAAAAAAATCAGCTCTTCGGTGTGGAGGTATTTCACCAGAAATGCGGACAACAGGTGTCAAGCCGTGTGTTCCCTTTGTCAAGCTGTAATAAGTAGGGGTAAGGACGTTAACCACCTCGGAACATCCTCCCTTATACGTCACCTGCAGCGCATTCATAATAAGTCAGTGACAAGTTCAAAAACTTTGGGTGACAGCGGAAGCAGTCCACTGACCAGTAAATCCCTTCCTCTTGTAACCAAGCTCACGCAAACCACCCCACCAACTCCCTCAGTGTCAATTTCCTCCTTCCCCAGGAATGCCAATAGTCCTGCAGGCCATGTCACTGGCAAGTCTGACGAGTCCTCTCCTGCCTGGGATTCCTCCGATGCATCCTTGCGTGTAACGCCTACTGCTGCTGGCGCTGCTGTTGTTGCCGCTGGGAGTCGATGGTCATCCCAGAGGGGAAGTCGTAAGCCCACTTGTACTACTTCCAGTAAGCAATTGACTGTTCAACAGTCCTTTGCGAGGAAGATGAAATATCACAGCAGTCATCCTACTGCAAAGCGGATAACTGAGTCCTTGACAACTATGTTGGTGTTAGACGTGCGTCCGGTATCCGCCGTTAGTTCACAGGGAACTAGACAATTTATTGAGGCAGTGTGCCCCCGTTACCAAATACCATCTAGGTTCCACTTCTCTAGGCAGGCGATACCGAGAATGTACACGGACGTCAGAAAAAGACTCACCAGTGTCCTAAAAAATGCAGTTGTACCCAATGTCCACTTAACCACGGACATGTGGACAAGTGGAGCAGGGCAGGGTCAGGACTATATGACTGTGACAGCCCACTGGGTAGATGTATGGACTCCCGCCGCAAGAACAGCAGCGGCGGCACCAGTAGCAGCATCTCGCAAACGCCAACTCTTTCCTAGGCAGGCTATGCTTTGTATCACCGCTTTCCAGAATACGCACACAGCTGAAAACCTCTTACGGCAACTGAGGAAGATCATCGCGGAATGGCTTACCCCAATTGGACTCTCCTGTGGATTTGTGGCATCGGACAACGCCAGCAATATTGTGTGTGCATTAAATATGGGCAAATTCCAGCACGTCCCATGTTTTGCACATACCTTGAATTTGGTGGTGCAGAATTTTTTAAAAAACGACAGGGGCGTGCAAGAGATGCTGTCGGTGGCCAGAAAAATTGCGGGACACTTTCGGCGTACAGGCACCACGTACAGAAGACTGGAGCACCACCAAAAACTACTGAACCTGCCCTGCCATCATCTGAAGCAAGAAGTGGTAACGAGGTGGAATTCAACCCTCTATATGCTTCAGAGGTTGGAGGAGCAGCAAAAGGCCATTCAAGCCTATACAATTGAGCACGATATAGGAGATGGAATGCACCTATCTCAAGTGCAGTGGAGAATGATTTCAACGTTGTGCAAGGTTCTGATGCCCTTTGAACTTGCCACACGTGAAGTCAGTTCAGACACTGCCAGCCTGAGTCAGGTCATTCCCCTCATCAGGCTTTTGCAGAAGAAGCTGGAGGCATTGAAGAAGGAGCTAACACGGAGCGATTCCGCTAGGCATGTGGGACTTGTGGATGCAGCCCTTAATTCGCTTAACAAGGATTCACGGGTGGTCAATCTGTTGAAATCAGAGCACTACATTTTGGCCACCGTGCTCGATCCTAGATTTAAAGCCTACCTTGGATCTCTCTTTCCGGCAGACACAGGTCTGCTGGGGTTGAAAGACCTGCTGGTGACAAAATTGTCAAGTCAAGCGGAACGCGACCTGTCAACATCTCCTCCTTCACATTCTCCCGCAACTGGGGGTGCGAGGAAAAGGCTCAGAATTCCGAGCCCACCCGCTGGCGGTGATGCAGGGCAGTCTGGAGCGACTGCTGATGCTGACATCTGGTCCGGACTGAAGGACCTGACAACGATTACGGACATGTCGTCTACTGTCACTGCATATGATTCTCTCAACATTGATAGAATGGTGGAGGATTATATGAGTGACCGCATCCAAGTAGGCACGTCACACAGTCCGTACTTATACTGGCAGGAAAAAGAGGCAATTTGGAGGCCCTTGCACAAACTGGCTTTATTCTACCTAAGTTGCCCTCCCACAAGTGTGTACTCCGAAAGAGTGTTTAGTGCCGCCGCTCACCTTGTCAGCAATCGGCGTACGAGGTTACATCCAGAAAATGTGGAGAAGATGATGTTCATTAAAATGAATTATAATCAATTCCTCCGCGGAGACATTGACCAGCAGCAATTGCCTCCACAAAGTACACAGGGAGCTGAGATGGTGGATTCCAGTGGGGACGAATTGATAATCTGTGAGGAGGGGGATGTACACGGTGATATATCGGAGGGTGAAGATGAGGTGGACATCTTGCCTCTGTAGAGCCAGTTTGTGCAAGGAGAGATTAATTGCTTCTTTTTTGGGGGGGGTCCAAACCAACCCGTCATATCAGTCACAGTCGTGTGGCAGACCCTGTCACTGAAATGATGGGTTGGTTAAAGTGTGCATGTCCTGTTTTGTTTATACAACATAAGGGTGGGTGGGAGGGCCCAAGGATAATTCCATCTTGCACCTCTTTTTTCTTTTCTTTTTCTTTGCATCATGTGCTGATTGGGGAGGGTTTTTTGGAAGGGACATCCTGCGTGACACTGCAGTGCCACTCCTAGATGGGCCCGGTGTTTGTGTCGGCCACTAGGGTCGCTAATCTTACTCACACAGCTACCTCATTGCGCCTCTTTTTTTCTTTGCGTCATGTGCTGTTTGGGGAGAGTTTTTTGGAAGGGACATCCTGCGTGACACTGCAGTGCCACTCCTAGATGTGCCCGGTGTTTGTGTCGGCCACTAGGGTCGCTAATCTTACTCACACAGCTACCTCATTGCGCCTCTTTTTTTCTTTGCGTCATGTGCTGTTTGGGGAGGGTTTTTTGGAAGGGACATCCTGCGTGACACTGCAGTGCCACTCCTAGATGTGCCCGGTGTTTGTGTCGGCCACTAGGGTCGCTAATCTTACTCACACAGTCAGCTACCTCATTGCGCCTCTTTTTTTCTTTGCGTCATGTGCTGTTTGGGGAGGGTTTTTTGGAAGGGCCATCCTGCGTGACACTGCAGTGCCACTCCTAGATGGGCCCGGTGTTTGTGTCGGCCACTAGGGTCGCTAATCTTACTCACACAGCTACCTCATTGCGCCTCTTTTTTTCTTTGCGTCATGTGCTGTTTGGGGAGGGTTTTTTGGAAGGGACATCCTGCGTGACACTGCAGTGCCACTCCTAGATGGGCCCGGTGTTTGTGTCGGCCACTAGGGTCGCTTATCTTACTCACACAGCGACCTCGGTGCAAATTTTAGGACTAAAAATAATATTGTGAGGTGTGAGGTATTCAGAATAGACTGAAAATGAGTGTAAATTATGGTTTTTGAGGTTAATAATACTTTGGGATCAAAATGACCCCCAAATTCTATGATTTAAGCTGTTTTTTAGTGTTTTTGGAAAAAAACACCCGAATCCAAAACACACCCGAATCCGACAAAAATAATTCGGTGAGGTTTTGCCAAAACGCGTTCGAACCCAAAACACGGCCGCGGAACCGAACCCAAAACCAAAACACAAAACCCGAAAAATTTCAGGCGCTCATCTCTATGTCACTGCACAGTTGTACTGATTACTGGTATATTTAGCAGTGGCCAGCCCGTCAGGGGAAGCGATCGGAGGAGCTCCTTCTTGCCAGCCTCTGCTTGCGATTTCACAGATAGCTCCTTCATGCTGCGGCGCAGGCTGGCTACTTGTGCCAGTGCACTCACTGCACTGTGCTGTCAGAAAAATGGTGTCAGTGAGGCCCTGACACTCTGAGCGGCCTCACATTGCACACACGGAGCTTGCAGCCCCCGGACATCCCGCATCTGCACCAGCTACTCCAGGTGAAGCGGGGCGATGCAGCACTGTCTACTGCTTACCTACAGCGGGAGCTGCGCAGCCCGGCCGGCTCCTGCTGGAAGGTAGTTGTCGGGTCTCGGTGGGGCGTTGAGCGGGTCCCGGGTAGGGGGGTGGCGGCGGGCAGATCCGGAGCAGTACTCCCAGTCGCAGAGGAGGGTGCTGGCAGCAGAGCGGCAGTGGAGCCGGATGAGCGGGGCCAGTCTGTCAGCCCTGCAGCACAGATTCATGTGCTGGCGGGGAGCAGGATTCAAAGCGGGAGATGCTGCAGGCTGTGATTGGATGGAGACTACAGGAGGTGATTGGCCGAGGAAACAGCCAGTCACCTCCTGCATTCCGCTGACAGGCTTAACACATGCAAACACATATTCAGATGAGCGCGTCCTGTGGGACCCGCTCATCTTCTAAATGTGAGTCCTGTGCGGCTGTTTCTGGGTAAAATACGCGCCATAGCGCGTTTTTGCGATCACTGACAATAATGCACATGACACAATATGCACACACCGTAATGCCCCCTACACATTATGCCACACACTGTAATGCCCCCGACACATTATGCCACACACCGTAATGCCCCCGACACATTATGCCACACACCGTAATGCCTGTGACACATTATTCCACACACCGTAATGCGTGTGACACATTATGCCAGGAATCACAATGCCCGTTATACATTATGCTACACACTGCAATGCCCCTGATACATTATAGCACATACAATGTCTGTGACACAGTATGACACACACCACCTGAGACATTATACCACATACCACAATGCCCGTGACATAGTATACAACACACCGTAATGCCTGACACATTATGACACACACCGTAATGTCCGTGATACATTATGCCACACACCGTAATGCCCATTACACATTAAATTCTACAGTAAGGCTTCCAATTACTTTTAAATTACCTGCTTGTTGCAAGGGGTTTCATGCACTTGGTTCCATGCACGGTGCCAGGATGTCATGCTCGTTGCCAGGGGTTTCATGCACTGGGTGTCATGCTCGTTGCTAGTGGGTAGTGCTTGTTGCTAGGGCCAGTGCCACATATGCTCCCAGTGCCAGATATTCCCCCACAGTGCCAGGTATATGCACCCAGTGCCAGATATTCTCCCACAGTGCCAGATATTCCCCCCCAGTGCCAGGTATATGCCCCCAGTGCCAGGTATATGCCCCCAGTGCCAGGTACATGCCCCCAGTGCCAGGTATATGCCCCCCCAGTGCCTGCTTCCCCCCCAGTGCCAGGTATATGCCCCCAGTGCCGGGTATATGCCCCCCCAGTGCCAGATATTCTCCCACAGTGCCAGATATTCCCCCCCAGTGCCAGGTATATGCCCCCAGTGCCAGGTATATGCCCCCAGTGCCAGGTACATGCCCCCCAGTGCCAGTTATATGCTCCCAGTGCCAGGTATATGCCCCCAGTGCCAGATATTCCCCCCCAGTGCCAGGTATATGCCCCCAGTGCCAGGTACATGCCCCCAGTGCCAGGTACATGCCCCCCCCCCAGTGCCGGGTATATGCCCCCCCAGTGCCAGGTACATGCCCTCAGTGCCGGGTATATGCCCCCCCAGTGCAAGGTATATGTCCCCAGTGCCAGATCTGTCCCCCCAGTGCCAGGTATATGTCCCCAGTGCCAGATCTGTCCCCCCAGTGCCAGGTATATGTCCCCAGTGCCAGATCTGTCCCCCCAGTGCCAGCTATATGCCGCAGTGCCTGCTCCCCCGGCCCCCCCCTCCCCCCTCTATGTGTTGGAGGGACACGAGCGCATCGCGCGTCTCTCCTGTGTCCCTCCTGGCTCTCCCCCCGGCCGGTCTAATGAAGGAAGTGCCGTTCGTGAGCCAATCAGAGCTCACGAACGGCACATGCTTCCTTAGACAGCTGGGGGAGAGCCAGGAGGGACACAGGAGAGACGCGCGATGCGCTCGTGTCCCTCCAACACATAGGGGGGGGAGGGGGGGCCAGGGGAGCAGGCACCGCAGCAGGGAGGGAGAGGAGACCGCAGATTGACATGCGGACGTTCGTCCGCATGTCAATCTGTTCTAAATGCCGGCCGGCGGCTGTGGGCCCCTGAGTGCGGCGGGGCCCCAGTGCAATGCACTGCCTGCCCCGCCAGTAGTTCCGCCCCTGCTAAGATTCACTCCCAGTAGGCGGCGGCTTAGCATGAGCAAATCTACTAAAATCCGCTTGCGAGCGAACAACTCGGAATGACCCCCCATGTGCACTGCAGGGGAGGCAGATATAAAATGTGCAGAAAGAGTTAGATTTGGGTGGGTTATTTTGTTTCTGTGCAGGGTAAATACTGGCTGCTTTATTTTTACACTGCAATTTAGATTGCAGATTGAACACACCCCACCCAAATCTAACTCTCTCTGCACATGTTATATCTGCCTCCCCTGCAGTGCACATGGTTTTGCCCAACTGCTAACAAAGGCCCTCATTCCGAGTTGTTCGCTCGCAAGGCGAATGTAGCAGAGTTACACACGCTAAGCCGCCGCCTACTGGGAGTGAATCTTAGCTTCTTAAAATTGCGACCGACGTACGCGCAATATTGCGATTACAAACGAGTTAGCAGTTTCAGAGTAGCTCCAGACTTACTCTGCCTGTGCGATCATTTCAGTGCTTGTCGTTCCTGGTTGACGTCACAAACACACCCAGCGTTCGCCCAGGCACTCCCACCGTTTCCCCGGCCACTCCTGCGTTTTTTCCGGAAACGGTAGCGTTTTCAGCCACACGCCCCTGAAACGCCGTGTATCCGCCCAGTAACACCCATTTCCTGTCAATCACATTACGATCGCCGGAGCGAAGAAAAAGCCGTGAGTAAAAATACTTTCTTCATAGTAAAGTTACTTGGCGCAGTCGCAGTGCGAACATTGCGCATGCGTACTAAGCGGATTTTCATTGCGATGCGATGAAAAATACCGAGCGAACAACTCGGAATGAGGGCCAAAGTTCCTGCTGCGATCAACTCAGAATTACCCCCATGGTTTTGCCCATTAGCTAACAAATGTGCTGCTGCGATCAGATCTGAATTACCCCCTTGGTCACTAGTATGCTCTCTTTATTGTATAGAGATTCTTAGAATATTTTATATAGGGCCTATTTAAACTAGCATCAGTTTGCACAAAATGTACATGGGAAAAGATGCATGTAAACAAAGAGCATATTATGTGTGTATGTTTGGTCAGAAGCATCTCAAGATGCGTCAGGACATAAGGCAGGCATACAAAAGTACATACTTAGGCCCCATGAGAGTGGATGACTGCGTTCACACTGTTTGTTGCATGAACCTATTTGTACACAAGACAATAATGTAATAAAGTTGCACCCACATCAATTATCTATTTACATATACATAAGCCTACATTTTTTGGTATATATGGACATATGCATTGCATACAGATTTTATTGTACTTGAATAAGTATTGAAATGTGTATTTTATACAAAAAACAACAACCCTATGAAGACATAATCTAAATGAGCCCTGTGCTTTCTGTTTTACTGAGACCTGTATGCAGAGGTGTAGCTAGATGCCATGGTGCCTGGAGCAAGGAGTATGTTTTAGTGCCCCCCTCCCCTGTACTGAATTGAGGGCCTAGCTAAGAGGTGCTGACATGTTACATTTAAAAAGAAAAAATATTGAAAATTCTAAATTGGTGAAAGGGCCTGGTCTAGACCCTGTGGAACTCAGGGTGCATCAAAAATATAGGGATGTGGCCACAGAATAGTACCAATTCACATTACACAGCACAGTAGTGTCCGTTATACATTACACCACACAGTAGTACCCTTTATGCAGGTTATGCTACATAGTAGAGCCCCTTATTCACAATAAGCCACACAGTAGAGCACCTTATACACGTTACACCACACAGTAGAGCACCTTATACACGTTACACCACACAGTAGTGCACCTTATACACGTTACACCACACAGTAGAGCCGCTTATTAATGTTACACCACACAGTAGAGCACCTTATACACGTTACACCACACAGTAGAGCACCTTATACACGTTACACCACACAGTAGAGCCGCTTATTAATGTTACACCACACAGTAGAGCACCTTATACACGTTACACCACACAGTAGAGCACCTTATACACGTTACACCACACAGTAGAGCCGCTTATTAATGTTACACCACACAGTAGAGCACCTTATACACGTTACACCACACAGTAGAGCACCTTATACACGTTACACCACACAGTAGTGCACCTTATACACGTTACACCACACAGTAGAGCCGCTTATTAATGTTACACCACACAGTAGAGCACCTTATACACGTTACACCACACAGTAGAGCACCTTATACACGTTACACCACACAGTAGTGCACCTTATACACGTTACACCACACAGTAGAGCCGCTTATTAATGTTACACCACACAGTAGAGCACCTTATACACATTACACCACACAGTAGAGCACCTTATACACGTTACACCACACAGTAGTGCACCTTATACACGTTACACCACACAGTAGAGCCGCTTATTAATGTTACACCACACAGTAGAGCACCTTATACACGTTACACCACACAGTAGAGCACCTTATACACGTTACACCACACAGTAGTGCACCTTATACACGTTACACCACACAGTAGTGCACCTTATACACGTTACACCACACAGTAGAGCCGCTTATTAATGTTACACCACACAGTAGAGCACCTTATACACGTTGCACCACACAGTAGAGCACCTTATACACGTTACACCACACAGTAGAGCACCTTATACACGTTACACCACACAGTAGAGCCGCTTATTAATGTTACACCACAGTAAAGCCCCAAATACACATTACAACACAGTAGAGCCGCTTATACAAGGGACAGAGAGAGGTGGCAGAGAATGGTGCTGCAGAAGCCTGGGCAAAAAGAGGTGCTGCAGCATCAGAAGTAGAGACATGTGCTGCAGCTTCCAGGAATGATGATGCAGAAACTGGGGCAGAGAGAGATTATGCAGCCACTGGTACAGAGAGAAGTGCTGCAGCAGCTGGGCTAGACAGAAAGAGGTGCTACAGCAGCAGGGGCAGGGAGTGGTGCTGTAGGACAGACGTAACCCTGCTGCACAGCTACAAGCAGACAGTGGGTATAAAGAGGGCGGGCAGAGCTCCGGCATGTGCCGGCTGTTAGTGCCTCCTGCTGTGTTGCCTCTGGCCTGCCCTGTTCCCTACCTACTGTATTCTCTGAGTCAGAGTCAGTGTGCGCCCCCTCTGCTCCTGCTTTGCGGCTGCCTGTACAGTGTATTGTGAGGAGAGAGGGTGATGATGCGCCCTCTAACTTTTTCGGCGCCTGGAGCTCGCGCTCCACTGGAGCCACCCTCGCTACACCCCTGCCTGTATGCCCTGTTTTACTCAATGTCTGGCGCTACAGAACTCTTTTGCATCTTATTAACCCACTAGCTGTTCTACCCGTTCTTCGCACGGGAGTTTCTAATTTTCATGGTTGTACATATAAATGAGTGGTAAAAAGCTGGTATATGTATAGAGATGTACATTTGAGACGTTTTAAAGTAAGTAAATATTAATCCATGGGTCTTGGCATTACCCGAGGAGCACCTGTAGCAGATACGGTAAAAAGTGACAGGTGGAGGTGCAATCCAAATTTTGATCCAATTGTCCGTTTGAACGTTTTTGTTTCTGCAACGCAAGCCACGCATCGGTAATGACGTCATTATGTCAGCCCCCTTTTCATCCCCTTATGGGAGGTTTATTTAAATTCTAATAACGTAGTTTTCCTATTTCCCTCCTGAAGAATATCTATGTTACATTTCATCCTCCTAACATATTGGCAAGTAAGAGAATTAGTGATGAGTCAGTGAGTGAGTGAGGGCATTCACATTTATATATATATATATATATATATATAGATATAGATAGATAGATAGATAGATAGATAGATAGATAGATAGATAGATAGATAGATAGATAGTCATCATCATTTGCATTATAATTAGTACAGGTTGAGTATCCCATATCCAAATATTCAGAAATACGGAATATTCCGAAATACGGACTTTTTTGAGTGAGAGTGAGATAGTGAAACCTTTGTTTTCTGATGGCTCAATGTACACAAACTTTGTTTAATACACAAAGTTATTAAAAATATTGTATTAAATGACCTTCAGGCTGTGTGTATAAGGTGTATATGAAACATAAATGAATTGTGCGAATGTATACACACTTTGTTTAATGCACAAAGTTATAAAAAATATTGGCTAAAATTACCATCAGGCTGGGTGTATAAGGTGTATATGTAACATAAATGCATTCTGTGCTTAGATTTAGGTCCCATCACCATGATATCTCATTATGGTATGCAATTATTCCAAAATACAGAAAAATCCCATATCCAAAATACCTCTGGTCCCAAGCATTTTGGATAAGGGAGACTCAACCTGTATTTTACATCAGAAAATATTTTTTTTGGGTGGATGTGTCAATTCCACTTCACAGATCTTTGGTTAACTCATATTAACTGTGGCCACAAGCTTTGTTCATGCACCCCTATGCAAGCCCAATTATCTTAAACCTGAGTCAGCTGTTCTTTAGTCATTTATCAGCCAGTGTCAGGTGACTAGTGTACCTTTAAAGCCATGGAGTATTTGGCAGATACACAGTAAACCAAGTGGGCATATTTGCAGTTATATTATGTGTGACATAGTTGCTAGGTTTTAATTTTTGAGACTCTGTGATAGTGTAGGACCTGCATGAAGATGGGGTACCTTGGCGAGCGGTTTGCAGGCTTCCGTGCATTGGCCAATTCACTAACTAAACCCCCATCATTTATTTATTGATGTTGTGAAAATAAGTGAGCTTGCTTTGGTGAGTGCTGAACTTTCTGTTTGTATATTTTTAAGTAGGTGGCCATGGGCTACATGCACCCCACCCTATGAGTGGTGAGTGCAGACACTGCACCCCGCTTCTGGGGTGGTGAGTGCTGTGGTTTTATATTTGTTGGTATATATATATATATATATATATATATTAGAGATGAGCGGGTTCGGTTTCTCTGAATCCGAACCCGCACGAACTTCATGTTTTTTTTCACGGGTCCGAGCGACTCGGATTTTCCCGCCTTGCTCGGTTAACCCGAGCGCGCCCGAACGTCATCATGACGCTGTCGGATTCTCGCGAGACTCGGATTCTATATAAGGAGCCGCGCGTCGCCGCCATTTTCACACGTGCATTGAGATTGATAGGGAGAGGACGTGGCTGGCGTCCTCTCCATTTAGATTAGAAGAGAGAGAGAGAGAGAGAGATTGACCTGATTTACTGGAGCTTAGGAGTACTGTAGAACTGTAGAGAGTGCAGAGTTTACTAGTGACTGACCACAGTGACCACCAGACAGTGCAGTTTTATTTAATATATCCGTTCTCTGCCTGAAAAAAACGATACACAGTGACTCAGTCACATACCATATCTGTGTGCACTGCTCAGCCCAGTGTGCTGCATCATCTATGTATATATCTGACTGTGCTCAGCTCACACATCTTATAATTGTGGGGGAGACTGGGGAGCACTGCAGTGCCAGTTATAGGTTATAGCAGGAGCCAGGAGTACATATTATTATTAAAATTAAACAGTGCACACTTTTGCTGCAGGAGTGCCACTGCCAGTGTGACTGACCAGTGACCTGACCACACTGACCACCAGTATAGTTAGTAGTATAGTATACTATATTGTGATTGCCTGAAAAAGTTAAACACTCGTCGTGTGACTTCACTTGTGTGGTGTTTTTTTTTTTATTCTATAAAAAACTCATTCTGCTGACAGACAGTGTCCAGCAGGTCCGTCATTATATAATATATACCTGTCCGGCTGCAGTAGTGATATATATATATTTTTTATATCATTATTTATCATCCAGTCGCAGCAGACACAGTACGGTAGTCCACGGCTGTAGCTACCTCTGTGTCGGCACTGGGCAGTCCGTCCATAATTGTATACCACCTACCCGTGGTTTTTTTTTCTTTCTTCTTTATACATACATACTACTACTACATCTCTTTATCAACCAGTCTATATTAGCAGCAGACACAGTACAGTACGGTAGTCCACGGCTGTAGCTACCTCTGTGTCGGCACTCGGCAGTCCGTCCATAATTGTATACCACCTACCCGTGGTTTTTTTTTCTTTCTTCTTTATACATACATACTACTACTACATCTCTTTATCAACCAGTCTATATTAGCAGCAGACACAGTACAGTACGGTAGTCCACGGCTGTAGCTACCTCTGTGTCGGCACTGGGCAGTCCGTCCATAATTGTATACCACCTACCCGTGTTTTTTTTTTCTTTCTTCTTTATACATACATACTACTACTACTACATCTCTTTATCAACCAGTCTATATTAGCAGCAGACACAGTACAGTACGGTAGTCCACGGCTGTAGCTACCTCTGTGTCGGCACTGGGCAGTCCGTCCATAATTGTATACCACCTACCCGTGGTTTTTTTTTCTTTCTTCTTTATACATACATACTACTACTACATCTCTTTATCAACCAGTCTATATTAGCAGCAGACACAGTACAGTACGGTAGTCCACGGCTGTAGCTACCTCTGTGTCGGCACTGGGCAGTCCGTCCATAATTGTATACCACCTACCCGTGGTTTTTTTTTCTTTCTTCTTTATACATACATACTACTACTACATCTCTTTATCAACCAGTCTATATTAGCAGCAGACACAGTACAGTACGGTAGTCCACGGCTGTAGCTACCTCTGTGTTGGCACTCGGCAGTCCGTCCATAATTGTATACCACCTACCCGTGGTTTTTTTTTCTTTCTTCTTTATACATACATACTACTACTACATCTCTTTATCAACCAGTCTATATTAGCAGCAGACACAGTACAGTACGGTAGTCCACGGCTGTAGCTACCTCTGTGTCGGCACTCGGCAGTCCATCCATAATTGTATACTAGTATCCATCCATCTCCATTGTTTACCTGAGGTGCCTTTTAGTTGTGCCTATTAAAATATGGAGAACAAAAATGTTGAGGTTCCAAAATTAGGGAAAGATCAAGATCCACTTCCACCTCGTGCTGAAGCTGCTGCCACTAGTCATGGCCGAGACGATGAAATGCCAGCAACGTCGTCTGCCAAGGCCGATGCCCAATGTCATAGTACAGAGCATGTCAAATCCAAAACACCAAATATCAGTAAAAAAAGGACTCCAAAACCTAAAATAAAATTGTCGGAGGAGAAGCGTAAACTTGCCAATATGCCATTTACCACACGGAGTGGCAAGGAACGGCTGAGGCCCTGGCCTATGTTCATGGCTAGTGGTTCAGCTTCACATGAGGATGGAGGCACTCAGCCTCTCGCTAGAAAAATGAAAAGACTCAAGCTGGCAAAAGCAGTAGCACCGCAAAGAACTGTGCGTTCTTCGAAATCCCAAATCCACAAGGAGAGTCCAATTGTGTCGGTTGCGATGCCTGACCTTCCCAACACTGGACGTGAAGAGCATGCGCCTTCCACCATTTGCACGCCCCCTGCAAGTGCTGGAAGGAGCACCCGCAGTCCAGTTCCTGATAGTCAGATTGAAGATGTCAGTGTTGAAGTACACCAGGATGAGGAGGATATGGGTGTTGCTGGCGCTGGGGAGGAAATTGACCAGGAGGATTCTGATGGTGAGGTGGTTTGTTTAAGTCAGGCACCCGGGGAGACACCTGTTGTCCGTGGGAGGAATATGGCCGTTGACATGCCAGGTGAAAATACCAAAAAAATCAGCTCTTCGGTGTGGAAGTATTTCACCAGAAATGCGGACAACAGGTGTCAAGCCGTGTGTTCCCTTTGTCAAGCTGTAATAAGTAGGGGTAAGGACGTTAACCACCTCGGAACATCCTCCCTTATACGTCACCTGCAGCGCATTCATAATAAGTCAGTGACAAGTTCAAAAACTTGGGCCGACAGCGGAAGCAGTCCACTGACCAGTAAATCCCTTCCTCTTGTAACCAAGCTCACGCAAACCACCCCACCAACTCCCTCAGTGTCAATTTCCTCCTTCCCCAGGAATGCCAATAGTCCTGCAGGCCATGTCACTGGCAATTCTGACGATTCCTCTCCTGCCTGGGATTCCTCCGATGCATCCTTGCGTGTAACGCCTACTGCTGCTGGCGCTGCTGTTGTTGCTGCTGGGAGTCGATGGTCATCCCAGAGGGGAAGTCGTAAGCCCACTTGTACTACTTCCAGTAAGCAATTGACTGTCCAACAGTCCTTTGCGAGGAAGATGAAATATCACAGCAGTCATCCTGTTGCAAAGCGGATAACTGAGTCCTTGACAACTATGTTGGTGTTAGACGTGCGTCCGGTATCCGCCGTTAGTTCACAGGGAACTAGACAATTTATTGAGGCAGTGTGCCCCCGTTACCAAATGCCATCTAGGTTCCACTTCTGTAGGCAGGCGATACCGAGAATGTACACGGACGTCAGAAAAAGACTCACCAGTGTCCTAAAAAATGCAGTTGTACCCAATGTCCACTTAACCACGGACATGTGGACAAGTGGAGCAGGGCAGGGTCAGGACTATATGACTGTGACAGCCCACTGGGTAGATGTATGGACTCCCGCCGCAAGAACAGCAGCGGCGGCACCAGTAGCAGCATCTCGCAAACGCCAACTCTTTCCTAGGCAGGCTACGCTTTGTATCACCGCTTTCCAGAATACGCACACAGCTAAAAACCTCTTACGGCAACTGAGGAAGATCATCGCAGAATGGCTTACCCCAATTGGACTCTCCTGTGGATTTGTGGCATCGGACAACGCCAGCAATATTGTGTGTGCATTAAATATGGGCAAATTCCAGCACGTCCCATGTTTTGCACATACCTTGAATTTGGTGGTGCAGAATTTTTAAAAAAACGACAGGGGCGTGCAAGAGATGCTGTCGGTGGCCAGAAGAATTGCGGGACACTTTCGGCGTACAGGCACCACGTACAGAAGACTGGAGCACCACCAAAAACTACTGAACCTGCCCTGCCATCATCTGAAGCAAGAAGTGGTAACGAGGTGGAATTCAACCCTCTATATGCTTCAGAGGTTGGAGGAGCAGCAAAAGGCCATTCAAGCCTATACAATTGAGCACGATATAGGAGGTGGAATGCACCTGTCTCAAGTGCAGTGGAGAATGATTTCAACGTTGTGCAAGGTTCTGATGCCCTTTGAACTTGCCACACGTGAAGTCAGTTCAGACACTGCCAGCCTGAGTCAGGTCATTCCCCTCATCAGGCTTTTGCAGAAGAAGCTGGAGGCATTGAAGAAGGAGCTAAAAGGGAGCGATTCCGCTAGGCATGTGGGACTTGTGGATGCAGCCCTTAATTCGCTTAACAAGGATTCACGGGTGGTCAATCTGTTGAAATCAGAGCACTACATTTTGGCCACCGTGCTCGATCCTAGATTTAAAACCTACCTTGGATCTCTCTTTCCGGCAGACACAAGTCTGCTGGGGTGCAAAGACCTGCTGGTGACAAAATTGTCAAGTCAAGCGGAACGCGACCTGTCAACATCTCCTCCTTCACATTCTCCCGCAACTGGGGGTGCGAGGAAAAGGCTCAGAATTCCGAGCCCACCCGCTGGCGGTGATGCAGGGCAGTCTGGAGCGACTGCTGATGCTGACATCTGGTCCGGACTGAAGGACCTGACAACGATTACGGACATGTCGTCTACTGTCACTGCATATGATTCTCTCAACATTGAAAGAATGGTGGAGGATTATATGAGTGACCGCATCCAAGTAGGCACGTCAGACAGTCCGTACTTATACTGGCAGGAAAAAGAGGCAATTTGGAGGCCCTTGCACAAACTGGCTTTATTCTACCTAAGTTGCCCTCCCACAAGTGTGTACTCCGAAAGAGTGTTTAGTGCCGCCGCTCACCTTGTCAGCAATCGGCGTACAAGGTTACATCCAGAAAATGTGGAGAAGATGATGTTCATTAAAATGAATTATAATCAATTCCTCCGCGGAGACATTGACCAGCAGCAATTGCCTCCACAAAGTACACAGGGAGCTGAGATGGTGGATTCCAGTGGGGACGAATTGATAATCTGTGAGGAGGGGGATGTACACGGTGATATATCGGAGGATGATGATGAGGTGGACATCTTGCCTCTGTAGAGCCAGTTTGTGCAAGGAGAGATTAATTGCTTCTTTTTTGGTGGGGGTCCAAACCAACCCGTCATATCAGTCACAGTCGTGTGGCAGACCCTGTCACTGAAATGATGGGTTGGTTAAAGTGTGCATGTCCTGTTTATACAACATAAGGGTGGGTGGGAGGGCCCAAGGACAATTCCATCTTGCACCTCTTTTTTCTTTTCTTTTTCTTTGCGTCATGTGCTGTTTGGGGAGGGTTTTTTGGAAGGGACATCCTGCGTGACACTGCAGTGCCACTCCTAGATGGGCCCGGTGTTTGTGTCGGCCACTAGGGTCGCTAATCTTACTCACACAGCTACCTCATTGCGCCTCTTTTTTTCTTTGCGTCATGTGCTGTTTGGGGAGGGTTTTTTGGAAGGGACATCCTGCGTGACACTGCAGTGCCACTCCTAGATGGGCCAGGTGTTTGTGTCGGGCACTTGGGTCGCTGAGCTTAGTCACACAGCTACCTCATTGCACCTCTTTTTTTCTTTGCGTCATGTGCTGTTTGGGGAGTGTTTTTTGGAAGGGCCATCCTGCGTGACACTGCAGTGCCACTCCTAGATGGGCCAGGTGTTTGTGCCGGCCACTAGGCTCGCTTAGCTTAGTCATCCAGCGACCTCGGTGCAAATTTTAGGACTAAAAATAATATTGTGAGGTGTGAGGTATTCAGAATAGACTGAAAATGAGTGGAAATTATGGTTTTTGAGGTTAATAATAATATGGGATCAAAATGACCCCCAAATTCTATGATTTAAGCTGTTTTTTAGGGTTTTTTGAAAAAAACACCCGAATCCAAAACACACCCGAATCCGACAAAAAAAATTCGGTGAGGTTTTGCCAAAACGCGGTCGAACCCAAAATACGGCCGCGGAACCGAAACCAAAACACAAAACCCGAAAAATTTCAGGCGCTCATCTCTAATATATATATATAGATAGATAGATAGATAGATAGTCATCATCATCATCATCATTTGCATTATAATTAGTATTTTACATCAGAAAATAATTTTTTTGGGTGGATGTGTCAATTCCACTTCACAGGGAATCTACCTATATAAAGTGTAATTGCAGAACACACCACTAGTAAATAAAGTATATATTTTTGAGAAACAAAATAAAACTCCCCCAAATTACCCTTAATTTAATGTTTTCTGCAAGAATCTGGAGTCAGTGTTACCTGGTCTTCCCTCCAAGCAGCGACTTGACTCTCATGTAAACAAACTGATCAAAGTGGGACAAGACAAAATCCCTCATATTTAATGACAAGCTGTCAGCATATTCCATTCCTGACATTTGCCAGCAAACATGGATTGATGATCCCGAGTTATTAAATGAGACAGTTGTATGATATCAGGTGACTGTCTGGTAGGGGTTTCATGTTACATTATATCATTTATGGCGCCATATTAAAAGCAGGGGCTATGCGTGCGCACACACACACACACACACACACACACACACACACACACACACACACACATTCATGTTAGGGATGAGCGGGTTCGGTTCCTCGGAATCCGAACCCGCCCGAACTTCATGTTTTTTTACACGGGTCCGAGCGACTCGGATCTTCCCGCCTTGCTCGGTTAACCCGAGCGCGCCCGAACGTCATCATCCCGCTGTCGGATTCTCGCGAGGCTCGGATTCTATCGCGAGACTCGGATTCTATATAAGGAGCCGCGCGTCGCCGCCATTTTCACACGTTCATTGAGATTCATAGGGAGAGGACGTGGCTGGCGTCCTCTCCGTTTATAGAAAAGAGAGTGAGACAGTAGAGAGAGAGACACAGTAGTAATTTTGGGGAGCATTAGGAGGAGTACTAGTTACTTGCTGAAGTGATAGATAGTGTGACTGTATATTATCTGACTTGTGGGGGAGACACTGACAGTGGGGAGCAGTTAGAGTCTGAGAGCAGGACTCAGGAGTACATATAACGTACAGTGCACACTTTTGCTGCCAGAGTGCCACACTGCCATTGTGACCACACTGACCACCAGTATAATATATATTGTGATTGTCTGCTCAGGAGTACTACTTGCAAGTTGCTGATAGTGTGACCAGTGACCTGACCACCAGTCACCACCAGTTTAATATATATATATATATATATATATATATATATATATAATTGTATATAATATATATATAATATTGTATACCACCTACCCGTGGTTTTTTTTTTTTCTTTCTTCTTTATACATACTACTATAGTAGCTTACTGTAGCAGTCTGCGGTGCTGCTGAGCTGACTGTGTCCAGCAGGTCCGTCATCAGTCATTACATAATAAATATATATACCTGTCCGGCTGCAGTACTAGTGATATTATATATATATATATTGATTTCATCTCATTATCATCCAGTCTATATTAGCAGCAGACACAGTACGGTAGTCCACGGCTGTAGCTACCTCTGTGTCGGCAGTCGCCCGTCCATCCATAATTGTATACCACCTACCCGTGGTTTTTTTTTTTTTCTTTCTTCTTTATACATACTACTATAGTAGCTTACTGTAGCAGTCTGCGGTGCTGCTGAGCTGACAGTGTCCAGCAGGTCCGTCATCAGTCATTACATAATAAATATATATACCTGTCCGGCTGCAGTACTAGTGATATTATATATATATATATATTGATTTCATCTCATTATCATCCAGTCTATATTAGCAGCAGACACAGTACGGTAGTCCACGGCTGTAGCTACCTCTGTGTCGGCAGTCGCTCGTCCATCCATAATTGTATACCACCTACCCGTGGTTTTTTCTTTTTTCTTTCTTCTTTATACATACTACTATAGTAGCTTACTGTAGCAGTCTGCGGTGCTGCTGAGCTGACAGTGTCCAGCAGGTCCGTCATCAGTCATTACATAATAAATATATCTACCTGTCCGGCTGCAGTACTAGTGTGATATTATATATATATATATTGATTTCATCTCATTATCATCCAGTCTATATTAGCAGCAGACACAGTACGGTAGTCCACGGCTGTAGCTACCTCTGTGTCGGCAATCGCTCGTCCATCCATAATTGTATACCACCTACCCGTGGTTTTTTTTTTTCTTTCTTCTTTATACATACTACTATAGTAGCTTACTGTAGCAGTCTGCGGTGCTGCTGAGCTGACAGTGTCCAGCAGGTCCGTCATCAGTCATTACATAATAAATATATCTACCTGTCCGGCTGCAGTACTAGTGTGATATTATATATATATATATATATATATTGATTCATCTCATTATCATCCAGTCTATATTAGCAGCAGACACAGTACGGTATTCCACGGCTGTAGCTACCTCAGTGTCGGCAATCGCTCGTCCATCCATAATTGTATACCACCTACCCGTGGTTTTTTTTTTTTCTTTCTTCTTTATACATACTACTATAGTAGCTTACTGTAGCAGTCTGCGGTGCTGCTGAGCTGACAGTGTCCAGCAGGTCCGTCATCAGTCATTACATAATAAATATATATACCTGTCCGGCTGCAGTACTAGTGATATTATATATATATATATTGATTTCATCTCATTATCATCCAGTCTATATTAGCAGCAGACACAGTACGGTAGTCCACGGCTGTAGCTACCTCTGTGTCGGCAGTCGCTCGTCCATCCACAATTGTATACCACCTACCCGTGGTTTTTTTTTTTCTTTCTTCTTTATACATACTACTATAGTAGCTTACTGTAGCAGTCTGCGGTGCTGCTGAGCTGACAGTGTCCAGCAGGTCCGTCATCAGTCATTACATAATAAATATATCTACCTGTCCGGCTGCAGTACTAGTGTGATATAATATATATTGATTTCATCTCATTATCATCCAGTCTATATTAGCAGCAGACACAGTACGGTAGTCCACGGCTGTAGCTACCTCTGTGTCGGCAGTCGCTCGTCCATCCATAAGTATACTAGTATCCATCCATCTCCATTGTTTACCTGAGGTGCCTTTTAGTTGTGCCTATTAAAATATGGAGAACAAAAATGTTGAGGTTCCAAAATTAGGAAAAGATCAAGATCCACTTCCACCTCGTGCTGAAGCTGCTGCCACTAGTCATGGCCGAGACGATGAAATGCCAGCAACGTCGTCTGCCAAGGCCGATGCCCAATGGCATAGTACAGAGCATGTCAAATCCAAAACACCAAATATCAGTAAAAAAAGGACTCCAAAATCTAAAATAAAATTGTCGGAGGAGAAGCGTAAACTTGCCAATATGCCATTTACCACACGGAGTGGCAAGGAACGGCTGAGGCCCTGGCCTATGTTCATGGCTAGTGGTTCAGCTTCACATGAGGATGGAAGCACTCAGCCTCTCGCTAGAAAAATGAAAAGACTCAAGCTGGCAAAAGCACCGCAAAGAACTGTGCGTTCTTCGAAATCCCAAATCCACAAGGAGAGTCCAATTGTGTCGGTTGCGATGCCTGACCTTCCCAACACTGGACGTGAAGAGCATGCGCCTTCCACCATTTGCACGCCCCCTGCAAGTGCTGGAAGGAGCACCCGCAGTCCAGTTCCTGATAGTCAGATTGAAGATGTCAGTGTTGAAGTACACCAGGATGAGGAGGATATGGGTGTTGCTGGCGCTGGGGAGGAAATTGACAAGGAGGATTCTGATGGTGAGGTGGTTTGTTTAAGTCAGGCACCCGGGGAGACACCTGTTGTCCGTGGGAGGAATATGGCCGTTGACATGCCTGGTGAAAATACCAAAAAAATCAGCTCTTCGGTGTGGAAGTATTTCAACAGAAATGCGGACAACATTTGTCAAGCCGTGTGTTGCCTTTGTCAAGCTGTAATAAGTAGGGGTAAGGACGTTAACCACCTCGGAACATCCTCCCTTATACGTCACCTGCAGCGCATTCATAATAAGTCAGTGACAAGTTCAAAAACTTTGGGCGACAGCGGAAGCAGTCCACTGACCAGTAAATCCCTTCCTCTTGTAACCAAGCTCACGCAAACCACCCCACCAACTCCCTCAGTGTCAATTTCCTCCTTCCCCAGGAATGCCAATAGTCCTGCAGGCCATGTCACTGGCAATTCTGACGATTCCTCTCCTGCCTGGGATTCCTCCGATGCATCCTTGCGTGTAACGCCTACTGCTGCTGGCGCTGCTGTTGTTGCTGCTGGGAGTCGATGGTCATCCCAGAGGGGAAATCGTAAGACCACTTTTACTACTTCCACCAAGCAATTGACTGTCCAACAGTCCTTTGCGAGGAAGATGAAATATCACAGCAGTCATCCTGCTGCAAAGCGGATAACTGAGGCCTTGGCATCCTGGGTGGTGAGAAACGTGGTTCCGGTATCCATCATTACTGCAGAGCCAACTAGAGACTTGTTGGAGGTACTGTGTCCCCGGTACCAAATACCATCTAGGTTCCATTTCTCTAGGCAGGCGATACCGAAAATGTACACAGACCTCAGAAAAAGAGTCACCAGTGTCCTAAAAAATGCAGCTGTACCCAATGTCCACTTAACCACGGACATGTGGACAAGTGGAGCAGGGCAGGGTCAGGACTATATGACTGTGACAGCCCACTGGGTAGATGTATGGACTCCCGCCGCAAGAACAGCAGCGGCGGCACCAGTAGCAGCATCTCGCAAACGCCAACTCTTTCCTAGGCAGGCTACGCTTTGTATCACCGGTTTCCAGAATACGCACACAGCTGAAAACCTCTTACGGCAACTGAGGAAGATCATCGCGGAATGGCTTACCCCAATTGGACTCTCCTGTGGATTTGTGGCATCGGACAACGCCAGCAATATTGTGTGTGCATTAAATATGGGCAAATTCCAGCACGTCCCATGTTTTGCACATACCTTGAATTTGGTGGTGCAGAATTTTTAAAAAAACGACAGGGGCGTGCAAGAGATGCTGTCGGTGGCCAGAAGAATTGCGGGACACTTTCGGCGTACAGGCACCACGTACAGAAGACTGGAGCAACACCAAAAACGCCTGAACCTGCCCTGCGATCATCTGAAGCAAGAAGTGGTAACGAGGTGGAATTCAACCCTATATATGCTTCAGAGGTTGGAGGAGCAGCAAAAGGCCATTCAAGCCTATACAATTCAGCACGATATAGGAGGTGGAATGCACCTGTCTCAAGCGCAGTGGAGAATGATTTCTGCTGCCCTTTGAACTTGCCACACGTGAAGTCAGTTCAGACACTGCCAGCCTGAGTCAGGTCATTCCCCTCATCAGGCTTTTGCAGAAGAAGCTGGAGACATTGAAGGAGGAGCTAACACGGAGCGATTCCGCTAGGCATGTGGGACTTGTGGATGGAGCCCTTAATTCGCTTAACAAGGATTCACGGGTGGTCAATCTGTTGAAATCAGAGCACTACATTTTGGCCACCGTGCTCGATCCTAGATTTAAAACCTACCTTGGATCTCTCTTTCCGGCAGACACAAGTCTGCTGGGGTTCAAAGACCTGCTGGTGAGAAAATTGTCAAGTCAAGCGGAACGCGACCTGTCAACATCTCCTCCTTCACATTCTCCCGCAACTGGGGGTGCGAGGAAAAGGCTCAGAATTCCGAGCCCACCCGCTGGCGGTGATGCAGGGCAGTCTGGAGCGACTGCTGATGCTGACATCTGGTCCGGACTGAAGGACCTGACAACGATTACGGACATGTCGTCTACTGTCACTGCATATGATTCTCTCCCCATTGAAAGAATGGTGGAGGATTATATGAGTGACCGCATCCAAGTAGGCACGTCACACAGTCCGTACTTATACTGGCAGGAAAAAGAGGCAATTTGGAGGCCCTTGCACAAACTGGCTTTATTCTACCTAAGTTGCCCTCCCACAAGTGTGTACTCCGAAAGAGTGTTTAGTGCCGCCGCTCACCTTGTCAGCAATCGGCGTACGAGGTTACTTCCAGAAAATGTGGAGAAGATGATGTTCATTAAAATGAATTATAATCAATTCCTCCGTGGAGACATTGACCAGCAGCAATTGCCTCCACAAAGTACACAGGGAGCTGAGATGGTGGATTCCAGTGGGGACGAATTGATAATCTGTGAGGAGGGGGATGTACACGGTGATATATCGGAGGATGATGATGAGGTGGACATCTTGCCTCTGTAGAGCCAGTTTGTGCAAGGAGGGATTAATTGCTTCTTTTTTGGTGGGGGTCCAAACCAACCCGTCATTTCAGTCACAGTCGTGTGGCAGACCCTGTCACTGAAATGATGGGTTGGTTAAAGTGTGCATGTCCTGTTTATACAACATAAGGGTGGGTGGGAGGGCCCAAGGACAATTCCATCTTGCACCTCTTTTTTCTTAAATTTTTCTTTGCGTCATGTGCTGTTTGGGGAGTGTTTTTTGGAAGGGCCATCCTGCGTGACACTGCAGTGACACTCCTAGATGGGCCCGGTGTTTGTGTCGGCCACTAGGGTCGCTAATCTTACTCACACAGCTACCTCATTGCGCCTCTTTTTTTCTTTGCGTCATGTGCTGTTTGGGGAGTGTTTTTTGGAAGGGCCATCCTGCGTGACACTGCAGTGCCACTCCTAGATGGGCCCGGTGTTTGTGTCGGCCACTAGGGTCGCTTATCTTACTCACACAGCTACCTCATTGCGCCTCTTTTTTTCTTCTTTGCGTCATGTGCTGTTTGGGGAGTGTTTTTTGGAAGGGCCATCCTGCGTGACACTGCAGTGCCACTCCTAGATGGGCCAGGTGTTTGTGTCGGCCACTAGGGTCGCTTATCTTACTCACACAGCTACCTCATTGCGCCTCTTTTTTTCTTCTTTGCGTCATGTGCTGTTTGGGGAGTGTTTTTTGGAAGGGCCATCCTACGTGACACTGCAGTGCCACTCCTAGATGGGCCAGGTGTTTGTGTCGGCCACTAGGGTCGCTTATCTTACTCACACAGCTACCTCATTGCGCCTCTTTTTTTCTTCTTTGCGTCATGTGCTGTTTGGGGAGTGTTTTTTGGAAGGGCCATCCTGCGTGACACTGCAGTGCCACTCCTAGATGGGCCAGGTGTTTGTGTCGGCCACTAGGGTCGCTTAGCTTAGTCATCCAGCGACCTCGGTGCAAATTTTAGGACTAAAAATAATATTGTGAGGTGTGAGGTATTCAGAATAGACTGAAAATTAGTGGAAATTATGGTTTTTGAGGTTAATAATACTTTGGGATCAAAATGACCCCCAAATTCTATGATTTAAGCTGTTTTTTAGGGTTTTTTGAAAAAAACACCCGAATCCAAAACACACCCGAATCCGACAAAAAAAATTCGGTGAGGTTTTGCCAAAACGCGGTCAAACCCAAAATACGGCCGCGGAACCGAACCCAAAACCAAAACACAAAACCCGAAAAATTTCAAGTGCACATCCCTAATTCATGTGTGTGTGTGTGTGTGTGTGTGTATATATATATATATATATATATATATTTCACAATCCAGTTACAAAAGTGTAGCACCTCTAGATCAGTGAGGGGCGATGAGGTCCATGGCTGGGGAGGCACTGGAGGGGCGATATATGAGGGGGACAGTGCGATGGGGGGCACTGGGCTGGATGAGCAGTGACATGAATTTGGTAGGGAGGGAAACTCGGCGAAGAGAGGAGGTACTGAGCTGAATGGGGGAGGACACTGTGACTGGGCTGGCTGGGGTGGTTCTAGGTGGGGTGGTATGGGCTGTGAGATGGGCAAGTGGGCTGGTTATGACAGGAAGGAGGAGACAGTGGGTTGGGATGGGAGGTGGGTCAGTAAGATGGTGGGTTGGGGAAATGAAAGACATTGGGATAGGGGAGGTCAAAAAGGTGGGGGAGGCCACTGGGCTGGGAAGGGGGGGGGGAGTTTTGGCCGCTTTTTCGCATATACACCAGCCTTCCTGAATGCGATACATTCCAGAGCTTGGACTCAGTGGATGTTACCCAGAAGCCTATGGTCTACTTTTTGCATTGCCCCCTGTTAGGGATCCAATCAGATCCCTCCCAGCACCCCAGGTACTTCCTGTGTCTGTAGGTCACATATACATGTAAAATATAAATCTTTTGTTTAAAAAGGCAAAGTTGGACTCACAATCCTATGCCCTTGACCAAAATATTTATTTATTTACTAACCATTATTTATACGGCGCACATATTCATCAGCACTTTACTTAGAGTAATTAGTCATTTGCATCATGCTCCGCTTTAGTGTTTAGCTTACATATTCCCTATTACATGTACACAATTCTACACTAGGGTTATTTTTTTTTCTTTTTTGTCAAAAGCCAATTAACCTACCAGGATGTTATGGATTGTGGGAGGAAACCTACAAACACAAGGGGAACATACAAACTGCACACAGATAAGGCCTTGGTGGTAATCAATCCAAGGACCTCAGTAGTGTGGGGCAGCTAATCATTGTGCCACCATGCTGACAAGAGCACCTGTTGCATTTCAGCCAAGGGACATTTTACAGAGTCCTCTCTGTTCTCTCTGCTGGGAGACATGGTAAATATATGTATTGCAGTGTTGACTTTGGAGATGTATTTCCTGCTATCTGCCTGCATGTGTAATTGTACTTCATACAGTTCCATAAAGCTTCAAAACCACTTTACTTGTGGTGGCAAACTTGAGGAGGGGTAATCAAGACGATGATATGAGGGGATGTGAAGATGAAGAAGAGGCTTGAGTATATTAATGCATTATATAAATAGGCAACAGTAAGCACAATAATACAGCTTTCAGATCGCAATGCCGGAATTGGACTCTTTCACACTGGCTTCCCGACTCTGCAATATGCCGGGTCAGGTTTCCAACGTGGGCGGGGGACGGAGGCGGCCCTGGCGACATCGGGAGCAGGGCGGAGGCAGCGCCTGGAGATCAGATCATCTTCAAGCATCGCCTCCTCTATAGTGTGAACGGGGCTCGGGACGATTCAACCCGGGTAACCTGACACCGCACCTTACCCGGTAATAACCTGTGTTAAACCCTTCTTTTAAACCGGGTTGAAATACTGGGTCAGGCGACCCGGGAAATCGGACCTTACCCCTTTTACACCAGACCTCGACCCGTGTCAACCCGGTAATATACCGGGTCGATACCGGGTTATTTGTGCGATGTGAAAGGGGTATAAATGCCCAGCACTAGGCATACCCACTCCAGTCAAGTGCTGCAGAGAGAGGCGTCTCTCTAAAATCTTTAGGAGACCTTCCAAATGTTGCTATGGGGCCCCAATGTTCTAGTTATTCCAAGGGCCAGATTAACATTGGGAAATGTACTAAGGGGCCAATTTATCATGGATCACCAGGGACGTGCAGTCAGGGGAGGCAGTGCCTCCCCTGTCATAATCATTAAAATAATATAAAGAAAATACTTATGACATATATTTTGTGTCATAATATATGTGTTAGGCTTTATATTATTTTAATGATTCCTAGTGTCTAAAATATCAGTTTAAATGAGTTTAGGAGGCACCGCTCTCGGTGCCTCCCGCTGTCAGTGCAAAAGGGCAGGAAGCGGGGAGGAGGGACTAAGAATCGGGCAGTAAAAGCCCATTAAAAAATGAAGCTGAAGCGGCACTTAGTGGAAGTGCTGCTTTGACAGGGGAGTGACAGGGGCGTGCTTTCAACCCATAGCACGCCCCTGTCGCCAAGACTGACCAGCAGCAGCAGCAGCGGTGGAGCGGGAACCTGCCGGCTGCCTATGTCAGGCCGGAATCCACAGAGCAGGAGGGGAGCTGCGAGTCCCAGTCTCTGTCCCGCTGCTGTAACAAGTGTGAGGTGCGCCTTTCCCTTGTCCCGCCGCCGCTGTCGTACCTGAGTCCCGCCGCCGCCATCCCTACTCAGACCTGCTTCTTCCTGCTGCCGCCGGCTGTCCGCTCCGGAGCGTCGCCGCAGCTGCTAGGACCCGAGGAGAGTGTGTTTGTGGATGGTGGATCGTGCCCCCCTCCCCCCAAGGCGAGTACCACACACACACACACACACACACACACACACACACACACACACACACACACACACACACACTCACTCACACACTATCTCTCTCTCTCTCTCGTCTGCTGATAATGTGTAAAAAAAATAAAAAATGCCGTAATGTGTAACAAAGGGGGACGCTGTCGGCTGCAATGTGTAAAAAAGGGGGACTGGCTGCCGCAATGTGTAAAAAGGGGGACGCTGTCTGCCGTAAAGAGTAAAAGATGGGGGCTGTCTGCCGTAATGTGTAAAAAGGGGACGCCGTCTACCGTAATGTGTAAAAAAGGGGGACGCTGTCTGCCGTAATGTGTAAAAGATGGGGACTGTCTGTCATAATGTGTAAAAAAGGGGGTCGCTCTCTGCCGTAATGTGTAGAAAAAAAGGTGGACGCTGTCTGGCATAATGTGTAAAAAAAGGGGGACGCTCTCTGCCGTAATGTGTAAAAAAGTGGACGCTGTCTGCCGTAATGTGTAAAAACAGGGACTGTCTGCCGTAATGTGCAAAAGATGGGGACTGTCTGCCGTAATGTGTAAAAAGGGGGCACTGTCTGCCGTAATGTGTAAAAAGGGGACGCTGTCTACCGTAATGTGTAAAAAAGGGGGACGCTGTCTGCCGTAATGTGTAAAAGATGGGGACTGTCTGCCGTAATATGTAAAAAGGGGATGCTGTGTGCCTTAATGTGTAAAAAAGGGGGACGCTGTCTGCCGTAATGTGTAACAGGAGGACACTGTCTGCCGTAATGAGTAAAAGAGGGTGTCTGTCTGCCCTAAGGTGTAAAAAAAGGTGGACGCTGTCTGGCGTAATGTGTAAAAAAAGGGGGACGCTGTCTGCCGTAATGAGTAAAATAGGGGGACTGTCTGCCGTAATGTGTAAAAAGGGGACGCTGTCTACCGTAATGTGTAAAAAAGGGGGACGCTGTCTGCCGTAATGTGTAAAAGATGGGGACTGTCTGCCGTAATGTGTAAAAAGGGGATGCTGTCTACCGTAATGTGTAAAAAAAGGGGGACGCTGTCTGCCGTAATGTGTAACAAAGGGGGACGCTCTCTGCCGTAATGAGTAAAAGAGGGGGTCTGTCTGCCGTAATGTGTAAAAAAGGGGACGCTGTCTGCTGTAATGTGTAAAAAGGGGCGCTGTCTGCCGTAATGTGTAAAAAAGGGGACGCTGTCTGCTGTAATGTGTAAAAAAGGGATGCTGTCTGCTGTAATGTGTAAAAAAGGGGTACCTAACTCTGATCCCAATGCCCCAACTATTTCAACTCAAGGGCTACCTAAAACACATATTTGCAAAAAATAAATACATTTTAAATAAAAAAATAGAAATAGGCAGGCACTGTCAGCCTACTTCCATGACATCACAAGTGGCGGTAAGGTTAATCGCCAGACTTTGCGGATCATTATGGCTGCAGTGCCTCACCAGCCAATGACCTCACCACAGTGACACGCCACTGTGGATCACATATTGAATGCGACCTGGGCGCCCATGATTGCATTGCAATATGCGATCCTATCGGGAGGGATTTATCACCCGGCACAGGCAGGTACAGGGGCTCTGAAAGGAGCCCGTCCCTGTGATGCACCAAGTGTGGTGTCCGGGCCTCCTCGCATGCCCAGTCACATGTCTGTAGTGCACAGGGGCCATTTCCGGCAGAAGGTTCCTGAGGAACCCTACCGGACATACAATCGCCCACGTGTAGTACATAAGCTACAATGGGCTACCACAATCTTTTTCCCGATATTGATACATTGGGCAGCATCGCATCCCCCATAGAAACTTATTGGGGATGCGGCTGCGGGCGGCAATGGAGAGATTGCAGCAGATCCCTCCTTCATACATCCCAGGAATGCTTATTATTTGTGGCTTACCCCTGAAAAATGACGTTTTCGTGCACATAGCCGCAAATATTGTTTGATAATTGGACCCTTAAAAAGTGATAAAGTGAAGAAATAAATAAAAATGACAGGAGCTGATTTGTTGACAGTTTATCTCTCTCCACTTTATCACTCTCCAAGACATCTGCCCATGGTCCAGTGTCTCCCTAAATATGTAAAAATAGAAATAATTTTGTGAGGAAAATACACAATTTTAATACTTAGTAGCTGGTTGACTGGTCATAATCATGCTGTCAAGATGATGGGCCTACTTTTATGTGAGGCCTGGAGCTGTAGTTCCACCCACCCTATCATTGGGCAGATGTACCCTTGGAGAGTGATAGAGTAGAGAGAGATAAACTGCCAGCCAATCAGCTCCTAAATGTCCTTTTTCAAACACAGCCTGTAACATAACAATTAGGAGCTGACTGTCTGATACAGACAGGTAGATGTATTATATACCTGCTGCACATATCGCGGCGAAGCAGGAAGAGGCAGGAACGAGATGTATTTACATCTCAGATGCCGAAGCAGGGGGAGAGAGCTAATGCGCTGTGGCTGAATTTCTGGCCATGCACAAAATCTCCCTACTCTCGTAGCGGCTGCAGGGGCAGCTCTGTCTCTGCTGTGGTGTACGGGCAGCGACAACTGCAGCTGTCCAAATCAATAGCTGCAGGTGACGGAATTGGCATTGCCACTGACTGTTCATACATTGCCCCCACATATTGGCGTGTTATCTTAACAGCGCCAATATAGACAGGGTTGCATCAGCTTGCACACTTCTCCTTCATCCACGGGGAGAAGCGATATCAGCGCACATAACATAGCTTATACCGCTTCTAACGACCCTTCTTACATCTACCCCTTGAACTCTCTCCACTTTATCACTCTCCAAGGCTTAGTACATATCCCGGGGCTAATAGTGTAGGATGTGTACACGCCCACATGGCACTGGCCACACCCACACTGCACTGGTCATACCTCCTTTGTTTCTCCTTTGTTTGATCATTTTCAGCCCGAGGCCCACATGGCCCTTAATTTGGCCCTGGTTATGCCTCTACAACCATCAAGGTATGTGGATGGGATCAATCATTGGACCCACCAAGTGAAGGACTTTGGAAATCTCCTGCACTAACCTGTGATACACGGCACAGATCAGCAGGCAGTAGCCCAGGTACTTTTCAGAGGCTGTGGCCTAATCACAGGAGGCGTGGCCCTGCCATACCTCCCAAGTTTTAAGGGCCTTGGGTCAGCTTTGCCGTGCGCGACCCGAAAAAGGGGCATGGCTTAGTGTGGGAGGGGCGTGCCCGAGTGTCACTGACCCGTTTTGCTGCATTTTGGGGGCGTGCCCAGTCCCCTGCTCCCCTCCCAGCATTGAATAGATGCCGTGCGCGTCTAATCAGATATCACTCAATGCTTTGCAGAGCAGCGGGTGATCAAAGCCTCCCCCAACTGCCTCCCCCCCCCAGTGGGACTGTCCCACTGAAAATAAAGCAAAAATAGTATTTTAAGCGCCTCCCTGGCCACACTGCAGCCCAGCACACATCAGCATGTGCTCGGCTGAGAAGAAAAGCTGCAGCTGCTGCTGCCAGGTAAGGTGGACATAGGCCTCCACTGGGCCCCTCTATCAGACCTGGGCCTGGGTAATTAGTACCCTCTTCCTCCTCCCTCTCGGCACCACTGCAGATCAGTGAAGAGCCTATTTTCCAGAGAATAGATTCTTCATTGCTTCATATATACTGTAGAGCCTTGTAGTGCTAAAGCTATCAAATCCTGGGTCACACACACCTCCAGTTAATAATAGAGCTCGCTGTGCTAAGATGAGGTCCCACTCATACTGTTCTTACGTTAGTGCATGGGGAGATACTCCCACTAAAGCACTATTATTCGGAAGGGAAAGTAATATGTAAAGCTTGCTTGAGACGGCTGTGGATCTAATGTGTACAGTATGTTTCCCAGGGCTCCTTAATTGCCTGGCTTAGCTTTATAAACAAACATTGCCTCACCTCAGTCATGTTTAATGATGTCAACAAATGTACGGAACTTCTCCTGAGCTACCCTGGCACACCCAGAAGTTGCTCAACTGACAGGAAGTAATTATCTCTTGCCCCTTGGCCTGTGCTTACCCTGAGTTTTTATTTAGCAATGACAATACATTTTTATTAATGCTGGTAAATAGGACGAGGAAGTGTGATATCCTGTTGACCTGTTCTGACCATAGCTCTGTAAATTATGTGATATCTTCACAGCCATGTTGCAGATAATCTGATAAATAACAAAAGGGATGTGCAACATGTGGCACTTTTTACATTGTTACTAAACTGAATATCCTATCAGTGGCGCAGCAGGAAATATCCCAAGCAGACCATTTTGAGCTATGATGGATGAATGGCCCAGTGCAGAGAGCAGGGTGGGCCCCACTGCCTGAGGGACCGGCCCCTTACCTTAGGTAGGCAGGGCTGAGACCTTGTGTGTGCCAGACTGATAGAGGAGTCCTGCCAAAAATCAGCGCCAAAGGCGTAGCTACCATAGGTGCAGGCAGTGCTGCTGCTATGGGGCCCAGAGCTGAGAGGGGCCACCTTCCCTGTCACAGTTACACGTGTTATATACATTTTTCACCATTGTTTGGCACATAGTGTCCTTAAGGGAGAGAGGGTGGCCTGCTGCGTCCCTGCTAAACCAACCCCAATATCTCCTCTACTGAAATCATACTCGGAGACAAGATCTGGGATTTAATCATTGGCCACAGTTTTATTAAACATTACCTTATTCACATTTTACATTTTGCAGGGTAGGGACAGAGAACGGTGGGCAAGGCACAAAACCCTATCAATGCCTATCATTGATTTATGACGGGGCGTGCCACATACCTACGTAGGCCCTCAGCAACGCCCCCGCTATGGAGCCAGCCCCCACAGATCACTCTGGCCTGGTGCGCAGCCGACGGTCCGCCGCCGACAGCTGGAGCCTGGCGTGCGGCACCTCGACGACGGTGAATCTGCAACCTCAGCTGGCTCCCCTGCTCCACCTGCCTTGCGCACCGCTTCTTCCCGCCTGCCCTGCTACATATATCTCCGTACCAACTGTGACAAAAGACAAAATGCATAGACATTACACAACCTCTTTCCAACCCGGTTGCCCAAACCGACTGTATCTTTACAAACCTTGAAACCCTACAAAATTCTTGACCACCAATGCATCCATAAACGTCCCATTTTTTTCTCAGTGTTTTTTTATTTCTTTTATTTATTTATTTATTTATTTATTATTATTATATTTTTTATTTTATTTTTTAACACACAAAATGCTGACAGGCATAAAGTAGAAATTATACATTCACAAAAGGGGTGGGTGGGTGGGATCTGCTTGCAGCTCTAGCCTGGAATGCAGCCTCCCCCCCTCTGCCTCAGACTTTTAACCCCCTCATGGCTCTTCCCTCCCCCTGCTAGCCTACTGGCAGCCCTGCTCTCCTAGGTGTGACGGGGAGGACGGGTATACCTGCCCCCGTCCCTCCCTTTTCCCCGTTTGGCCCGCGGCCGCGTGTGCCCCCCCTCTCCCCTATATCGCTGCAGCGCCATTTTGGCGCCTATGCTCCCTTTACAAATGTTTGCCTTGTTGCCTACAATATATCTTGTTATGCCCCTTACCTGCTCATTTTAATGTGGTATATAAATAAACAAAAGGGCATTGTAATGTTACATAATATGAACTGGGGCACACTATGAAGTGGAGGCACTATAGTATGACATTATATAAACTGGGGGCACTGTAATATAACATAATATAAACTGGGGACATAGGGGGTAATTCCAAGTTGATCGCAGCAGGATTTTTGATAGCAACTGGGCAAAACCATGTGCACTGCAGGGGAGGCAGATATAACATGTGCAGAGAGAGTTAGATTTGGGTGGGTTATTTTATTTATGTGCAGGGTAAATACTGGCTGCTTTATTTTTACACTGCAAATTAGATTGCAGATTGAACACACCACACCCAAATCTAACTCACTCTGCACATGTTATATCTGCCTCCCCTGCAGTGCACATGGGCCCTCATTCCGAGTTGTTCGCTCGGTAAATTTCATCGCATCGCAGCGATTTTCCGCTTAGTGCGCATGCGCAATGTCCGCACTGCGACTGCGCCAAGTAAATTTGCTATGAAGATAGGATTTTTACTCACGGCTTTTTCTTCGCTCCGGCGATCGTAATGTGATTGACAGGAAATGGGTGTTACTGGGCGGAAACAGGCCGTTTTATGGGCGTGTGGGAAAAAACGCTACCGTTTCCGGGAAAAACGCAGGAGTGGCCGGAGGAACGGGGGAGTGTCTGGGCGAACGCTGGGTGTGTTTGTGACGTCAAACCAGGAACGACAAGCACTGAACTGATCGCAGATGCCGAGTAAGTCTGAAGCTACTCTGAAACTGCTACGAGGTGTGTAATCGCAATATTGCGAATACATCGTTCGCAATTTTACTATGCTAAGATTCACTCCCAGTAGGCGGCGGCTTAGCGTGTGCAATACTGCTAAAATCGCCTTGCGAGCGAACAACTCGGAATGAGGGCCATGGTTTTGCCCAATTGCTAACAAAAATCCTGCTGCGATCAACTTGGTATTACCATACCCTCCAACATTTTACACTTAAAAACCGGTACAAATAAGGAAAGGGGGGCTGGCCGTGGGTAAAAGGGGTGTGGCCACGCCCCCTTTCCTATACTTTCAATGGAGATGCAGTGAGTCAAAAATCGGTACAAAGCCCTTTTTGGCCGGTACAGACCATAAAAAAACGGTACTGTACCGGCCAAAAAGGTACAGTTGGAGGGTATGAATTACCCCCATGGTTTTGCCCAGTTGCTATCAAAAATCCTGCTGCGATCAACTTGGAATTACCCCCATTGTCATAATGTAAATTGGGGACAAGCCCGACGCTACCCGCTCAGCGAAGGGATGCAGTGCAGGGAGGCGCTGGGAGGGAGAGGCGCTCCTCCTGTTCTGCATCTCTTCCTTGCTGCGCCGTCCTGTCCCCCCTGCTGCTGCTGCCAGCTGCTCTGCGGCGCTGGCAGCATGAAAAGCCCACTTCCCCCCTCCCCTCACCTGTGTGACAACGGCTGGGTACATATCAGAGGAGGGGTGGAGCTACACGGGCCGGAATGGGCAGAGCTAAACAGGCCAGAAGGGGTGGAGCTACACGGACCAGGCTGCTGTACTGAGGGAGACAGTGGCTTAGGTAAGTGGAGGGTGAGAGAGAAGTGTGTGTGTGTGTGTGTATATGGTGGGTGTGTATGTGTGTGTCTATATGTGTGAATTGTGTGTGTGTGTATGGCTGTATGCACGCTTTATGGACACTACTACTGAAGGGGGACATTACATGTAAGGACGCCACTACTACTGGGGAGGGCATTACGTATAAGGACGCTACTACTGGGGGGGGGGGGGCATTACGTATAAGAATGTTACTACTACTGGGGGGGCATTACGTATAAGGACGCTACTACTGGGGGGGCATTACGTATAAGGACGCTACTACTACTGGGGGGGCATTACGTATAAGGACGCTACTACTACTGGGGGGGCATTATGTATAACGACGCTACTACTACTGGAGGGGCATTACGTATAACGACACTACTACTTGGGGGGCATTACGTATAAGGACACTACTATTGGGGAGTCATTACATATAACGACGCTACTACTGGGGGGGCATTATGTATAAGGACGCTACTACTACTGGGGGGGCATTACGTATAAGGACGCTACTACTGGGGGGGCATTACGTATAAGGACGCTACTACTGCTGGTGGGGCATTACGTATAACGACGCTACTACTGGGGGGGCATTATGTATAAGGACGCTACTACTACTGGGGGAGCATTACGTATAACGATGCTACTACTACTTGGGGGGGGGGCATTACGTATAAGGACGCTACTACTACTGGGGGGGCATTACGTATAAGGACGCTACTACTACTAGGGGGGCATTACGTATAAGGATGCTACTACTACTGGGGGGCATTACGTATAAGGACGCTACTACTACTGGGGGGCATTACGTATAACGACGCTACTACTGGGGGGGCATTACGTATAGGGACGCTACTACTACTGGGGGGGGCATTACGTATAATGACGCTACTACTGGGGGGAGCAATACGTATAAGGATGGTACTACTACTGGGGGGGCATTACGTATAACGACGCTACTACTGGGGAGGCATTACGTATAGGGACGCTACTACTACTGGGGGGGCATTACATATACAACGCTACTACTGGGGGGGCATTACGTATAGGGACGCTACTACTACTGGAGGGCATTACGTATAAAGACGCTACTATTGGGGGGAGCATTACGTATAAGGACGGTACTACTACTGGGGGGGCATTACGTATAACGACGCTACTACTGGGGAGGCATTACGTATAGGGACGCTACTACTACTGGGGGGGCATTACATATAACAACGCTACACCTGGGGGGCATAACGTATAAGAACGCTACTACTACTGGGGGGCCTTACTTATAATGACGCTACTACTGGGGGGGCATTATGTATAAGGACGCTACTACTGGGGGGCATTATGTATAATGACGCTACTACTGGGGGGCATTATGTATAAGGACGCTACTACTGGGGGGGCATTACGTATAAGGACGCTACTACTACTGAGGGGGCATTACGTATAACGATGCTACTACTGGGGGGCATTACGTATAAGGACGCTACTACTACTGGGGGGTCATTACGTATAACGATGCTACTACTGGGGGGGCATTATGTATAAAGACGCTACTACTACTGGGGGGGGCATTATGTATAACGACGCTACTACTTGGGGGGCATTACGTATAAGGACGCTACTACTACTGGGGGGGCATTACGTATAACGACGCTACCACTACTGGGGGGGCATTACGTATAACTACGCTACTACTGGGGGTGGCATTATTTATAAGGACGCTATTAGTACTGGGGGGGCTTTATGTATAACGACGCTACTACTTGGGGGGCATTACATATAAGGATGCTACTACTACTAGGGGGGCATTACGTATAAGGACAGTACTACTACTAGGGGGGCATTACGTATAAGGACGCTACTACTAGGGGGGCATTACGGATAACGACGCTACTACTGGGGGGGCATTACGTATAGGGACGCTACTACTACTGGGGGGGGCATTTCGTATAATGACGCTACTACTGGGGGGAGCATTACGTATAAGGACAGTACTACTACTGGGGGGTCATTACGTATAACGACGCTACTACTGGGGGGCATTACGTATAGGGACGCTACTACTACTGGGGGGGCATTACATATAACGACGCTACTACTGGGGGGGGCATTACGTATAAGAACGCTGCTACTACTGGGGGGGCATTACGTATAATGACGCTACTACTGGGGGGGCATTACGTATAAGGATGCTACTACTGGGGGGCATTATGTATAACAACGCTACTACTGGGGGGCATTATGTATAACGTCGCAACTACTGGGGGGGCCATTATGTATAACGATGCTACTACTGGGGGGGCATTACGTATAAGGACGCTACTACTACTGGGGGGGCATTACGTATAAGGACGCTACTACTACTGGGGGGGCATTACGTATAAGGAGGCAACTACTACTGGGGGGGCATTACGTATAACGACGCTACTACTGGGAGGGGCATTACGTATAAGGACGGTACTACTACTGGGGGGGGGGCATTACATATAACGATGCTACTACTGGGGGGGAATTACGTATAGGGACACTACTACTACTGGGGGGGCATTACGTATAACAACGCTACTACTGGGGGGGCATTACGTATAACGACGCTACTACTGGGGGGCATTACGTATAAGGACGCTACTACTACTGGGGGGGCATTACGTATAAGGACGCTGCTACTACTACTGGGGGGGGGCTTTACCTATAAGAACGCTACTACTACTGGGGGTGCACTACATATAAGTACGCTACTACTACTGGGGGGGCATTACCTATAAGAACGCTACTACTACTGGGGGGGCATTACGTATAAGAACGCTACTACTACTGGGGGGGCATTACGTATAACGACGCTACTACTGGGGGGGCATTACGTATAAGGGCGCTACTACTACTGGGGGGGGCATTACGTGTAAGGACGCTACTACTACTGGGGGGGCATTATGTATATGGATGCTACTACTACTGGGGGGCCATTACGTGTAAGGATGCTACTACTACTGGGGGGGGGCATTACGTATAAGGACGCTACTACTACTGGGGGTGCATTACGTATAAGGACGGTATTACTACTGTGGGTGCATTACGTATAAGGATGCTACTACTACTGGGGGGGGCATTATGTATAAGGACGCTACTACTACTGGGGGGCATTATGTATAAGGATGCTACTACTACTGGGGGGCATTATGTATAAGGATACTACTGCTATGGGTGGTGCATTACGTATAAGATGAATAAGATTGTGCTACATTGTGGCGCAATTTTAAATGGGGGTACTATTGTGTGGCCATGCCCCTTACTTGTGAGACCACACCCCTTTTCCCAGCACGCGCCAAAGGAATATGGGAGGGCGCAAATTTATAGTTTGCAGGGGGGCGCCGAACACCCTAGCACCGGCCCTGATTGGGGTACTCTGTTGCATAATGTGTACTGGCAGCCCTACAATGTGACATAACATGAACTAGGGCACTATTATGGTTTATAAAATAAACAAGGGACACTATTATGGGGCATAAAATGAACAACTGCTGTGGAGAGGTGTCTCTCTAGAAACATTGGGGCAGGGGCCCCTTCAAGTGTTGCTATGGGGCCCACAAAGTTCTGGCTATGCCCCTGATCAGCGCTGATGATCACAGTCACATACTGCCTCTACGTAACAGGCAGCTGTACATTTTTTTCTGATTCACTGCTGTCTGTGAATTAAAGGCAACACACAGCAATGTAGCTGGTACTGTCAGAGTCTGCCTGACCGAGTGCCAAACTGAGGAAAGGGTTGGGGGTCCCCATCACATACAGAGCAGGGGCTACTGTGTTCCTGCCCCCACCAAAGTACATGTCCCGTATTGCCCTCTCCGTGCAGGCATTGTACTTGTACTCCTGTCACCAACTGTCTCTCCCTGTCACCCTCTCCCTGCCACCTACTGCCCCCTCCTGTAACCCTCTGCCTTCTGCTGTCACCCTCTGCCTCCCCTTGCATTCTGTTGTCACCATTTGCCTCTCCCTGCCACCCACTGCTATGTGGTATATTGTGAACTTGGGCTGGAGTGGAAGAGGGGGGACCACACCTGGGCCCACCATTCACAAGTTCCGCCACTGTGTCCTGTGCTGCTTGGCCATGCCCAGCTCTGATCAGCATGCATCTAGTTGCATTTAGCAAGAGGAGGGTTGGCGCATGACCCCCAGTATTCAGCTAGAACTGAGGTACTTTATCCAGCTTGGTACTAGTTCTGGCTGGGGTAGTGAAAATAATATTGTGTAACCCCGAGTAGGGAAAAGTGGATAGTATGAACCACAGGCATAGCTATCATAGGTGCAGGGAGTGCAGCTGCTACAGGGCCCAACCAGTCCTCTCAGGGCCCGCCTCACCCCTGCACCCAATAATGCTGCACGGTGGACCATGCTGGGCACACTCCTCCTACCATCAGAGATGGAAACTGCCCCAGACAGCCCCCTTCTGACAGCCCCCAAGACGGACTGCGCCAGGCAGTCCTTTACTGATAGCCAAGAGAGAGACCACGCAGGGTAGCTCCCTCCAGACAGCCCTAGAGATGGACTGCACCGATCAGCCCACTCCTGTCAGCACCTGGACTAGAGGAGCCTACCCTGGGAAAGCCGCCGTCTGCCTTCCCAAGGGAGGGGTGAGAGCGCTCAGCGCTTGCACTGAGCTGAAGGTGAGCTTGGGGGACACTCTAGTGGTGGTGCGTGGGGAGGAGGAGGGGGGGCGTGGGCGCATAGCTAAATTTTGCTATGGAGTCCCCCACCGATATGGTATGAATCCTTGCCCAATACACTGCATCTAACCAGTTGTGGATTAACCACTAGGCATGTGTGGCACATGCATAGGGGCGTCACTTACTGGGGGGCAGCACACCAGGCTGATGAGGTCAGGTGATTCTTTTTATTTGTTATTACAACTTATTTTTTACATTTCTTATTTTGCAACTGACAAGGATTGGAACCATGGGCAGCAAATTGTTGTCCAGGAGGTGGTAGTGGGGTGAGGTTGAGGCTACTTTGGTGGTCTCGAGACATACAGACTGGCACTGAAATGAAAAAGGCACTGATGTGATAGGGGGACAGCCAATAATGTGCCCAAGGGTGGCCTGACCCCTAAATCTGTCGCTACATCTAACACCCCTAATTTAACCATCTAAGCGATACTTTGCCACCTACCACCTGCTCTAAAACAGTAATAACCAATCTCTACTCATATAAAACCCCTTATTTATTGTTTATCTTTTTCTTTTTTTTCAAGTGCAGTTTTTACTCCTTATTTTATTGTATATCTTCTTACTTCTGCGATTATGATTACTGTTATCTCCGCTACTCAGGGCACTCACAGACAGAAAACATAAGGGTCATTATTTTATTATATATACAAAAATGTAAACATGATTTATTTAACCACTTAACCACTCAACTGGCTGATATTTTTTCAAAAAACGTCCCCTAAATTGACAAATTTTTAGCTATGGAAATCATGGAAATAATAGCTATTTAAACCTTATTCATTATAATTTTATCAACAAATGTGTAGATGTAATGTACATAATTTGATCATTTCAAAAAATCCACATTTTCAGGGACATTGGGGTAAATTTACTAAGCTCCCGATTTTGACCGAGATGCCGTTTTTTCTTCAAAGTGTCATCTCGGTAATTTACTAAACACTAATCACGGCAGAGATGAGGGCATTCGTAATTTTTTGCAAGTCCAAGTAAAAAATTACGAATGAATACACCATCGGTCAAATTACGCCTGTTTAGATATGAATCTCGGTCATTTACTAACCATTCGTAATTGTAATTGCTGCCGTGAAAATGCATTCGCGGCCGCGAAAAATTACAAATCGTAATTTTTTCCTAAAAAAAAACGCGCCAGCATTTGAAAAGCGTGTTTACATGTGTACTCAATTATCCATTACTCACACCTGAATGTTTGGCCCTATAAAAGTGTTCCAGGCACATTTTGAACTTCTCTCACTCTGAAATGGCGGCTGTGGTGTGTGGCAATGATTTTTTGTTTGCTGTGGGATACCTTAGACTGCTCCATGAGGCTTCCAGGAATCAGGCCCAGGTAAGTGAACATGGTCAACAGGTTGTCCAGGTACCGCGGAGGCTGCGCCAGCCTCGTTTTTTTAGAGGGCGTTTAAACTTAAATGCATTGTCCGATGATAGGGTCATACAGATGTTCCGCCTAAATAGAAACAACATTTTCCACCTGTATGACCTTGTCAAACTGGGCATAGACCCTGAGACAGCACGCTCTTGCTCTGTCTCAGGCCTACACAAACTCCTGGCTGTGTTACACTTTATGGCTACTGGGAGCTTCCAGGCTGTGGCAGGCGACGTCATTGGTATCTCACAGCCCACCTTTTCCAGATATTTGATGCAGGTGAGTCTAAAAATACATAGGCGGTTATGTCTAAGTGTTGCTTCTGTAAGTTCAAACAACACAGTATTGTAGAGAATACCTAACATGACACTCACCTTAGCTTCTTTAATGTCCACTCAGGTTTTGGATGTGTTGGAGCCACACATTAATGCCTCAATCTGCTTCCCTACCGAGGAGTCGGAGTGGAGTGCTGTCAGGGTAGCTTTCTATGAGCTTGCTGGCATGCCCAATGTGCTGGGGGCCATAGATTGCACACACGTTCAGCTGAGATCACCTAAGGGCCGCCAATATATATATACTAATAGACATCTGTCCCAATCAACTAATGTCCAGGTGGTCTGTGATGCAAACTTAAAAATTATGAGTGTTGTTGCAGGTTACCCTGGTGGCTGCCATGACTCCTTCATCCTCAGTCAGTCATCGCTCTTCGATAAATTTGAGGACGGACAAATGCCTGATGGCTGGCTGTTGGGTATGTTTAAAATGTTTTGTGTGTATGTCTTTTATCCACAAACTCGAGTTATGATTAGGTGAAAGAATAATCTAACATATGTACTAATGTGGACTATATCTGTTTTTCAGGTGATGGGGGTTACGGCTGCTACTCTTGGCTCCTTACTCCATTGTCCCAACCTGATTCTCCTGCTGAACACAGTTACAATCATGCACATAAGGCTACGCGGAATGTGATAGAAAGATGTTTTGGTGTGCTGAAGTCACGGTTTCGGTGTCTGGATAAATCTGCTGGCCTTTTGTTGTATAGTCCCTCAAAGGTGACTAGAATTGTGTTCTGCTGCTGTTTTCTCCATAATCTGTGTTTAACCCAACATCTGGCACATGATGAGGGAGAAAGCAGTCGGCAAGCAGAGGAGTTAGACCCATCTGGTGACAGTGTGAGTACATATGTAGGGAGGCAGGTACGGCAAGAAGTGATCCTGCGCTATTTTTCAGGTCAGTTTTAGTAGGCTGTAATTATCCTTGACTAAACACTTTGCACTACTTTCTATTGTGTGTTTTGTTACTTACTGTTTGTAGTTTATAGTGGTGTGTCCATTGTACTTAGTTTATGCTAAAAATACATTTTCAGTCATTACCCATGAAAAACATACATACATACAGAGCAGCTTCGACAATGTTTGAGACGGACACAGGAAGTTGTGTGTTTGTCAAATACAAATTTTTATTTTGCCAATCACATTGGGGTTATTTTTTCCGCTTGTGTGTGCTGGGTGCTGAGCTTTGTGCTGGCTCACTGGCACGTGCTCTGGAGGAACGCCGAACAGGGGAGGTTACTGGCGTTTGGATAGGGGTCGTGGTCCCCGAGCTGGAGGTTACTTGGTGAGCTCCCATCAATGAAATATTGCTGCTCAAATTATTAAGGCTTGCAATCAGCTGAGTGTTGGTTGCAGTGTGGCTGGCTACAATCCTGGATAACGACTCATTCACCACTTGGTTGTGCTGAATGAGCTGAACGAGTGCCTGCTGATGGCGCTGTTGCTCATCTATGATGCGCGATAAATGAGCAAGCATTTGGCTGTTGTCAGCCCTTATTTGCTCCATTGAGGTTGCCATTCGCCCTACTTGTACAATCAGTCTGCCCGAGTTGCGACTAATACGCGGTAGATGATGGGGCAGACTGGCAAGGTGTTGTGTATGTGCGGTCAGGCTGGCATTGCTTTGGGCCTGTTGGCTTGTCCAACTGGCCCAAAAATCATCTGGTATTTGGCTTGGGGGCGGAGCTTGTGCCAGTTGTGGACTGATGGAGGCTTGGGGGATATCCTGCAGCTGTATTGGCTGGCTTGGGTCAACAGGTGTAAGTTGCAGTGTGATGGTTGCCTGTTGGTCTTGTCCCTGCTGGTCCACGTCGGCCATCAAGCTGGGCTCTGTATGGGGCGGCCAACATGCAATGTTTATTTGTAAATTTTTTGCAAGGCTACTTCTACACATTACTACTAGAGATGAGCGCCGGAAATTTTTCGGGTTTTGTGTTTTGGTTTTGGGTTCGGTTCCGCGGCCGTGTTTTGGGTTCGACCGCGTTTTGGCAAAACCTCACCGAATTTTTTTTGTCGGATTCGGGTGTGTTTTGGATTCGGGTGTTTGTTTCCAAAAAACCTAAAAAACAGCTTAAATCATAGAATTTGGCGGTCATTTTGATCCCAAAGTATTATTAACCTCAAAAACCATAATTTCCACTCATTTTCAGTCTATTCTGAATACCTCACACCTCACAATATTATTTTTAGTCCTAAAATTTTCACCGAGGTCGCTGTGTGAGTAAGATAAGCGACCCTAGTGGCCGACACAAACACCGGGCCCATCTAGGAGTGGCACTGCAGTGTCACGCAGGATGGCCCTTCCAAAAAACCCTCCCCAAACAGCACATGACGCAAAGAAAAAAAGAGGCGCAATGAGGTAGCTGTGTGAGTAAGATTAGCGACCCTAGTGGCCGACACAAACACCGGGCCCATCTAGGAGTGTCACTGCAGTGTCACGCAGGATGTCCCTTCCAAAAAACCCTCCCCAAACAGCACATGACGCAAAGAAAAAAAGAGGCGCAATGAGGTAGCTGTGTGAGTAAGATAAGCGACCCTAGTGGCCGACACAAACACCGGGCCCATCTAGGACTATTGGCATTCCTGGGGAAGGAGGAAATTGACACTGAGGGAGTTGGTGGGGTGGTTTGCGTGAGCTTGGTTACAAGAGGAAGGGATTTACTGGTCAGTGGACTGCTTCCGCTGTCACCCAAAGTTTTTGAACTTGTCACTGACTTATTATGAATGCGCTGCAGGTGACGTATAAGGGAGGATGTTCCGAGGTGGTTAACGTCCTTACCCCTACTTATTACAGCTTGACAAAGGGAACACACGGCTTGACACCTGTTGTCCGCATTTCTGGTGAAATACTTCCACACCGAAGAGCTGATTGTTTTGGTATTTTCACCAGGCATGTCAACGGCCATATTCCTACCACGGACAACAGGTGTCTCCCCGGGTGCCTGACTTAAACAAACCACCTCACCATCAGAATCCTCCTGGTCAATTTCCTCCCCAGCGCCAGCAACACCCATATCCTCCTCATCCTGGTGTACTTCAACACTGACATCTTCAATCTGACTATCAGGAACTGGACTGCGGGTGCTCCTTCCATCACTTGCAGGGGGCGTGCAAATGGTGGAAGGCGCATGCTCTTCACGTCCAGTGTTGGGAAGGTCAGGCATCGCAACCGACACAATTGGAGTCGGACTCTCCTTGTGGATTTGGGATTTCGAAGAACGCACAGTTCTTTGCGGTGCTACTGCTTTTGCCAGCTTTAGTCTTTTCATTTTTCTAGCGAGAGGCTGAGTGCTTCCATCCTCATGTGAAGCTGAACCACTAGCCATGAACATAGGCCAGGGCCTCAGCCGTTCCTTGCCACTCCGTGTGGTAAATGGCATATTGGCAAGTTTACGCTTCTCCTCCGACAATTTTATTTTAGGTTTTGGAGTCCTTTTTTTACTGATATTTGGTGTTTTGGATTTGACATGCTCTGTACTATGACATTGGGCATCGGCCTTGGCAGACGACGTTGCTGGCATTTCATCGTCTCGGCCATGACTAGTGGCAGCAGCTTCAGCACGAGGTGGAAGTGGATCTTGATCTTTCCCTAATTTTGGAACCTCAACATTTTTGTTCTCCATATTTTAATAGGCACAACTAAAAGGCACCTCAGGTAAACAATGGAGATGGATGGATTGGATACTAGTATACAATTATGGACGGGCTGCCGAGTGCCGACACAGAGGTAGCCACAGCCGTGAACTACCGCACTGTACTGTGTCTGCTGCTAATATATAGACTGGTTGATAAAGAGATAGTATACTCGTAACTAGTATGTATGTATAAAGAAAGAAAAAAACCACGGTTAGGTGGTATATACAATTATGGACGGGCTGCCGAGTGCCGACACAGAGGTAGCCACAGCCGTGAACTACCGCACTGTACTGTGTCTGCTGCTAATATAGACTGGTTGATAAAGAGATAGTATACTCGTAACTAGTATGACTATAAAGAAAGAAAAAAAAACCACGGTTAGGTGGTATATACAATTATGGACGGGCTGCCGAGTGCCGACACAGAGGTAGCCACAGCCGTGAACTACCGCACTGTACTGTGTCTGCTGCTAATATAGACTGGTTGATAAAGAGATAGTATACTCGTAACTAGTATGTATGTATAAAGAAAGAAAAAAAAACCACGGTTAGGTGGTATATACAATTATGGACGGGCTGCCGAGTGCCGACACAGAGGTAGCCACAGCCGTGAACTACCGCACTGTACTGTGTCTGCTGCTAATATATAGACTGGTTGATAAAGAGATAGTATACTCGTAACTAGTATGTATGTATAAAGAAAGAAAAAAAAACCACGGTTAGGTGGTATATACAATTATGGACGGGCTGCCGAGTGCCGACACAGAGGTAGCCACAGCCGTGAACTACCGCACTGTACTGTGTCTGCTGCTAATATAGACTGGTTGATAAAGAGATAGTATACTCGTAACTAGTATGACTATAAAGAAAGAAAAAAAAACCACGGTTAGGTGGTATATACAATTATGGACGGGCTGCCGAGTGCCGACACAGAGGTAGCCACAGCCGTGAACTACCGCACTGTACTGTGTCTGCTGCTAATATATAGACTGGTTGATAAAGAGATAGTATACTCGTAACTAGTATGTATGTATAAAGAAAGAAAAAAAAACCACGGTTAGGTGGTATATACAATTATGGACGGGCTGCCGAGTGCCGACACAGAGGTAGCCACAGCCGTGAACTACCGCACTGTACTGTGTCTGCTGCTAATATAGACTGGTTGATAAAGAGATAGTATACTCGTAACTAGTATGTATGTATAAAGAAAGAAAAAAAAACCACGGTTAGGTGGTATATACAATTATGGACGGGCTGCCGAGTGCCGACACAGAGGTAGCCACAGCCGTGAACTACCGCACTGTACTGTGTCTGCTGCTAATATATAGACTGGTTGATAAAGAGATAGTATACTCGTAACTAGTATGTATGTATAAAGAAAGAAAAAAAAACCACGGTTAGGTGGTATATACAATTATGGACGGGCTGCCGAGTGCCGACACAGAGGTAGCCACAGCCGTGAACTACCGCACTGTACTGTGTCTGCTGCTAATATATAGACTGGTTGATAAAGAGATAGTATACTCGTAACTAGTATGTATGTATAAAGAAAGAAAAAAAAACCACGGTTAGGTGGTATATACAATTATGGACGGGCTGCCGAGTGCCGACACAGAGGTAGCCACAGCCGTGAACTACCGCACTGTACTGTGTCTGCTGCTAATATAGACTGGTTGATAAAGAGATAGTATACTCGTAACTAGTATGTATGTATAAAGAAAGAAAAAAAAACCACGGTTAGGTGGTATATACAATTATGGACGGGCTGCCGAGTGCCGACACAGAGGTAGCCACAGCCGTGAACTACCGCACTGTACTGTGTCTGCTGCTAATATAGACTGGTTGATAAAGAGATAGTATACTCGTAACTAGTATGACTATAAAGAAAGAAAAAAAAACCACGGTTAGGTGGTATATACAATTATGGACGGGCTGCCGAGTGCCGACACAGAGGTAGCCACAGCCGTGAACTACCGCACTGTACTGTGTCTGCTGCTAATATAGACTGGTTGATAAAGAGATAGTATACTACTAATATTATATATACTGGTGGTCAGGTCACTGGTCACTAGTCACACTGGCAGTGGCACTCCTGCAGCAAAAGTGTGCACTGTTTAATTTTAATATAATATTATGTACTCCTGGCTCCTGCTATAACCTATAACTGGCACTGCAGTGCTCCCCAGTCTCCCCCACAATTATAAGCTGTGTGAGCTGAGCACAGTCAGATATATATATACATTGATGCAGCACACTGGGCTGAGCAGTGCACACAGATATGGTATGTGACTGAGTCACTGTGTGTATCGTTTTTTTCAGGCAGAGAACGGATATATTAAATAAAACAAACAACTGCACTGTCTGGTGGTCACTGTGGTCGTCAGTCACTAAACTCTGCACTCTCTTCTACAGTATCACAGCCTCAGGTCAATCTCTCTCTCTCTCTCTCAACCCTAATCTAAATGGAGAGGACGCCAGCCACGTCCTCTCCCTATCAATCTCAATGCACGTGTGAAAATGGCGGCGACGCGCGGCTCCTTATATAGAATCCGAGTCTCGCGAGAATCCGACAGCGTCATGATGACGTTCGGGCGCGCTCGGGTTAACCGAGCAAGGCGGGAGGATCCGAGTCTGCTCGGACCCGTGAAAAAAACATGAAGTTCGTGCGGGTTCGGATTCAGAGAAACCGAACCCGCTCATCTCTAATTACTACATTCATAATACTCCATTTTTTAACTTTTTGGCGTTGATTTTATAAACTTATAATGTTTTTTATGCTCAAAAACATATATACCAACACAGGCGGCCACATAGACAGATTTGCATAATCCTCACCTAACTAACTCCCCTCCACAGCATTACACTGTTAGATTCCCTCCCCTGACCACGATATAGACTACTTACCTGGATAGTCCAGAGGAGCGGAGCAAGTAAGCCATCTACATACTGGACAGGGGAGATGTGTGAACACTATAATGTTGTGGATGCTGTTTTTTTTTTGGAATTTTATTGTTATTTTATTTAAATGTGCACGTGTGTGGGCCAAATTTTAAAAAAATTCTGATATTTATTAAAAATGATGTTGGCGAGAACATCCACTAAGACCTTATAAAAAATTTTTTTTTCACCTTTAGCAATTGAAGACGTAACATCACATTGCTTGTTCTGGAAAACATGTAATCTCAAAACCAACTAACAACATATTAACTGTACTGTGTATATTATTGCCTATGTGTTTAATTTCTGTTTTTACTCACCAGATAACTGAGGGGATCGGGGCTCATCACTCTGCGAACTCGCCAATAGTGCCAGTGGTGGCTGGGGTGACACTGCCGAAAGTCGTCGCCTGGGTGGGGATGATGGAGCCGCAGATTCCGAGCCAAGACGCCGTGTCTTACTTGGCCTCCTGGGTAAGTGGCCCAAGCCCTGTGATGGGCGCCTTACAGGAGGTCGGCTTCCAGAAGCAGAACCTATGTGAAAATATAAACATTAATATTTTGTACTTCTATGTGTTTGCAGAATATGTGACTACACTGAAGTCTTACCTGCAATCCCAGCCTCATCCTGACTTGTCTGAGGCCTGTCTGGCCGGCTGGTCTGTGGGACTGTTGAAAAAGTGTACCAAACATTATTACCATGCTTTGTGTAAAAAAACCCCCTGCAAAGCCTTATTGTACTGTAACCATCTATTAGGTATTGGATAAACAAATAATTTCTGATTAAGAGCTTCAAGCTTCATTATTTTGTGGTGTATATCCAAATGTACATGATGTTGCACACAATAAATCTGTTACATTTTAGAATTATGCCTCAGATATTGCAGAGATTGACTACTTGCAAATGTTTCACAAATTTAATGTTGAAATAATTGCACCGTTTTTCAGAAGTAAATAAATACAAAAATCTTTTTAAAATAAGCAGACAACACAGATGTCCAAGCAATATCGTCAAAAAAAAAATCTTTTTTTTTTTTAAATTAAAAAGCCATTGCACATGTTTTTGCGCAATATTAAATTTACCAAACAGCCAATGCAAGGTGAAAAAAGCACATTCTAAACACAAACACACCTTAAGGGTGCATAGGCCTGCAATATGTGAAACACAATTTATGCATCCTTTACCCTTTAAAAATGACATTTACAACATTTAGAGGACATTTAAATAAAAATATAACACATCAAACTTACCATCCTGCGTGGGTCGGTCCGAATCCCGGACATGAGTAGCAGACACCACTTCGGCAGGAATCAATGCCCGCACAGGCTCCTCCCAGTCCCGATAGGTGGCCCGGAAAGGGGGGCCACCTCCGGTTTTTCTTGCAGATTTGGCCTCTTTGGCCATCTTGGCCTTGACACGCCGCTTTATATCATAAAACCTCTTGCGGCACGTGTCCTCAGTCCGCCTCACCACACCCTCACTATTCACGGCAAGTATTACTTGCCCCCACAGGACAGACTTCCTGCGGGAGGACACCTTGCCAGCATCCTGACCAAACAATTGGCGATGGTGCTTCATCAGCTCACGCACCAAAGCCATGTTTTCAGCATAGCTGAACTTTATATTCCTGCCAGTCTTGGTAGTGGTGCGTGGCTGCGGAGCCACAACACCATCACTATCACTGGAAAATACAGCAACAGGCACCCCCTCCTCCTCCTCCTCACTAACCTCCTCCCTCTCACTACCCCCCTCCACCTCACTAACAGCCTCCACCTCACTACCAGCCTCCACCTCACTACCAGCCTCCACCTCACTAACCTCCGCCACCACACTGACCTCTGAGTCTGACATGACAAACAACAAAAAACACTGAAAAATCAAAACACAAAACACACTCCTCCACTACTCCTACTACTACACACCACACAGCCAACACACACGCTCACTCACTCACTCACAAACAATGACAAAAGACTGTAAAAAAAAAACAAGGACAAAAAAGTAGACAAACTGTGAAAAAACAATACTACAAATATGACAAGACTACTTACACACACAGTACAGCACTCAACAATCACCAAACTCCTCTCCAAATCCACCAAAAACTCCACCAAACTCACCAACTCCAAATACACCTTCCTCTCTCCTCTCCACTAGCTAAACCCACGAGGTGCGGTGTGTTTGGGGCGGTTTTATAGTAATATGCACAGACACTCCTCCTTCACGAATACAACCAATCACGGCCGCGTGACGAAAACGAAACTTAGGACTAAAAACGCGGCAGCAATTTCTAAATCACTGCCGTAACAGACATGTGACGCAGTCGTAAAAAAACCCATAAACGCGGCCGCGAAACAGCAAACGCGGCCGCAATCTACAGCAGAAAAGCACGAATGACATCGACATCGGAAGAAACGAAAAATACGAATACGACAGCTTAGTAAATTAGTCGTAATCAATTCAAAAAGTTGCAATTTTACACTGTCGATGTCATTCGTGATTGAACTTGGACATGATTCTGGAAATTACGAATCTTAGTAAATTTACCCCATTGTCAGAGATTGCTCATCACTGTTAGCTGGTAGAGGGAGAGATAGTAGTTAAGGGGGAGGCAGGGCTGCAGTGCAGTAAGTCCAGACTTGTTGGTGATCACAAATTGCTTCGGTATCTGATCTATAGATCTACACTAAAAAGGTCTACAGTCAAAAGGTCTACCACTAATGGTAGACATGCATTAGGTCAGCAGGGTCAAAATGTTGATGTGGTCAAAAGGTCGACATGACAATTTTCGACACACATATGGTAGACATAAGTTGTTGTTTTATAAATGTACATTTTTTTTTCAACTTTTTCATACTTTACCATCCACATGAACTACGATTGGGAATAGTAACCTGTTCCGAGTGCAGCGATAGCGGAGTGAGGCACCTTGCCCTAAGCAAGACGTGCCAAGTGAGCCATGCAAGGGGACGTGGTACACTAAAGGGACCTGATTGTGGCAGAAAAGTGACAAAACACCCCAAAGAACAAAAAAACAAATTGTGTCTACCTTTTTTTGTGTCGATCAGTTACATGTCGACTTTTTGACCAGGTCGACCTTTTGACCCTGTCAATCTTTCCTACTGTCTACCTATTCTACGTCGACCTTTTGACCTTGTTGACCTTTTGACCCTGTCGACCTAATGCATGTCTACCATTAGTGGTAGACCTATTGATGGTAGACCTTTTTAGTGTAGATCTAATAATCCACACTCTGAATCCACATCATGGAATACAGTTTATTTCCAGTTGGTTTTGAATATATTGTGAAGATGGTGGCATTCATTTGCGATATACATTTGCAGTCAATTTCAAAAAGTGATCTTTGTCAGAACAGCGTTTGCAGGAACATTTTGAATGATACCCTCACAACATGCCACTTGGTTCCATCCATACAAAATTATGGTTGTTCAGGAACTTAATGAATGCAACTGGGAGAGCTGAATGGCATGTTGTGAGGATATCCTTTAAAATGTTCCTGCTACTGTTCTGCTCACAAGTGATAAAGCTCATGTTCAGAAATCGACTATAAATGTGTACCGTGAATGGCCACCATCTGGACTTATAGAAATAAGAGATAATGCAGGTGCATACTCTAAATACTAAACACTGCTAATCTGAATAATAATAAAAAACTGCAATATAAAGAAGAGTAAATTTGAAGTGCTTAGCATAATTTTAGCCCAAAATATGGACCCACCAACTGCGACCAGGTGACCTCATCTAGTGGGTCCCTAACACTAAGGTTGAAGTCCAGGGCACGGGACCCCCAGGCCAGCATAAGCCAACCGTCCCAAAGCATCAGAGGTTTAAGGGCCACATTTATCACCATCTGCATCTCATGATGCAGCTGACAGGTGATAAAATCAGCCAAACTCGCAATGCGATAATTGAGTACATAGCATGGATGTATCAATTATCACATGTAGGGGCAGAACTTGCAAGCACTGTCCCGGCGTATGCCCTCTGCAGCATTATTGGGCTATTTTCTCAAAAAATACCCAGATGTCCTGCTGCGCATGAGCAGCCGTCCATTGCTACCGCCAACGCCGGGTATCCCCCCACATTGTTGCGCCGAGCCCCCCCACCCACCTGTATTTATACTTACCCGTCCAGGAGCTGGTGACCGATGCTTCCAGGAGGCTGCCAGGCCAGATCCTGCTGTTGTGTTCTGGCCTGTGGTGCTGTAAAGTGAGCTGCCACTTTGCAGCATCCCTTTACTGCACATGGGTCACTGCATAGTAGCAGGAGCTCCGGTTCCCTGGCAGTGCTCACCGGAGAACCGATCACCGGTTCACCAATCACTGGCTCCTGGACAGGTGAGTACGATTTTTTATTTTACTATTTTTTTTTAAAGGTGATCCAGCTTGTGTATCCATTTATAAATATGGCCAGAACGCATTTCCCATTATAAGTGTGCAAAATGCAATCTGGGTTACTTAGACTAAAGGGTTTGGACTTCAATACAGGTGATACTATAATGTGAAGAGGTTGTGAAAACAGCCTTTTTCACATTATTTTAGTAAAAAAAAGCGTGATAAATCGGCCCCTAAGTGTGTAAAAGTGTTACATTAGTAAGAAGCAGAAGCTATGTGTTACATAGGTTAAAGGTAATAATTAGAGTGTTAAAAAGTTACATTAGTAAAAAAAAAAAGTAAGTAATTTTTAGCAATGCCAATGACACAATTGCGCTTCCATGCCCCCGCCACACCAACCTGGCTGCCTCCTCCCAAATGGGGCAGCCAGAAAGTCAGCAAGTATGATATACATTTAGCTTTTTATGCTTTCAATAGATAAAAGTTGTTTTTAATTACTCTTTAAATTTGGATGAAGCTGTCTGGAATTTCTTCACCTCAATAATGGATTCCTCAGCTCTGATTTGCATAATATTTGCTTGTAGAATGTTTTCATAAGTCAGTTAATTACGTGATAGATACATGACGTCTATTGTTTAATAGGTTTTACTAAGTGAAGCATTGAGAACATTGTTTTCTCAAATGACACAATAATTGACCTCTATAACTTTGCAAATAGGAAGGGCATGTCAATTCATTTTTTGAAGAAGCTTTGTGGGACGGGGCATTAATAACGCTCTTTATATACTACCGGCATATCCTGCACATCTGTAGCATCAGGGAGATAAACTGAGATGAGAGTCCTGTTTCACTGGAGCTGACAATCAGAAACACATTAGACGTTTTAAGGGGGGTAGACATGGAGAGATCCGTGCTTAAATTCTAAGCAATCTATCTAGATTGCTTAGAAGTTAAGCACGGATCTTTCCGTGTGTATGCCCCCCAGCGATAGCGCTATCGCTGGTACTAGACTGGCCTGCATCCAGGCACAATCTAGCAGGTCGCTCATTTCACCGCTGGGCGACATGAAAAAGGTAGACTGTACAAAAGGTCGACAGGGTCAAAAGGTCGACATGAAAATGGTCGACATAAAAAAGGTAGACACCATGTTTTTTGCATTTTTGTGGTTTGTGTGGATAGTTTTGTCATCTGGGACCCCCAATTGTAGAAAGGCATACCCTTCGCTTGCCACGCTTCGGGCTCGGTGGCTCGCTGCGCTCGCCACAAGGTTTATAACCAACTCTATGCCGATATGGATAGAGAAGGTATGAAATAGTCCAAAAACATGTTAAATAAAAAAACAACAACATTTGTCTATCTTTTTTATGTCGACCTTTTTCATGTCGACCTTTTGACCCTGTCGATCTAATGTCTGTCTAACATATGGTGCCTATCTATTGACTGTCTAACTAGACACTGGGGGTCATTCCGAGTTGTTCGCTCGTTGCCGATTTTCGCTATGCTGCGATTTGTTGCTAATTGCGCATGCGCAAGGCACGCAGGGCGCATGCGCTTAGTTATTTAACTAAAAACTTAGCAGATTTGCTGTGGATTCTGCGGCTCTTTTCAGTCGCTCTGCTGATCGGTAAATGATTGACAGGAAGTGGGTGTTTCTGGGTGGTAAATGAGCGTTTTCTGGGAGTGTGCTAAAAAACGCAGGCGTGTCAGGGAAAACGCGGGAGTGTCTGGAGAAACGGGGTAGTGGCTGGCCGAACGCAGGGCGTATTTGTGACGTCAAACCAGGAACTAAACGGACTGAGCTGATCTCAATCTGTGAGTAGGTCTGGAGCTACTGCAAATAATTATTTAGTAGCAGTTCTGCTAATCTTTCGTTCGCTATTCTGCTAAGCTAAGATACACTCCCAGAGGGCGGCGGCCTAGCGTGTGCAATGCTGCTAAAAGCAGCTAGCGAGCGAACAACTCGGAATGAGGGCCATTGTCTATCTATCAACCAGATAGCGTAATTTAATCTCCCTTTGTTTGGCATGACATAAGCATAAGGGGGAGGGGGGTCTTAAGTTCAGACAACCATCACCAATAAAAACCGAAAAACTCAGCCCACTCGCTTGGTGTTTGGCAGATAGTCCAATGGGAAGAATTTAGAACTGTAGAATTTTTTACTGAGATTTAGTCTTCTATAAAATTAAGTGAATACTGTATCACTAATATCCACCTGTGGCACTGTAACCAGTATTATCTGAGACTGTATGAGTTAAACCAGTGAAATAACTGGTGTAATAGTCATGGAATAACACGCTTGTGCCTGTCTCCGCGGCTCCTACTGTTTGCAAACACACTGCCCGGCAGCCAACATTCCCCACCTGTACCTTATGTTCCTTCAGATGTTACCTGACTCATTGTTTCCTGTAACAGACAGTAAGTAGGTCAATGGATGAATACTTGCCGACATGTTAAAATATTTTCCAGGGATACTTTGTTACTGAGCCTGTGAATCCAAGTAGGTGACACACAACACTGTCACTGCATAGCACTACAGCCTCCAGCATGCCTTATTTATTGTACAGTACAGAAACACACACTCTTTCCCCACCACCAATTACAATTGTAAATCTGATTACTTTATATAAGTGTTCACCACACCTCTTATACTGCAAGCAAAAGCGTAAATACTATAGTAACAGGGATCCACAGCTTAGAGGGCCCATTTCCCCTGTAAAAGACCCCTGTAATCATGACCAGTTAGCCACTAGGGGGCACCGCTGAGGTCGCCTACTACAACTACATGATGCTGGTGCTGGCTGCAAGACTTATCAGCCGCAGCCACCACTCCCTCCACGCAGGCAGCACTGTGACATGTCAGGGGATGCCACTGTGCAGTCAGCCCAGCTCCAGTGCACTGCTGCCTCCTCCCCTTCCCTCCCTCCCCACCAACCGTGCAGCATGCAGCAGCGACATAAGGGGAGATGTACTAAGCCTTGAAAAGTGATAATTTGCACAATGATAAAGTACCAGCCAATCAGCTCCTAACTGTCATTTAGTGAAGCATGGAGTCTTAGCCGATCGCCCAGTAACCGCTCACATCCAGGACTCTGATCTATGAGTGATGGCACTGAGTGATACATGATACCCTCCCCCCTCCTGTGTGCTGTAGGCTTGGTCGGGATGCTTCCCTGTTGCCGTGGAGACACCGCTACAGGGTGTAAATGGGTAAATGGTACCCGCCTATTGCCAGTGGGTGCCTGTGCAGTGCTGAATAATAGGTCATCATCTATAGTAGAGTTCTACTGTGTGTGAGTGTCTCGCTTATCTGCAGCTTCCAGATACATCATATTGTTGTGTCCTAAACCTTTGATCATTTCGTGCCTCCCTTGTTGCTGTTTTATAAAAAGAGTTTAATATAGTTTGCTATGAAAGCTACATAATGTTTATTCATTTTACTTTTAATCCACTCACTTTCCATTTAAACACACTTTGGACGTCCCTCTAGTTTGCACTGGCTCACAAAACTGGCATGCTAGCAAATGTGGCATTAAGGAGGATTACACCTAGATATGTCCCCTCTAAAAATGTCCCTTCCAGGATTCCTTACAAAGTGAGCATGAATTGTATTTTATATAACAAATATAACAGATATTTAATATGTGATGAAGTATTTTGTGCACTGAATAAACATATTCAAGTCAATACATAGGAAACAATAACAAAACTATTGCATTTGGGGCACTTATGTGTGCCATATTATGTAGTGAGGCACTTATGTGTGGCATATTAAGAATTGTCGGACTAGGGCATGGAGGGCCCACCGGTGAAATGCAGTGGTATGGGCCCATGCTTCAAGGCTCCTTGATAAATATATATAGTAAATACTGCTAGTGCATGCATGATAATGTACCAAACTAATACCAGCAATGCATTGTAGAAAATACACCATAGTCCTGTGCAGTATAATGTAACAATGTATAATGTATAATTCAAGTGCACACTCTGGAACGTGACCCCCAGTGGAAGGGGTGGGCCCCCATGAGGGGGGCCCACCAGGGGTTTCCCCTGTACCCCTGTGGCCACTTAAGTGTGGCATATTAAGTATCGGGGCACTTATGTGTGGCATATTATGTTTCGGGGCACTTATGTGTTGCATATTACTATCTACAGTGCACACAATAATGTTATTGCCTAGACTTGGTCAAAAGCATTTGGATGAGGTTTTGGTTTCATTTGGATGGCTGGGGAGAGTGTATTGGGGGTGAGCTGGGGTGGTAGGGTGAATTTTTGCCTAGGGTGCACAGAAACCTTACACCGGTCCTGCATGTACTGTATATTATATTATATTACATTGTATTAATTATTTATATAATTCCACCATATGATACAGTGGGGTATATTTACTAAGGTCCCGATTTTGACCGAGATGCCGTTTTTTCATCAAAGTGTCATCTCGGTAATTTACTAAGCAAAAATCACGGTAGTGATGAGGGCATTCGTAATATTTTGGAAGTCCTAGGAAAAAATCACGAATCAATACACCATCGGTCAAATACGCCTGCAATTTGCTAGAAATCGGGAATTTACTAAAAAGTGCAAAACACAAACACTGCCGACAATAGCCAAACACTGCCGTGATAAAATACAAATCGTGAAAAAGTGCTAAAAAAAACCAGACCTGCTTTTTTATCCCGTGTTTGTATAGGCATGCACGGATCCATGAGATCCGTGCATGTTTTTCAGTGGGAAGGGGGGGGGAAATGTTCTAAATTTTCAGAAAAAAAATTGCGTGGGGTCCCCCCTCCTAAGGCAAACCAGCCTCGGGCTCTTTGAGCCGATCCTGGTTGCAGAAATATGGGGAAAAAATGGACAAGGGTTCCCCCATATTTAAGCAACCAGCATCGGGCTCTGCGCCTGGTCCTGGTTCCAAAAATACGGGGGTCAAAAAGAGTAGGGGTCTCCCGTATTTTTTAAACCAGCACCGAGCTCCACTAGCTGGACAGATAATGCCACAGCCGGGGGTCACTTTTATACAGTGCCTTGCGGCCGTGGCATCAAATATCTAACTAGTCACCCCTGGCCGGGGTACCCTGGGGGAGTGGGGACCCCTTCAATCAAGGGGTCCCCCCCCCAGCCACCCAAGGGCCAGGGGTGAAGCCCGAGGCTGTCCCCCCCATCCAATAGGCTGCGGATGGGGGGCTGATAGCCTTTGTGAAAAATGATTGATATTGTTTTTAGTAGCAGTACTACAAGGCCCAGCAAGCCTCCCCCGCAAGCTGGTACTTGGAGAACCACAAGTACCAGCATGCGGCGGAAAAACGGGCCCGCTGGTACCTGTAGTACTACTACTAAAAAATACCCCAATAAAGACAACACACACACACCTTGAAAGTATAACTTTAATACATCCATCCACACCTCCATATACACATACTTACCTTATGTTCCCACGCAGGTCGGTCCTCTTCTCCAGTAGAATCCATGGTGTACCTGTAGAAAAAATTATACTCACATAATCCAGTGTGTTAGGCTCCTCGGTAAATCCTTTTGTAATCCACGTACTTGAAAAAATAAAAAAACGGATACCCGACCACGAACTGAAAGGGGACCCATGTTTTCACATGGGCCCCCTTTCCCCGAATGCCAGAAACCCACTCTGACTGATGTTTAAGTGGGTTTCTTCAGCCAATCAGGGAGCGCCACGTTGTGGCACCCTCCTGATCGGCTGTGTGCTCCTGTACTGTATGACAGGCGGCACACGGCAGTGTTACAATGTAGCGCCTATGCGCTCCATTGTAACCAATGGTGGGAACTTTCAGGTCAGCGGAGAGGTCACTTTCGGTCAACCGCTGACCTGAAAGTTCCCACCATTGGTTACAATGGAGCGCATAGGCGCTACATTGTAACACTGCCGTGTGCCGCCTGTCATACAGTACAGGAGCACATAGCCGATCAGGAGGGTGCTACAACGTGGCGCTCCCTGATTGGCTGAAGAAACCCACTTAGACATCAGTCAGAGTGGGTTTCTGGCATTCGGGGAAAGGGGGCCCATGTGAAAACATGGGTCCCCTTTCACTTCGTGGTCGGGTATCCGTTTTTTTTATTTTTTCAAGTACGTGGATTACAAAAGGATTTACCGAGGAGCCGAAAACACTGGATTATGTGAGTATAATTTTTTCTACAGGTACACCATGGATTCTACTGGAGAAGAGGACCGACCTGCGTGGGAACATAAGGTAAGTGTGTGTATATGGAGGTGTGGATGGATGTATTAAAGTTATACTTTCAAGGTGTGTGTGTGTTGTCTTTATTGGGGTATTTTTTTAGTAGTAGTACTACAGGTACCAGCGGGCCCGTTTTTCCGCCGCATGCTGGTACTTGTGGTTCTCCAAGTATCAGCTTGCGGGGGAGGCTTGCTGGGCCTTGTAGTACTGCTATTAAAAACAATATCAATCACTTTTCACAAAGGCTATCAGCCCCCCATCCGCAGCCTATTGGATGGGGGGGACAGCCTCGGGCTTCACCCCTGGCCCTTGGGTGGCTGGGGAGGGGGGGGGGACCCCTTGATTGAAGGGGTCCCCACTCCCCCAGGGTACCCCGGCCAGGGGTGACTAGTTGGATATTTGATGCCACGGCCGCAAGGCACTGTATAAAAGTGACCCCCGGCTGTGGCATTATCTGTCCAGCTAGTGGAGCCCGGTGCTGGTTTCAAAAATACGGGGGACCCCTACTCTTTTTGTCCCCCATATTTTTGGAACCAGGACCAGGCGCAGAGCCCGAAGCTGGTTGCTTAAATATGGGGGAACCCCTGTCCATTTTTTTCCCATATTTCTGCAACCAGGATCGGCTCAAAGAGCCCGAGGCTGGTTTGCCTTAGGAGGGGGAACCCCACGCAATTTTTTTTTTACATTTAAACTTTATTTTTTTGTTTAACAAAGTGCACAATGAAGCCCAGCACGGATCTCTCAGATCCGGCCGAGATTCATTGTATTAAAGTCGGCAGTGTTTTTTTTACAAGTCACTCACGTAAAACACTGCCTAAAAAAACGAATGACATCGACATCGGAAAACCCGAAAATGCAGAATACGGCAGCTTAGTAAATTAGTCGTAATCAATTCAAAAAGTTGCATATTTACACTTTCGATGTCATTCGTGATTGAACTTTGACCTCAAACGGGAAAACACGAATCTTAGTAAATTTACCCCAGTGTGTGCAAAGAATATTTGTCATTCACATCAGTCCCTGCCCTGTTGCAACTTACAGTCTAAATTTCCTAATTGCTTAACACACAAGTGTACACAGAGTTAAATCCAGGGGGACTTCCAGTTGCCCGGAAACCTCCCACAGAGTAGGAAACTTGGATTGTGGAATGGTGCCCACATCTGGAAAACAAAACACACTTGCTCTAAAATAAAGCATTTGGAAACCCCCCTCTACACGCGCGCGCACACACACACACACACACACACACACACACTTTATTTAGCAGTACACACACACACACACACACACACACACACACACACACACACACACTTTATCTTTATTTAGCAGTGGATAAACCTACAGTCAAATTTGTTTGTAGTGTGGGAGGAAATTACTGTATCCAAAGAAAACGCATTGTCACGGGGAAAACATACAAACTCCACACAGTTGGAAACGAACTCATGATCTCACTGCTGTGAAGCAACAATGATAACCACCGTGCCACCAAGATGACCGATGATATTTTGTTTTTTTTACTCTTGGGTTGGTACAGTGCATGGGGGCTTTTACGAAGTGTTGCTATGCAACCCACACATTTCTAGTTATGCACCTGATTGTAAGATCATTTGGGCTGTGCCATCTTTACCTTGTATATTATTTCATGCCAGTTTCTTAGAAGGGCAAAAATAATAATTTACAGAATTTGATATTAGCGTACTTCCTTTGCATTTAAAATATTCTTTGTGGATAAATATTTACATATAAATGTCCAGGGACAGTCCCTGGAAATTAGGGCAGTTGCCAGCTCTGCAGATGGCTGTTAGCTATTGGCTGGATATCTACCTTGTATATTAATGTCAATCCTAATATTAGTCACAGTGACATAAGCAGTGTATGTGTCATCCTGTCACAGACACTGCTCCAAGTAAGTCACAGGGCACAGCAATGGGAACTTAATAACCCTTCGCATATCTCCCAGAAATGTTTTTTTATTTTGTATTTTATTTCACGTACAGTTATAGTTGCAGTGGCAAACGCAGGATTTGCATGGGGGGGGGGGGGGTTTCCAGACCTGGGTGTAGCCAATCACGGGGGTGGGGACTAAGGTGACCCAGTATATGCTGGGTCCGTAAAACTAGTGTGTGTGTGTGTGTGTGTGTGTGTGTGTGTGTGTGTGTGTATATATATATATATATATATATATATACCATGTATATATATATATATATATAGCTTGTTCAGAAAGGTGCGGCACTCCAATGATTTGTGTGTACCGTGAGTGCAAATCATTGGAGTGCCGCACCTTTCTGAACAAGCTGTTTATCTCTCTGTGAGGGCACCCAGTGTGATATTACTGTAAGTGGCTGTGCCGGACCCTTGCCGTGCAGTTTCAAGGTTAGAATGACACAGCACAGGTCAGCCATCAGGGCAGCACTGAATTCTGGTTCCAGTGAACAACCTGTAGCAAGGCATTTTGCGTTAGCCAAGCATAGCCTTGCAACATTACGATATTGCATCATAGATCAGGCCCCATTCTCAATAAGGGGTGGGGATAGGGCCAAGAGGTTGTTACAACTAGAAACCAGGTGGATCATTATGTTGAATACACTCAGCCCTAAAGGCCTGAATGAATCACTGGGCATGAGCAACTTTATTTAAGATCTAACATTTAATATTTAACATCTTCACACAACGGATCAGGGTGGGTGAGTCCCACATATTATGTTCACCATGCATCTAATGGAATCTATATATACACAAGGGGCAACTGTAGGTGGCCGTTCTAACAGACTGGCGAGCCAACTGTTAACATCCAGCGAGTCCCTACCATCTGCCATATCCATTAGTTTAATACAGGTAGCCCCAATATACTGGACACATGCCAATTGAATAGGCATGTGTATTTGGGTAATAGTAAAGATCAGGGAAGCAACATTCCCTTCATTATTAACACTGTGTCTAGATACTTGTTTTTAAATTTTTTATTCCTATTAGCACTTTAGCACTGACACTTTATACATGTAATGTTGTATATGTATTATTTTAACTATTCAGGCAACTTTATTACGAGCCTGTCATACACGATGTGATTAATTCACGCAATTGTTGATATTCTGATGTGTTGTTCGTTTGTTGTCAGGCGTTTCTAGGCAACACTCCCCCACGCCCCCGTGTGACGGCCTGGTGAGCTGGCATCCGGTCAGCTGAGAGTCCCGGAGGCCGGAAGCCTGGATCCCGGAAGCTGAACGGAGGCGCGGCGAGGACGGCCAGAGACGCTTCTAGGTAAGGTATTTATTCTGTTTCTTTGCACTTTGTTCACTGTGTGTGTCCTGAAGACGGGGTTCAGTGCCCCGAAACGTTGATAAAGCACCCGCTTGTTTCACATGTATACAGTCTCCTGAGTGCCGCCTTATTTGATCTCCTTGTATGTACGGACCACCAGCCCGGAGGGAGGGCACCGGAGCGCATTTACCATTTGCTGTACACATTTGTGAGTGCCGAACCAGTTCTTCATATATATATATATATATATATATATATATATATATTTTAGTGGAGGGGGGTTTCTGGGTGCTCGGAAACCACCCCCTGGGTGCGTCACTGTGTTGAAGGGGCTATGTAGTATAAGATAAGCAGAGTCTAACTAGATACGTCTGGTGATACAAAGTGCCAGAATTGAAATGTGCAAATTCTATTCTGGCCATCATCTCTTTCAACCACAATAATTGATACAGATTTTTATGTTTTTTCACGTAGTGTAATATTTGCCAATTCACCACTAATAGACACTCAAAAATCAGCAAAGCTCATAGACAAACGCAGGTGGTTCTGGTTGCCCAGAAACCCCCCCCCTCTCTTGGCAACTGGGTCAAATTATGACAATAATAGCAGTGGTATATAATACGATTACTAGAGCTGCCGACAGATCATGCAGCTTAAGTGACAGAGCAGAGCGGCTGCACATGCCCAGTGGTAGCAGCTTCTTCTACCAAGTTTGCTGTGTGTGTGGATTTGAGTCCTCAATGGGTGTAGTATGGTATGCCGGTGGCCGGTATACTGTGCGCCGGGATCCCGACAGTCGGCATACTGAAGACCACCCTCCTCAATATGTGCACTGGACTATAAAGAGTAGCTGCCAGGAAGAAGAGACAGGATCCTTACCATGAGGTGGGAGAATGTGTGCTTAGAAAGTGCAGTACTGCTTCTATTATGTTTGTGTATTTATGTATATATATGTATAGTGATGTGCACCGGAAATTTTTCGGGTTTTGTGTTTTGGTTTTGGATTCGGGTCTGCGGCCGTGTTTTGGATTCGGATGCATTTTGGCAAAACCTCCCTGAAATTTTTTTGTCGGATTCGGGTGTGTTTTGGATTCGGGTGTTTTTTTACAAAAAACCCTCAAAAACAGCTTAAATCATAGAATTTGGGGGTCATTTTGATCCCATAGTATTATTAACCTCAATAACCATAATTTCCACTCATTTTCAGTCTATTCTGAACACCTCACACCTCACAATATTATTTTTAGTCCTAAAATTTGCACCGAGGTCGCTGGATGGCTAAGCTAAGCGACACAAGTGGCCGACACAAACACCTGGCCCATCTAGGAGTGGCACTGCAGTGTCAGGCAGGATGGCACTTCAAAAAAATTGTCCCCAAACAGCACATGATGCAAAGAAAAAAAGAGGCGCACCAAGGTCGCTGTGTGACTAAGCTAAGCGCCACAAGTGGCCGACACAAACACCTGGCCCATCTAGGAGTGGCACTGCAGTGTCAGACAGGATGGCACTTCAAAAAAATTGTCCCCAAACAGCACATGATGCAAAGAAAAAAAGAGGCGCACCAAGGTCGCTGTGTGACTAAGCTAAGCGACACAAGTGGCCGACACAAACACCTGGCCCATCTAGGAGTGGCACTGCAGTGTCAGGCAGGATGGCACTTCAAAAAAATTGTCCCCAAACAGCACATGATGCAAAGAAAAAAAGAGGCGCACCAAGGTCGCTGTGTGACTAAGCTAAGCGACACAAGTGGCCGACACAAACACCTGGCCCATCTAGGAGTGGCACTGCAGTGTCAGGCAGGATGGCACTTCAAAAAAATTGTCCCCAAACAGCACATGATGCAAAGAAAAATGAAAGAAAAAAGTGGTGCAAGATGGAATTGTCCTTGGGCCCTCCCACCCACCCTTATGTTGTATAAACAGGACATGCACACTTTAACGAACCCATCATTTCAGCGACAGGGTCTGCCACACGACTGTGACTGAAATGACTGGTTGGTGTGGGCCCCCACCAAAAAAGAAGCAATCAATCTCTCCTTGCACAAACTGGCTCTACAGAGGCAAGATGTCCACATCATCATCCTCCTCCGATTCCTCACCCCTTTCACTGTGTACATCCCCCTCCTCACAGATAATCCACCATCTCAGGTCCCTGTGTACTTTCTGGAGGCAATTGCTGGTGAATGTCTCCACGGAGGAATTGATTATAATTCATTTTGATGAACATCATCTTCTCCACATTTTCTGGAAGTAACCTCGTACGCCGATTGCTGACAAGGTGAGCGGCTGTACTAAACACTCTTTCGGAGTACACACTGGAGGGTGGGCAACTTAGGTAGAATAAAGCCAGTTTCTGCAAGGGCCTCCAAATTGCCTCTTTTTCCTGCCAGTATACGTACGGACTGTCTGACGTGCCTACTTGGATGCGGTCACTCATATAATCCTCCACCATTCTTTCAATGGTGAGAGAATCATATGCAGTGACAGTAGATGACATGTCAGTAATCGTTGGCAGGTCCTTCAGTCCGGACCAGATGTCAGCGCTCGCTCCAGACTGCCCTGCATCACCGCCAGCGGGTGGGCTCGTAATTCTTAGCCTTTTCCTCGCACCCCCAGTTGCAGGAGAATGTGAAGGAGGAGATGTTGACGGGTCACGTTCCGCTTGACTTGACAATTTTCTCACCAGCAGGCCTTTGAACCTCTGCAGACTTGTGTCTGCCGGAAAAAGAGATACAACGTCAGTGGCAAACGCAGGATTTGCTTGGGGGGGTTTCCAGAACTGGGCGGAGCCAATCATGGGGGTGGGGACTGAGGTGACCCAGCATATGCTGGGTCCGTAAAACTAGTGTGTCTGTGTGTGTGTGTGTGTGTGTGTGTGTATATATATATATATATATATATATATATACATACATACATACATACATACATATACACATACATATACATAGCATATTAAACATGCATATATATATATATATATATATATATGTACACACACATACAGTACACATATATATATATATATATACACATGTATATATATATATATATATCATATGTGTGTGTGTTTGTATGTATGTATATACATGTGTATATATGTATGCACATGGATATATATGTACTATAATTAAAATAAAGTAAACTTTTATTGCACTTGCAAGTGCCACCAGGAAGACAGCAGGCTGCAGAGGACGCTAGACAGTCATTAATAATACTCATGCAGCTAAAAAAAAAATAATAATATATATATATATATTTTTTTTGTGGAGGGGGGTTTCTGGGTACTCGGAAACCCCCCCTGGGTGCGCCACTGAACGTAGGTTTTAAATCTAGGATCGAGCACGGTGGCCAAAATGTAGTGCTCTGATTTCAACAGATTGACCACCCGTGAATCCTTGTTAAGCGAATTAAGGGCTCCATCCACAAGTCCCACATGCCTAGCGGAATCGCTCTGTTTTAGCTCCTCCTTCAATGTCTCCAGCTTCTTCTGCAAAAGCCTGATGAGGGGAATGACCTGACTCAGGCTGGCAGTGTCTGAACTGACTTCACGTGTGGCAAGTTCAAAGGGTTGCAGAACCTTGCACAACGTTGAAATCATTCTCCACTGCGCTTGAGTCAGGTGCATTCCCCCTCCTTTGCCTATATCGTGGGCAGATGTATAGGCTTGAATGGCCTTTTGCTGCTCCTCCATCCTCTGAAGCATATAGAGGGTTGAATTCCACTTCGTTACCACCTCTTGCTTCAGATGATGGCAGGGCAGGTTCAGGAGTGTTTGGTGGTGCTCCAGTCTTCGGCACGCGGTGGCTGTATGCTGAAAGTGGCCCGCAATTCTTCGGGCCACCGACAGCATCTCTTGCACGCCCCTGTCGTTTTTTAAATAATTCTGTACCACCAAATTCAATGTATGTGCAAAACATGGGGCGTGCTGGAATTTGCCCAGATGTAATGCATGCACAATATTGCTGGCGTTGTCCGATGTCACAAATCCCCAGGAGAGTCCAATTGGGGTAAGCCATTCTGCGATGATGTTCCTCAGTTTCCGTAAGAGGTTGTCAGCTGTGTGCCTCTTATGGAAAGCGGTGATACAAAGCGTAGCCTGCCTAGGAACGAGTTGACGTTTGCGAGATCCTGCTACTGGTGCCGCCGCTGCTGTTCTTGCTGCGGGAGGCAATACATCTACCCAGTGGGCTGTCACAGTCATATAGTCCTGAGTCTGCCCTGCTCCACTTGTCCACATGTCCGTGGTTAAGTGGACATTGGGTACAACTGCATTTTTTAGGACACTGGTGACTCTTTTTCTGAGGTCTGTGTACATTTTCGGTATCGCCTGCCTAGAGAAATGGAACCTAGATGGTATTTGGTACCGGGGACACAGTACCTCAATCAAGTCTCTAGTTGCCTCTGAATTAACGGTGGATACCGGAACCACGTTTCTCACCACCCAGGCTGACAAGACATGAGTTATCCGCCTTGCAGCAGGATGACTGCTGTGATATTTCATCTTCCTCGCAAAGGATTGTTGGACAGTCAATTACTTACTGGAAGTAGTACAAGTGGTCTTCCGACTTCCCCTCTGGGATGCCGATCGACTCCCAGCAGCAACAACAGCAGCGCCAGCAGCAGTAGGCGTTACACTCAAGGATGCATCGGAGGAATCCCAGGCAGGAGAGAACTCGTCAGACTTGCCAGTGACATGGCCTGCAGGACTATTGGCTTTCCTGTGTAAGGTGGAAATTGACACTGAGGGAGTTGGTGGTGTGGTTTGCAGGAGCTTGGTTACAAGAGGAAGGGATTTAGTGGTCAGTGTACTGCTTCCGCTGTCATCCAAAGTTTTTGAACTTGTCACTGACTTCTGATGAATGCGGTCCAGGTGACGTATAAGGGAGGATGTTCCTAGGTGGTTAACGTCCTTACCCCTACTTATTACAGCTTGACAAAGGCAACACACGGCTTGACACCTGTTGTCCGCATTTGTGTTGAAATAATTCCACACCGAAGAGGTGATTTTTTTTGTATTTTGACCAGGCATGTCAATGGCCATATTCGTCTCACGGACAACAGGTGTCTTCCCGGTGCCTGACTTAAACAAACCACCTCACCATCAGAATCCTCCTTGTCAATTTCCTCCCCAGCGCCAGCAACACCCATATCCTCATCCTGGTGTACTTCAACAGTGACATCTTCAATTTAACTATCAGGAACAGGACTGCGGGTGCTCCTTCCAGCACTTGCAGGGGGCGTGCAAATGATGGAAGGCGCAAGCTCTTCCCGTCCAGTGTTGGGAAGGTCAGGCATCGCAACCGACACAATTGGACTCTCCTTGGGGATTTGTGATTTAGAAGAACGCACAGTTCTTTGCTGTGCTTTTGCCAGCTTAAGTCTTTTCATTTTTCTAGCGAAAGGCAGAGTGCGTCCATCCTCATGTGAATCTGAACCACTAGCCATGAACATAGGCCAGGGCCTCAGCCGTTCCTTGCCACTCCGTGTGGTAAATGGCATATTGGCAAGTTTACGCTTCTCATCAGACGCTTTCAATTTGGATTTTTGGGTCATTTTACTGAACTTTTGTTTTTTGGATTTTACATGCTCTCTACTATGACATTGGGCATCGGCCTTGGCAGACGACGTTGATGGCATTTCATCGTCTCGGCCATGACTAGTGGCAGCAGCTTCAGCACGAGGTGGAAGTGGATCTTGATCTTTCCCTATTTTAACCTCCACATTTTTGTTCTCCATTTTTTAATGTGTGGAATTATATGCCAGTATCAATAGCAATGGCCTACTACTATATATACTGCGCACAACTGAAATGCACCACAGGTATGGATGGATAGTATACTTGACGACACAGAGGTAGGTAGAGCAGTGGCCTTCCGTACCGTACTGCTATATATACTGGTGGTCACTGTCAGCAAAATTCTGCACTGTCCTCCTCCTATATAATATACTGGTGGTCCCCAGTGCCCACAATAAAGCAGTGTGAGCACAGATATATGCAGCACACTGAGCACAGATATGGAGTGTTTTTCAGGCAGACAACGTATACTGGTGGTCACTGGTCAGCAAAACTCTGCACTGTACTCCTCCTATACTGCTCCCCAGTCCCCACAATTAAGCAGTGTGAGCACAGATATATGCAGCACACTGAGCACAGATATGGAGTGTTTTTCAGGCAGACAACGTATACTGGTGGTCACTGGTCAGCAAAACTCTGCACTGTACTCCTCCTATATAATACAGCTGCTCCCCAGTCCCCACAATTAAGCAGTGTGAGCACAGATATATGCAGCACACTGAGCACAGATATGGAGTGTTTTTCAGGCAGAGAACGTATACTGGTGGTCACTGGTCAGCAAAACTCTGCACTGTACTCCTCCTATATAATACAGCTGCTCCCCAGTCCCCACAATTAAGCAATAAGCAGCACAAATATTATTAATAAACGGAGAGGACGCCAGCCACGTCCTCTCCCTAACATTTCCAATGCACGAGTGAAAATGGCGGCGACGCGCGGCTGCTTATATAGAATCCGAATCTCGCGAGAATCCGACAGCGGGATGATGACGTTCGGGTGCGCTCGGATTAACCGAGCCATACGGGAGAATCCGAGTATGCCTCGGACCCGTGTAAAATGGGTGAAGTTCGGGGGGGTTCGGTTTCCGAGGAACCGAACCCGCTCATCACTAATTTATTATGGGATGTTTGACCTTTTCCTGATCACTTTTCTATATTATTTAACTGTTTGATACAGCATGTGCTATAAACATAGTGTTAAATATTAATACTGTATTCCATACAGTATCCAATGTATAAAATGACAATGTTTACATTAATGTCCAGGGTCGTTATTAGGTTCTTCTACCGCTCCCCCAGACTCCCGCATTGCTCCAATGTTCCGCAGAGTAGGAGATTGTGGACTGCATTTGGAAACCCCCCTCTAGAAATCCTGCGTTTGCCACTGAAGCTCATTTAGAGTACATTAAGGGGGTGATTAGGAGGTGGATACAGGGAAGCCATTGGGTGCAAGTGCCAATGGCTTCCTCTGCACATGTTGTCCGAGCTACAATGCGCATGGGCCCTCATTCCGAGTTGTTCGCTCGGTATTTTTCATCGCATCGCAGTGAAAATCCGCTTAGTACGCATGCGCAATGTTCGCACTGCGACTGCGCCAAGTAACTTTACTATGAAGAAAGTATTTTTACTCACGGCTTTTTCTTCGCTCCGGCGATCGTAATGTGATTGACAGGAAATGGGTGTTACTGGGCGGAAACACGGCGTTTCAGGGGCGTGTGGCTGAAAACGCTACCGTTTCCGGAAAAAACGCAGGAGTGGCCGGAGAAACGGTGGGAGTGCCTGGGCGAACGCTGGGTGTGTTTGTGACGTCAGCCAGGAACGACAAGCACTGAAATGATCGCACAGGCAGAGTAAGTCTGGAGCTACTCTGAAACTGCTAAGTAGTTAGTAATCGCATTATTGCGAATACATCGGTCGCAATTTTAAGAAGCTAAGATTCACTCCCAGTAGGCGGCGGCTTAGCGTGTGTAACTCTGCTAAATTCGCCTTGCGACCGATCAACTCGGAATGAGGGCCATGGTAACTCACATACAGATGTGTCCACTTACATCTTTGCTTTTTTACCAATTTGGCACAACATGCAAAACACGGGTAAGCTGTTTTTCACGAGTAGTGAGTGGATGATTTTTAAAATTTTTGTTTGCCATAATAGAATATGTATAAAGTAACATAATAAAGCAAATTAAGAAAAAACACAATGCATGGCTAAATCTCTGAGTCTATGACATGCAAAACCGTGCCATACATGGCGGGATATAGCAAAGATGTATGTGGACACATCTGTAGGTGCAGACTGAAATTGCATGCCGATCCATGCAATTTTTCGATGGGCATTTCTGGGTGGTAACTGGGGTGTGGCTACCAGAAGCAGGCGTGTTGTTGGTTTCAGCTCCTATGTCTAAAGATATAGTTGTACTGCGCCTGCAATTACTTATGGTGCGACCAATGGTGCGCAGATAGTGTGTCTTTGTACGCACATTGGGGGATTTGCGCTGCAGTCGGGTATCTCCATATCGGCTGCGGCAGTAGCAACTGCAGTAAAAGTCGCAGCCCCTACTGCAATAGCAGCCAACTGCTTTGTGGCGTGATTGGTGTAGGAGTAGGTATAGGACTATTGCAGCATGAGTAATGCATAGAACAGCTGAGACAATTAATCCTGACTTGGTGCGCCATAATTACTGTTACTAGTATCACTGGTCATTCATTCTTACCTACACTGGCTAATGCTGGAAACCCTGCAGATCACTATGAGGATTACTATTGTCATGTTAAGCTTTTATGGGAAGCAGTTAGTTTCCCGGCTGTCGGGATCCTGGCAGTCCGGATACCACTGTCGGAATCCTGACAGCAAAGGGAATCCCCGTGGTTGAAATCCTGACCGGAGCCCGGAATCCCCACTCGGGGGCTGGTCCACGCCTCCCCCCAAGGAAGAACAAATTAGTGTGGCGAGCAAAACTCGCCACCGGGCTCGCAGCGTTGCGAGCGTGGTGAGCCCGCAAGGGGACACGCTGCGCTCACCATCGGGATCCCGCCTGTCAGGATTCCAGCGTCAGTCTTATGACCATCGGGATCCCATATTGAATCCGCTTTTATTCATAAGGTGCTACAAAGTGTCTGCTGTGCCGCACGAGGGGTAAGCATAAAGACAAATGAGGATTATGGGGGATGAGTACAACAGATTGGCCTGTCTTGGTTCATTTAGTAATTGTCTTTCATAACCTAATAAATGGGTGACTGTGGTTAGTCGCACGTTCGGATTATTATTACTCACACTGGATTGGAGTAGAATGTACATCAGTGTTTTTGTATAAAATACTCATCTCTGTACTGCATATACACATCAAAGATAAGTACACATACAGTACATCTGTATATTTTGCTGTATCCCTGACCGGAGCCTAGCTCTGCCTGGACAGATGGAATGGTGACAGGCAAGCATAGGCTAAATATAGTACAGGCATATTCACGGAAATGCGCCACAATTACACGTGCATGCGTCTGCAGAGAGGACTTATAGGAGCCATATCTCTTGTGGATGATGATTGGCGCAATCACAGGCATATCGGTAGCAATATTGGGCAATTGGCACAATACGGCAGTGTGTGGGATCTCAAAATAAACCTTGGGCTTGATAAATAATAAAGTTGAAATCAGTTGAATTATATGATGTCAGATGAGGGTAGACTGCCTCTATATAGACCTGTCTGTACAATCACCTATCAGCGTCATCTTTCCCAATATAGTAATTTACTTGTGTGTCCAAATTGGACACTGATCATGTTCTCTATGGATAAAAACATCTAAAGTTACAGAGAGAAACAAATTGCTCAACTTCTTCCTTTTCATCCTATGATTCTGATAACCAAATAACCATGTTAGAATTAGATGCATCTAAAATAAATTGCAGAAGAGGTTACGTTACAATCTATTAAATTAGAATTATACCGTGATATGTGGACCGATTTACAAAAAACTTTGCAAAGAAAAAGTGGAGGTGCCACACAGAGCAACCAATCAGATTCTAGATATTTTTTTGTCCGGTACATTCTAGAAATTAATAGCAATAATCTGATTGGCTGCAGTGAGCAACACCACCACTTTTCCTTTTTAGAAGTTTAAGTAATAGTTAGAAAAGGAAGTTAAAGAGTAGATGGAAATATATAATGTAATCTATGGTGACCAAACAGACAATTGGTTTCCTTGTGTGTCGTTAGTGAAACTATGCAGGATCAAACTGACCAAACTGCCACATTTGCATATGTATTCGTCAGACATCAATTAAAGCATACTTAAATTAAAATTCAGTTTTGGGTTCGGGGTTGGAAGACACTGCTTGCCCCCAGGGCAGAAGAGAGCCTGTCCGGGCCCAGGTACTTTTTAGGGTGTGTGGTTTAATCAAAGGAGGCGTGGCCATGCACCCTTAGAAAAATATTATAGAAAAATTGTATTTTAAACACCTCCCAGCAAATGCGTCACTAGGGTTGGTGTCACCCGGTATGGTAACTCATGGTGTCACCCCCATGGACCTCCTTCTGTATCACATCACACGGAACCCTTAGTAATGTTTTTGTACTAGTTTTAGAGCATTTGTGTACGATATTGTGAGTCCAGGACTGCCGGGGAGATTCTGGGAAGTTCAAGGGAAATCACATGCGATGATCACATGCGATTCATCTTTCTGATGTATGGCCTCCTTCAGGTATGCAGTATGCACATTCATGCGGAAATCTGTTTCATTACAAAAAAATGCATTTGAAGACCCGCACTTACAGATGTAGCCTCCTACACTGTTGCTGCGAGAGGCAGATTGTCCTGGTGCTGCCGCATTGCAGCATGCCGTAGCCTCCCGCAGCAAACAAAGGGCCTAATTCAGACCTGATCGCAACAGCAATTTTTTTCTCTAATGGGCAAAACCATGTTGCACTGCAGGGGGGGTCAGATATAACATTTGCAGAGAGAGTAGATTTGGGTGGGGTGTGTTCAAACTGAAATCTAAATTGCAGTGTAAAAATAAAGCAGCCAGTATTTACCCTGCACAGAAACAAAATAACCCACCCAAATCTAACTCTTTCTGCACATGTTATATCTGCCCCACCTGCAGTGCACATGGTTTTGCTCCTTAGAGAAATATTTTACTTTTGCGATCAGGTCCAAGACCTTGAACTGTACATAATAATTAACTATATAGTTGTGTAGGTTTCTAATATATAATATTGCCACAGTAGAGCATAGGACAGTGTGTATCTGAATTTGTAGCACACACTGGGGGTCATTCCGAGTTGTTCGCTCGGTAATTTTCTTCGCATCGCAGCGATTTTCCGCTTAATGCGCATGCGCAATGTTCGCACTGCGACTGCGCCAAGTAAATTTGCTAAGCAGTTAGGAATATTGGCCCTCATTCCGAGTTGTTCGCTCGGTAAATTTCATTGCATCGCAGCGATTTTCCGCTTAGTGCGCATGCGCAATGTCCGCACTGCGACTGCGCCAAGTAAATTTGCTATGAAGTTAGGATTTTTACTCACGGCTTTTTCTTCGCTCAGGCGATCGTAGTGTGATTGACAGGAAATGGGTGTTTCTGGGCGGAAACAGGCCGTTTTATGGGCGTGTGGGAAAAAACGCTACCGTTTCCGGAAAAAACGCAGGAGTGGCTGGAGAAACGGGGGAGTGTCTGGGCGAACGCTGGGTGTGTTTGTGACGTCAAACCAGGAACGACAAGCACTGAACTGATCGCAGATGCCGAGTAAGTCTGAAGCTACTCTGAAACTGCTAAGAAGTTTGTTTTCGCAAAATTGCGAATACGTCGTTCGCAATTTTAAGATGCTAAGATTCACTCCCAGTAGGCGGCGGCTTAGCGTGAGCAACTCTGCTAAAATCGCCTTGCGAGCGAACAACTCGGAATGACCTCCATTACTCACGGTTTTTTCATCGTTCTGGTGATCGTAATGTGATTGACAGGAAGTGGGTGTTTCTGGGCGGAAACAGGCCGTTTTAGGGGCGTGTGGGAAAAAACGCTACCGTTTCTGGGAAAAACGCGGGAGTGGCTGGAGAAACGGAGGAGTGTCTGGGCGAACGCTGGGTGTGTTTGTGACGTCAAACCAGGAACGACAAGCACTGAAATGATCGCACTGGCAGAGTAAGTCTCGAGCTACTCAGAAACTGCACAGAGATGTCTTATCGCAATATTGCAAATCTTTCGTTCGCAATTTTAAGAAGCTAAGATTCACTCCCAGTAGGTGGCGGCTTAGCGTGTGCAATGCTGCTAAAAGCAGCTTGCGAGCGAACAACTCGGAATGAGGACCACTGTGTACTTTTTTTCTCTCTCACTGCATTACATAAGTAATCAGGATGTAGTTATGTGACCGGCGGTCAGGAGACCACCGGTCACATTACCGACGGCTAAATCCCATACCCCTCTAAATCCCGATAGTCGGCATGCTGACTAGCAGGGACTATTCCCACTCGTGGGTGTCAACGACACTCATAGAGTGGGAATAGAACCTGTGGCAAGCACAGCTCTCCACCGAGCCTGCACGGGGCTTGTTGCACTCGCCCCCGCCGGCATTCCGCTGACGGGATCCCGTAGTCTGTATACTGATCACCGCCGGGATCCCCAGCGGCGGTAACACATACCCATCCCAAGTAACCAACCTTACAGAGTAAGGAGTAAGTGCAGTGTTCAGTTATTCAGGTATATATCAGCCCCTGGTAGTGTAAAGTACGTAAATAGCATATAACATATCATAACTTAGTTGTGAATAGGCTGTAATTGGCAGTACGGGACCAGAATCAGCAGTCAGCAATGGGGGCTTGTGATAAGGGAGTGATACCCCTTTCATACCATCATCTTAGTTTGAACACGGGTTATTGCACATGAGCGTGCATAACCCGTGTTGCTGTGCGGTATGAAAGGACTCAAGGGCAGATTTATTAAGCCTGGTGAAGTGATAAAGTGGAATGTGATAACGCACCAACCAATCAGCTCTTAACTTCCATGTCACAGGCTGGGTTTGAAAAATGACAGTTAGGAACTGACTGGCTGGTGCGTTATCACCTTCCTCTTTATCACTTCACCAGGCTTAATAAATCTGCCCCTCAGTTGGAATAATCCGGGTTGAGCGACCTGGTATTTCAAGTCAGGCAGCACTTAGAGATCATGTGATCTCTAAGCGCCACCCCCGCAGCATCACCACTAACGTCACTACTCGGCAATATGCTGGGTGTCATGCGGCGAGCGCGGGTCCCGGGATTCGTCCTCTTCCGGGGCAGCAGTCCGTTGTGCTCGGTGGCCGCATGGGGATGAGGCGCGGTCGGCGGAGGGAGTGACGGCTTCCTGTAGCCGGAGGGGAGGACCTAGTGGCAGCAGCTTCCTGGTGTGTCTGCTATGCAGGAAGCGACCATGTTGGAGAGCAAGGGCAGCACCAATGAGCGAGATGGGTGAGTACAGCCAATCCTGTTTCCCTGCTGCCCATTCTGTGCCAGTGCTTTGTTGCAGTTTCTCCAGTGGCAAATGCAGGATTTGCATGGGGGGGTTTCCAGAACTGGGCGGAGCCAATCACGGGGGTGGGGACTGAGGTGACCCAGCATATGCTGGGTCCGTAAAACTAGTGTACATATACACACACACACATCTACATATATATATATATATATATATATATACATACACACAGCATATTAAACATGCATATATATATATATATATGTGTGTGTACACACATACAGTATATATATATATATATACATACATACATACACACACGTATATATATATATATATATATATATATATATATCTATCATGTGTGTGTGTGTTTATATGTATGTATGTATGTATATACATGTGTATATATGTATGCACATGGATATATTATTATTATTATTATCCTTTATTTATATGGCGCCACAAGGGTTCCGCAGCGCCCAATTACAGAGTACATGAATAATCAAACAGGAAAACAGCAACTTACAGTTGATGACAGTATAGGACAAGTACAGGGTAAATACACATAGTTACATCAGCAGATGACACTGGAATAAGTATCAGGTGGCCGAAGACTGCTGGAGTTGATGCAGTTGAAGATTATTAAAGTAAGAATGGATAAGCACATGAGGGAAATATATATATGTACTATAATTAAAATAAACTTTTATTGCTCTTACAAGTGCCACCAGGAAGACAGCAGGCTGCAGAGGACGCTAGACAGCCATTAATAATACTCATGCAGCTAAAAAAAAAAAAAAAAATTTTTTTTTTTTTTTTTTTTAGTGGAGGGGGGTTTCTGGGTGCTCGGAAACCCCCCCTGGGTGCGCCACTGTTCTCAGTACCCTAGCTCTGTGCTCCCGCAGATTAGTCTGTGCATCTCTTTGGTAACTGGTCCTACCTTTCTCTCCGAGTTTCAGACAGCTCTCATTGTACTACGCTCGCCAGCTCCCCAGTGCGCGGTCACGGTCAACCGCACTCCCTTCGGTGCCTACGAATTCTGCAGGATTCCCGTGGTGGTTCACCAGCTTCAGCCCGTGTCTTCGTTCACGCCTTTGCATCATTCAGCAAACAGTCTTCACAGTTCTTCATTCATGTCTTCGTATCATCCAGTAAACAGTCCACACAGTTCTTCATTCACGTCTTTGTATCATCCAGTAAACAGTATTCACAGTTCTTCATTCACGTCTTCGTATTATCCAGTAAACAGTCTTCACAGTTCTTCATTCACGTCTTCGTATCATTAAGTAAACAGTCTTCACAGTTCTTCATTCACGTCTTCATATCATCCAGTAAACAGTCTTCACAGTTCTTCATTCAAGTCTTCGTATCATCCAGTAAACAGTCTTCACAGTTCTTCATTCACGTCTTCGTATCATCAAGTAAACAGTCTTCACAGTTCTTCATTCACGTCTTCGTATCATCCAGTAAACAGTCTTCACAGTTCTTCATTCACATCTTCGTATCATCCAGTAAACAGTCTTCACAGTTCTTCATTCACGTCTTCACATCATCCAGCAAACAGTCTTCACAGTTCTTCTGCCACATCTTCGTACTATCTAAAGCATATTCCTCACAATACTTCAGTTCTGGCCTCGTATCACTCAGTGGACATTCTCACCCAGAACTAGTCAGTCCCAGTATTCCTACAGTCATATTCTGCTCTGTTACCGTCAATAAATATATGAAACGGAATTATCTTCGTCCTCCTTGTTTCCTGCATTCTGGAGCTCCTTCGGTTGGTCTGAGTCCAACGGATTCACACAGAAACAGCTTGTCGTGACACTGGGTTGGAAACAGTGGTGGCAAGCGGACTGAGGCAGGTCGCAGCTGGGAAGCACCCGTGTCAGGCTCTCGGGTGCGACTCGCCTCAGGTGGTCTAAAAGCGGTATTAGGCGTGCTTCCCGGGTCACAGTAGTCTATGCAAAAGTAGGTGCAGTATCCAGAAGGATCTGGACGCACAGCTGCGTGGGCGGGTACTTTAAAAACCCAGTGGCCCACAATGAGAGCTTGATGTACAGCAGCAGCGGCGGGTGCAGTATAGACCCAGTGGGAGACGGCTAATCCAACCCCCACCCCCTTGCAAAAACACACACACAAACTCAGTCCTGGCAGGGCTGACCACCTCTGCAAAGCTGCAGCTGGAGATCAGTGATCACAGTCGGGTCTGTCAGTTACCTTGCAAGAGCATTCCCCTGCCACCACCGGACTGTCAATCTCCCCACCAAGCCAGCTCCCACATCACTCGATGTCTCACTTTCTGCAGCTTTCAGCCTGCAGGGAGACGGATCTGCTGCTGCTGCTGCTGCTATGGCCACTGGAAAGGGACTCTGTGCACTTAGGTCTCCATATTGGCTGGCCGCTCGCTGGATCATGGCGGGCAACGCTACCCACGGGCCCGCGATGCTTGCCAGTCTATTTTGCATGCCAAGCTCCGCCCCATCGTGGACGGACTCGTGCATGCGTGGTCTGGATTTTGGACGGCACTCATAGGTGTGCGCAGGGGGGGGGGGGTGCCTGGTGCGCACAGGCACCCCCTAATGTCCAGCACCCCGATCTCACATGCCTGATGCAGCGATCGCCGAGCAGGCTGATTACTGTCCCCTCTGTGCTGCACCCTGTCAGGACTGCATTACTGACCGGACGCCTGGGTTAATCAAGGGTGCCACTACCACCGGCTTTCAAATTCCCAGCTCCACCTCTATGTACAAAAACTGTGTGATGTGACGTGATTACGTCATGCTGCTCGCACGCCCACCCGTCACACCCGCCCACCTCTCTCCTTCTATGCTATGCCAACGCCAGCCACTGATGAGGAGCAGCATGCAGCCAGCGTTCCTCTAACGAAGACAAATTCAAATCTGGCAGGCGGTTGGCAGCAGCACTGACACATCACTCGGTTTTCCAGCAGCAGCAGTACTAGTCTGCGACTGTCAGTGTCAGTGAGTGAATGACTTGTAAGTAAGCTGCTGCAGAGGAAGGAGAGGGGGAGCCAGACCAGGCTGAGGAGGAGCACTGTAATTGCAGTGAGTGTCATCAGGGGTGTTTGTTTGGTGCACACCACAACATCTGACAATGTTTCTGCTTTATTAGGATTGGTTCAAAGGTGGATATTTTATATGTGTTGACCATCAATAGATGGTGCTAGACATGCCCAAAAGGCAGTGCTATACCCCCCCCCCCCCCGATGGTGCACCCCCTAATAAAATGTTCATATTATTATGTTCTCTCCATAGATTTCCATCCACAGTATAAAAACACAGATAGGTTAAATGTCTGGAGACAAAACTGGTCACTAGTGCTGTACATTATATACCAATGTATTTTATCTCATTTATGTCCCCTTATATTTATACATACAGTGCATCCGGAAAGTATTCACAGCACTTCACTTTTTCCACATTTTGTTATGTTACAGCCTTATTCCATCCTGGAATAAATTCATTTTTCCCTCAAAATTCTACACACAATACCCCATAATGACAGCATGAAAAAAAGTGTTTTTGAGATTTTTGCAAATTTATTTAAAAAAAAACTAAGAAATCACATGTACATAAGTATTCACAGCCTTAGGTCAATACTTTGTTGATGCACCTTTGGCAGCAACTACAGCCTCAAGTCTTTTTGAATATGATGCCACAAGCTTGGCAAACCTATCTTTGGCCAGTTTAGCCCATTCCTCTTTGCAGCACCTCACAAGCTCCATCATGTTGGATGGGAAGTGTTGGTGCACAGACATTTTCAGATCTCTCCAGAGGGGTGGTCTTCAGGTTGCCGGCAGCTGGGCTCCCGGCGACCACCATACCGGCGCCATAATCCCGACCACCGGCATACTGTCATCTTTTCTCCCTCTTGGGGGTCCACGACTCCCCTGGAGGGAGAATAGCTAGCGTAGCGCGCCACCGTGCCCGCAGCGCGGCTCAAATGCGCTCGCCCAGCTGTCGGTATGCCGGCGGACGGGATTCCGGCGCTGGTATGCTGGTCGCCGGGACCCGACCGCCGGCAAACCATACTACACCTCTCCAGAGATGTTCAGTCCGATTCAAGTTTGGGCTCTGGCTGGGCCACTCAAGAACATTCACAGAGTTGTCCTGAAGCCACTCCTTTGATAGCTTGGCCGTGTGCTTAGGTACGTTGTCCCGCTGAAAGATTAACCGTCGCCCCAGTCTGAGGTCAGGAACGCTCTGGAGCAGGTTTTCATCTTTGGACATTGCTGCATTCATCTTTCCCTCCTGACTAGTATCCCAGTTCCTTCCACTGAAAATCATCTCCACATCATGATGCTGCTACCACCATGCTTCATTGTAGGGACGGTATTGTCCTGGTGATGAGCTGTGCCTGGTTTCCTCCAAACATGACGCCTGGCATTTACGCCAAAGAGTTTATTATTTATTTATTACCAGTTATTTATATAGCGCACATGTATTCCGCAGCGCTGTACAAAGAGAATATTTGGTCATTCACATCAGTCCCTGTCCCAGTGGAGCTTACAATCTATGGTCTGAGAGTCCTCCAGGTGCATTTTGGCAAACTCCAGGCTGGCTGCCATGTGCTTTTTATTAAGGAGTGGCTTCCGTCTGGCCACTCTACCATACAGGCATTGTACCATACAGGTGGATTCCGTCTGGCCACTCTACCATACAGGTGGATTGCTGAAGAGATGGTTGTCTTTCTGGAAGGTTTTCCTCTCTCCACAAAGGAATGCTGTAGCTCTGACAGAGTGACCATCAGGTTGTTGGTCACCTCCCTGACTAGGGCCCTTCTCCCCCGATCGCTCAGCTTAGACGGCCGGCCAGCTCTAGAAAGAGTTCTGGTGGTTCCGAACTTCTTCCATTTATGGATGATGGATGCCACTGTGCTCATTGGGACCTTCAAAGCAGCAGATATTTTTCTGTATCCTTCCCCAGATTTGTGCCTTGAGACAATCCTGTCTCAGAGGTCTACAGACAATTCCTTTGACTTCATGCTTGGTTTGTGCTCAGACTTGCACTGTCAAGTGTGGGACCTTACCTTTCCAAATCATGTCCAACCAACTGAATTTACCACAGGTGGACTCCAATTAAGCTGTAGGAACTTCTTAAGGAGGGTCAGTGGAAACAGGATGCACCTGAGCCCATTTTTAAACTTCATGGCAAAGGCTGTGAATACTTATGTACATGTGATTTCTTAGTTTTTTATTCTTAATAAATTTGCAAAAGTCTCAAAAAACTTTTTTCACGTTGTCATTATGGGGTATTGGGGGTCCTTCTGTCCCGATCGCACGCTGCAGTTTTTCGCAGCATAGCGATCGGGTCAGAACCGTGCATGCGCCAGCGCCGCAGTGCACCAGCGCATGGCCGCCCGTCACTGTGCTACGATCGCCTCTGCCTGATTGACACCTCCGCCATTTCCTGGGTTTGGTCCGGCCAACGCAGGCGTGGCCGGACCGTGCGGGGAGTGACCCGCAGCGGCTGCGTGACGTCACATGCAGCCGCTGCGGGCCGGCAAGCGAAGAGTCGCTCCCGGCCAGCACGCTAAAGCTGCGCTGGCCGGGAGCGACTCTTATATAGTAACATAGTAACATACAGAGGCGGAACTACCACCAGTGCAACCAGTGCGTTGCACTGGGGCCCGCCACTGTCCAGGGGCCCAAAGCATGTAATGAGTCAAACTGACTCATTACATGCCGCTGTGTTCTGCGGGCAACCGCTGCCCGCAGCACACAGCCGGCCGCCAAGGAGAGGAGAAGAGCGCAGCGGCACGGGGGAGAAGGAGGAGGAGGGAGGCGGAGGAGGGAGCCGCAGCAGCGCTTTGTTACTGGTTGAGGCGCTGCTGCTGCTGTCCCTCTGCTTCACTGTAGGCCAGGGCCGGACTGGGACCAAAAATAGGCCCTGGCATTTTTGAAGCACACAGGCCCACCTCGGTGTCAGCATCTGACTCCTCCCCTTACTATTCCCGACTCCTCCTACTTTTTAGTCTATGCTCTTACAAATATAATTAATATTATAACAACATACAAGTGTACATCATTCTGTATTAAAATACACACAACCATTGGTTGAAGTGGAAATGTTGAAGTGGGGGTATGGAAAAATAAAGGTTGTAACTAAGCGCGCGTGCTCCAGAAAAGGGGCATGGACACGCACGCGCCCCATTCACTAGAATGAGAGCGTCTGTGTGCACTCCCGGCGGGGCTAAGCGGCGACCAATCAGACAGAGAGTGTCCCATAGAGGCCAAAAAAATGGGTGTGGCCAATTAAAATGGGACGTGATACACAGACATATGCCCCGGCCCCAATAGTGCAGTGCCAGATCCACAATTGCCCCCACAGTGCCAGGTATACAAATGCCCCCACAGTGCCCGATCCACAAATGCCCCACAGTGCCAGGTATACAAATGCCCCCACAGTGCCAGATCCACAAATGCCCCCACAGTGCCAAGTATACAAATGCCCCCCACAGTGCCAGGTATACAAATGCCATGCCCCCACAGTGCCAGGTATACAAATGCCCCCACAGTGCCAGATCCACAAATGCCCCTACAGTGCCAGGTATACAAATGCCCCCACAGTACCCGATCCACAAATGCCCCACAGTGCCAGGTATACAAATGCCCCCACAGTGCCAGATCCACAAATGCCCCCACAGTGCCAGATCCACAAATGCCCCACAGTGCCAGGTTTACAAATGCCCCCACAGTGCCAGATCCACAAATGCCCCCACAGTGCCAGGTATACAAATGACCTCACAGTGCCAGATCCACAATTGGCCCCACAGTGTCAGGTATACAAATGCCCCACAGTGCCAGGTAAAGAATTGCCCCCACAGCAGTGCTGCAGCTGCTTACCGCTGCTGCTGCTCCTCTGGATGTGATGTGAGGGTGTTAGGAGGAGAGCTCAGAGCGTGGGCGCGCAGCTATGTCTGGCGCCGGCGTGTAGGACTTCAAACTAGCCGCCGGTTCGTGAGCCAATCAGAGCTCGCGGACCGGCAGCGGCGGCTCCTGATTGGCTCACGAACCGGCGGCTGGTTTGAAGTCCGCTACACGCCGCCAGACATAGAAGCGCTGGCCCGCTCTCTTCTCCTGACAGCTGAGACACGCTGCCGCCGGACTGAGCGGCAGCATGTCTCAGTGACACAAGCGGGGGTTGGCTGGACCGGCCCATGTGGCCAACGGCCCTTCTGGCATTTGCCAGAAGGGCCAGATGGCCAGTCCGGCCCTTCTATAGGCTGTCTTCCGCCGCTGTGAAGCGCATCCCAGCCATTCACAGCGGCGGAGAACAGCCTATAGTGAAGCAGAGGTAGAGCAGCAGCAGCAGCGCCTCCACCAATAACACAGCACTTTCTTTCTTTCTTTCTTTCTCTTTCTTCATGTGCAAAAAGGGGGACTGTCTGCCGTGATGTGTAAAAAGGGGGAATCTGCCTGCCGCAATGTGTAAAAAGGGGGAATCTGCCTGCCGCAATGTGTAAAAAGGGGGAATCTGCCTGACGTAATGTGTAAAAAGGGGGAATCTGCCTGACGTAATGTGTAAAAAGGGGGAATCTGCCTGCCGCAATGTGTAAAAAAGGGGAATCTGCCTGCCGTGACGTGTAAAAAGGGACGCTGTCTGCCGTCATGTGTAAAAAGAGGAATCTGTCCGCCGTAAGGTGTAAAAGGGTCTCTACCTGGTGTAGTGGTGCTACTGTGCTACGTAATTTGAATATATTGGAGACTACTGTGCACCGTTTTATAAATTGGTATTATTTTGTGGCCACACCCCTTCCCCACAAAGCCACGCCACTATGTATTTTTGCGCACTGCCCCTGTTTTGCATGCAGGGGTGGGGCTCCGATGCCGTTTCTTGCACACAGCGCTAAAATGTCTAGTTACGGCACTGTTGCTAGGTGTCCATTTCTCTGGCCCTGAGCAGGTCCCCTCACCAGATTCTCTCCAGGGGTGAGGGGGTGGACTTGGATGGGATGGGAGGGGGGCAAAGCATTTTGTCGCACCTGGGCCCACCGCTCGCTAGTTCCGTCACTGGTAACATAGTAACATAGTATTTGAGGTTGAATAGAGGCAAATTGCCCATCGTGTTCAACCTGTTGTGCGGTGCCTTTGCACTTCTGCGGGGGGGGGGGCGGCACGGACATGTGGGGCGGACTAGCCATTCCATTTTGATATAAGGCTGCAACATAACAAAATGTGGGAAAAGTGAAGCGCTGTGAATACTTTACGGATTCACTGTAGAGAGGCCTATTTATTAATATTCCGCACACCATGGCAACAACTCTTTTTTTATCGCCATTTGGGCGGGATGTACTAAAGGCAAAATGTGGTCAAAACTCAGAAACCTGCCAATTTCAGAGGGTTTCCTCATTCCCCATATGTATCAAGATCCGGACAGTGAAACGTTCTGGAGTATGTACCTGATAGGCAACGTCATCTATATAAAAGCCTATGGGCTTCTTTATGCAGAATTCCCCTGAGACGGATCTGAAAGATCCTTCTCTGACCCCATTAATGGCGGCACATGCACAGTAGGACTCCCAGGTCATAAATCCGGAATCCTCAAACCTCAAAGGACATCTCTTGTCAGAAGAGGTGTCCTTTGCGTTTATATTTGCAATTATTCATGCATACTGCACTAATAAACTTCACTATGCATGCAAGTGGCAGGGTGAATCGCATATTATATATGCATAACATGATACATTTGCCCTTTATGAGATACATAGGGGTACATTTCCTAAAGTGGGAGTTTTTAGAACCAGTGAGATTGCTCATAGCAACCAATCAGGTTCTACTTAACATTTATTTAGCTGCTTCTAGAAGATAATATATAGAATCGCATTGGTTGCTATGGGCAACATCACCAGTTCTAAAAAACTCCCACCTTAGTAAATTTACCCCATATGCTTGTTGACCTAAACCAAAACGCTGGATGCATATACCTTGATATGTCTTGATTTAAAAGCATTACTCCTTTGTCTGCTTGCTACTGTCCTGGCATACGTAAGTATAACAATATTGGCCCTCATTCCGAGTTGATCGGTCGCAAGGCGAATTTAGCAGAGTTACACACGCTAAGCCGCCGCCTACTGGGAGTGAATCTTAGCTTCTTAAAATTGCGACCGATGTATTCGCAATATTGCGATTACTAACTACTTAGCAGTTTCTGAGTAGCTCCAGACTTACTCTGCCTGTGCGATCAGTTCAGTGCTTGTCGTTCCTGGTTGACGTCACAAACACACCCAGCGTTCGCCCAGGCACTCCCACCGTTTCTCCGGCCACTCCTGCGTTTTTTCCGGAAACGGTAGCGTTTTCAGCCACACGCCCCTGAAACGCCGTGTTTCCGCCCAGTAACACCCATTTCCTGTCAATCACATTACGATCGCCGGAGCGAAGAAAAAGACGTGAGTAAAAATACTATCTTCATGGTAAAATTACTTGGCGCAGTCGCAGTGCGAACATTGCGCATGCGTACTAAGCGGATTTTCACTGCGATGCGATGAAAAATACCGAGCGAACAACTCGGAATGAGGGCCATAGTTTCAATAAAATAACTGTCACTGTTTTTGCATTAGGTGTTCTCCAATTCCCCTTTACTGTTGTCACTGTTATGCAGGGGTGAAAGTGGGCTGGAACGGGGCGGAACTGCAGTCCGTCAGTTATAATTGAAGTAATAGAACTGCGGTGGAACTTTGGTGGTCATTCCGAGTTGTTCGCTCGCAAGCTGCTTTTAGCAGCTTTGCACACGCTAAGCCGCCGCCTACTGGGAGTGAATCTTAGCATAGTAAAATTGCGAACGAAAGATTAGCAGAATTGCGAATAGACACTTCTTAGCAGTTTCTGAGTAGCTCCAGACTTACTCGGCAACTGCGATCAGTTCAGTCAGTTTCGTTCCTGGTTTGACGTCACAAACACTCCCAGCGTTCGCCCAGTCACTCCCCCGTTCCTTCAGACACTCCCGCGTTTTTCCCAGAAACGGTAGCGTTTTTTCACACACACACCCATAAAACGGCCAGTTTCCGCCCAGAAACACCCACTTCCTGTCAATCACATTACGATCACCAGAACGAAGAAAAAACCTTGTAATGCCGTGAGTAAAATTCCTAACTGCATAGCAAATTTACTTGGCGCAGTCGCAGTGCGAACATTGCGCATGCGCAATTAGCGGAAAATCGATGCGATGCAAAGAAAATTACAGAGCGAACAACTCGGAATGAGGGCCTTTGTTCTATCATTTCCACCTCCACCCACACACCTTACCCAGCCAAAGCAGCATTAGAAAGGCATTTATTATGAAGGAGGCTGGATTCTCTTTGGTTGCCCCGCTTTGCGCTGCCCATTATTATTATTATTATTATTATCATCCTTTATTTATATGGCGCCACAAGTGTTCCGTAGCACCCAAATACAGAGTACATAAACAAATAATCAAACAGGAAAACAGCAACTTAGGGTGTGTACACATGGTGAGATTCGGGCTATGCCCGATTCTCACTGATAATGTCGTTTTATATGCAGGAATGAAAAGCTATACCTTATACACACTTCAAATACACTTTACCATGAAGCCGCTGCGGCCGCTAAACTTAATACACACCCTACGTACATTAGCCCTCATTCCGAGTTGTTCGCTCGCAAGCTGCTTTTAGCAGCATTGCACACGCTAAGCCGCCGCCTACTGGGAGTGAATCTTAGCTTATCAAAATTGCGAACGAAAGATTAGCAGAATTGCGAATAGACACTTCTTAGCAGTTTCTGAGTAGCTCCACACTTACTCGGCAACTGCGATCAGTTCAGTCAGTTTCGTTCCTGGTTTGACGTCACAAACACACCCAGCGTTCGCCCAGACACTCCCCCGTTTCTTCAGACACTCCCGCGTTTTTCCCAGAAACGTCAGCGTTTTTTCACACACTCCCATAAAACGGCCAGTTTCCGCCCAGAAACACCCACTTCCTGTCAATCACATTACGATCACCAGAACGAAGAAAAAACCTCGTAATGCCGTGAGTAAAAAACCTAACTGCATAGCAAATTTACTTGGCACAGTCGCACTGCGGACATTGCGCATGCGCATTAGCGACTAATCGCTCCGTTGCGGAAAAAAAATAACAACGAGCGAACAACTCGGAATGACCCCCATTGTACACTGTTTGCGTACAGAGTCCCGTACAGTGTACGGACTTTGCGTACACACGTCGCGCTGACGGTACAAAGTACACGCAGCGCGTACACACCCAGAGATACATTTTAAACCTTTTACAGCAATGCAATGCGATAGTAATACACTTTAAACCTTAGCAGGGAAAGGAAGACACGACACCAGTTTCTAGTTAAACCACTGGGTTCCGACACCACAGCGTATTATTGCTGAAAGGGGGTTACAATATAAACAATACAAAACAACAGAATAATGGCTACAATCAATGGTACATACGTGAGTGGATTAGCCGCGCTACCCAGTCTGGTCCTCCGTCATCTGATAGATAACGTTGTGAGTCTTGTGTCTGACCAGGCCTGCAGCAGGCTCTCTTTATACAATTCATCCAAAACTTAACACAATGGATACTGTAATCTCTTTGTCCATTGGACACAGGGATGGTCATTTACAGTACAGGAGAGGTCATAGGTCGGTTTGAATAGGTGGGCGATGTCTGTTCCAACTGCTCTTGTGGGTGGTCTCCTCTGGATTCCCGCCGCATACATAATGTACAGTAAATATAGTTTATATCTATATTCTGCTCCTGCACATAACTATCCGCTGGAACATGCGATCTTCCTCAAACCAACAGCGGAATGTTACCCTTAAAATACCCTACAGCTGGATACCAAACACCACCTTATAACCTTGTTCTGTCCCCTCCTATCCTGTAAAGGTGAATCCCTTTGTTCTGTTACCATTAAAACTGCTGTTACTTTCTGATGTGGTGCAGGGAGACTATATGTACATTGTGCACTATTTGGATTAAATATGTAATGTGTTTTGATAGCTTTCCATGCGTTCACAAACTCTACCATAAATACCCATACCACGGGAGCGACCATACGCAAATTGCGGATATGTGCACGCACGGCAGAACTAGTACACACGCGGAGGCCATCTGTGTGTAGTTTGTACGTGATGTGTGTACTGCAATATTTTTCGACTTTGACAGTCCACCCTTTGGCAGTCACCAATAACTGCCACTATCTAATCACTAAACAGAAAAACAGCTATACAATATCTACAGATGATCGGGGAGAGTTGTAGGTGGGAAATGTATGACCTAGTGGGATAGTAAAAAGCATGTATGTATGAATCCATGTCTGAGGGGCATGTATCATCGTGCCGTATATGTTCTAAATAAGCTTTGAGGTATTGCGAAGTATACATTAAATCCTTCTTATCCCATATTAAGGGTCTGTAAATGGGCCAACAAGCACTACCGAGCTCTTTTCGGCTTCTTGTTCTAACAAATGGGGTGCACATTTAGTTGATGATACATGGAGGGGGAAACATATGTGAGTGCTAGTATATGTGGATATCACCTGTCTACTATGTGTGCCATTAACTGGAGGTTGCAGAGATGAAGATAAGACACATATCTAAAATACATTCACATAAACATTTTGGGTAGGGCTGATGTCTTTTCTGGATGGATGTATCTGGGCAGAGGGGGAAACAAAAGAAAAACGGGTGAACGAAACAGGCCATTAAATTCATTTGCAATCCTTATCATATCACAGTCTCTATTGATAATGCTGATTTACCTTCAGGAATGAAAGCTATACCTTAAACACACCTTAAATACACCTTAAATACACTTTACCATGGAGCCGCTGCGGCCGCTATACTTAATACACACTCTACGTACTTTGTACGCTATTAGCGTACAAAGTCCCGTACTGTGTACGG